>NW_025335954.1:7669445-7760878 GCF_004798865.1 Varanus komodoensis
ACAAGGAGAAGAAAAATTACCCCAGCCCTGAAGCTGATATAGTGATTTTCCCTCCCATTGCTGTGGATGGCAAAAGAGAGAAATATTCTTTCTACCCCATAGGACTGCTCTGCCAGTATATGTTTCAGCAAGAATATTGGATGACCAAAGCTGAAGATCAAAAATAATTCCTCCTATTAATCAGCATTTCATTACAGCTTAGTATATAAAAAGGCATTAATGAAAATAACATTTTGCTTGATATTTAGGAGGGTAAAGTTAAAATGCTTGTTAAAGCCATAATCCTATGAATATTGCATCCTATGAATGGGGGAAAAGTCCTGTAAGTCACACTGTTCCTCAGCGAGCCATACTGTCTGGAGAATGCTGAGAAATATAGGACTTTTTTAAAAAGACGAAACATGCATAGGATTGCATCCTAAGTTTCTTGCACAATAGTGTGGGTTTATATAATGCTAGAGGTTATGCTGGTATTCTAAAGGAAGCCATGTGGATAATGGGGTGGGCTAAACAGCTAATAAATAACTGAGTAAATACCTCACTCAATAACAGGAAACCTTCTCTTGTTTGAATGCAGCTTCTATATTGAAACATGTTGTAGTCACTACAACAGTGTTGTGGATACTATCTTTATACAGACGTCTACATTTACATTTATGCTGGACTTGTTTCAATCATATTGCTAAATTCTTCTTAATGTTAATATTCATAAAATATATTCCAAAAGACATATGTAAATTGCATAGGCAATTCCTGCTCAAGCGATTGCCTTGATTGTCCTAGTGGATGATAGTGGACCAGTCACAGGCCCATGCGGATGGTGTTAGGTTCAAGTTCTGCCAGTTCAATGAGAGCAGGAATGGGAAACCTCAGGCCCAAGGGTTAAATCCTGGGGTCCCACACTAGGCATCTGGGATTCCCCAGACGGTCCCACCCCTTTTCTCCAACCACCAGTCATTTGGTGTTTTCCTGACATTTATGTAGTTTTCCTCCCCATTTTGAAAAAGCTGGAATTCCCCTCCTAAGGCTGAGTTGCCTTAAAAGCAGTAAGAACAGGTAACAGACTACTGCACCAGAGCAACAAGGCAAGATGGTATGTGGCCAGGGTCCAATCACCGGTTCAAGTTGCAGTACCAAACAGGCCTCAGTCATTCTGCGTAGTCAGAACACAATAAAAATGAGCCAAGAAGGGAGTACAGCAGCAGGCGCTTCTTAAATAGCTCTTCCCTCAGGGCTTCCAGGTGGAGCACATGAGTGCCCTGGCAGCTGCAATAGAGCCTAGACTAATCCTGCAACTACTAGGGCTGTTATTCTGGCACTTGGCCAGCAGGAGGAGCCCTGAAGCTGCCCAGATCCTGACAGGGTCTTATTTCTTATAGAGTACACAGAGTATAACATCTATCTCCTTCATGGATCACTGCCTTATCCTGGTGAAGGGGCTTGAGTAGCTCAATGAAGTTATGAGCTACGCTGTGCAGGGCCACCCAAGACGGACATAGCTCTGACAAAATGTGATCCACTGGAGAAGGAAATGGCCACCCACTCCAGTATTTTTGCCATTAAAACCCCATGGACAGTACCAAAAGGCAAAAAGATAGGACGCCGGAAGATGAGCCTCTCAGGTCAGAAGGTGTCCAATATGCTACTGGGGAAGGGCAGAGGGCTAGTACTAGTAGCGCCAGAAAGAATGAAGCAACTGGGTCAAAGCTGAAAGGACACTCAGTTGCAGATGTATCTGGTGGTGAAAGGAGAGTCCGATGCTGCAAACATCTGTACTCCATAGGAACCTGGATGTAAGATCCATGAATCAAGGCAAGCTGGATGTGGTCAAACGAGATGACAACACTGAACATCGACATCTTAGGAATCAGTGAACTAAAATGGACAGGAATGGGTGAATTTAATTCAGATGACCATCAGGTATACTACTGTGGGCAAGAATCCCTCAGAAGCAATAGAGTAGCCTTCATAGTCAATAAAAGAGTAGGAAAAGCAGTACTGGGATACAATCTCCAAAATGACAGAATGATCTCAGTTCGAATCCAAGGCAAACCATCACAATAGTCCAAGTCTATGCCCCAACCACTGGTGCTGAAGAGGCTGAAGTTGACCGGTTCTATGAAGACCTACAACACCTTCTAGAATTAACACCAAAAAATGATGTCCTTATCATCATGGGGGATTGGAATGCTAAATGAGGAAGCCAAAAGATAACTGGAATAACAGGCCTTGGAGTACAAAATGAAGCAGGACATAGGCTGGTAGAATTTTGTCAAGAGACTATGATGGTCAGAGCAAACACTCTTTTCCAACAATCCAAGAGACGACTCTACACATGGACATCACCAGACGGTCAACGCAGAAATCAAATTGACTATGTGCTCTGCAGCCAAAGATGGAGAAGCTCTATACAGTCAGTAAAAACTAGACCAGGAGCCGACTGTGGCTCAGGTCATGAGATTCTTGTTGCAAAATTTAGGCTTAAATTGAAGAAAGTAGGGAAAACCACTAGGCCACTCAGGTATGACCTAAATCATATTCCTGATGAATATACAGTAGAGGTAACAAATAGATTTAAGGAATTAGATCTGATAGACAGAGTGCTTGAAGAACTTTGGACGGAGGGTTGCAACATTGTACAAGAGGTAGCAACTAAAACCATCCCAAAGAAAAAGAAATGCAAGAAAGCAAAATGGCTGTCTGAGGAAGCTTCACAAATAGCTGAGGAAAGAAGGGAAGCAAAAGGCAAGGGAGAAAGAGAAAGATACACCCAGTTGAATGCAGAATTCCAGAGAACAGCTAGAAGAGATAAGAATGCCTTCTTCAATGAACAGTGCAAAGAAATGGAAGAAAACAATAGAATAGGGAGGAGCAGAGATCTCTTCTAGAAAATTGGAGATATGAAGGGAATGTTTCATGTAAAGATGGGCATGATAAAGGACCAAAATGGCAGGGACCTAACGGAGGCAGAAGAGATTAAGAAGAGGTGGCAAGATTACACAGAGGAACTATACAAGAAAGAGCTTAACATCCCTGATAACCATGATGGGGTTGCCACTGACCTCGAGCCAGACATCCTGGAATGTGAAGTCAAGTGGGCCTTAGGAAGTCTGAACAACAACAAAGCAGAGGAGCTGAGCAGTCCAGCTGAGCTATTCAAAATCCTAAAAGACAATGCAGTAAAAGTGCTACACTCAATATGCGAGCAAATTTGGAAAACTCAACAGTGGCCACAGGATTGGAAAAGGACAATTTCGATCCCAAAGAAGGGCAATGCCAAAGAATGTTCAAACTACTGCACCACTGCACTCATTTCACATGCTAGCAAAGTTATGCTCAAAATCCTACAAGCTAGGCTCTGGCAGTATGTGGACCGAGAACTACCAGAAGTACAGGCAGGATTTCAAAGAGGGAGAGGAACTAGAGCTCAAATTGCCAACATACGCTGGATCATGGAGAAAGCTAGGGAATTCTAGAAAAACATCTACTTCTGCTTCATTGACTATGCTAAAGTCTTTGATTGTGTGGATCACAACCAATTGTGGCAAGTTCTCAAAGAAATGGGAATACCAGACCATCTTATTTGTCTCTTGAGAAACCTGTACACGGGTCAAGCAGTAACAGTAAGAACTGGACATGGAATCACGGATTGGTTCAAAATTGGAAAAGGAATACGGCAAGGCTGTATATTGTCGCCCTGTCTATTTAACTTATATGCAGAGCACATCATGCGAAAGGCCAGGCTAGATGAATCACAAAGTGGAATTAAGATTGCCGGGAGAAATATCAACAGCCTCAGATATGGAGATGATACCACCCTAATGGCAGAAAGTGAAGAGGAACTAAAGAGCCTCTTGATGCAGGTGAAGGAAGGGAGCACAAAAGTTGGCTTGAAACTCAACATTAAGAAAACTAAGATCATGGCATCCAGTCCTATCACTTTCTGGCAAATAGATGGGGAAGAAATGGAGGTAGTGACAGATTTTCCTGGGCTCCAAGATCACCGCAGACAGGAACTGCAGCCAAGAAATTAAAAGATGCTTGCTCCTGGGGAGGAAAGCTATGGCAAATCTAGATAGCATACTAAAAAGCAGAGACATCACCCTGCCAACAAAAGTGCGTATAGTCAAGGCTATGGTTTTCCCAGTTGCAATGCATGGCTGTAAAAGCCGGACCATAAGGAAGGCTGGGCGCCAAAAGACTGAGTCCTTTGAATTGTGGAGTTGGAGGAGACTCCTGTGAGTCCCTTGGACTGCAAGGCGATCAAACTGGTCAGTGCTAGAGGAGATCAACCCTGACTGCTCTTTAGAAGGCCAGATCCTGAAGATGAAACTCAAATACTTAGGCCACCTAATGAGAAGGAAGGACTCCCTGGAGAAGAGCCTAATGCTGGGAACAATAGATGGCAAAAGAAGAAGGGGATGGCAGAGGATGAGGTGGTTAGATGGAATCACTGAAGCAATTGGTGTGAGCTTAAGTGGACTCCAGGGGATGGTGGAGGACAGGAAGGCCTGGAGGAATGTTGTCCATGGGGTCGCAATGAGTCAGACACAAATTTGCGACTAACAACAACATAACATCTGTACCACGCTTCAGGGTTTTTTCTGAAGGTTTTGTTCAGGCCAAAACCAGGACTTTAAATTGGACTAAGACACCAACTGGAAGCTGATGAAATTGCTGTGAAATGATATGTTCCATGCAGCCTGCACCAGTCAACAGTCACACAGTTGTTTTGAACCATCATACCAGTATGATGACAGTACTGGATTATGTCACTGTTTTCTGTTGACTACTAGGAAAGTAGAGGAAGTCATAAACTGTGCTTAATTGTGAGCTGGTAATAGGCTGGAATGACACCCCAATAAAACATTTTGAAGCAGCTGAACCAACAAGAATTGGTTATTCTTTATCCCCACCACCACCTTTAGAACAACCTCCTTGCTGCACTTGATACCAAATTCACCATCTTTGCAGAGGCCTTTAAAGATCTCCAGGGGTCTTTTCCCTTTCTTCTTGGCTGGGTCTTTTTACTTTTATATTTTAATGCTATGAAAAATTATTTTTCAAAGCTTTAAAAACATTGCTTTATGGACTTTATTTTATTGTTTTTATATCTTGTTGCAGACTGCCCAAAGAGCTTTGGCTGCAGGTGGTATTGAAATGAAATAAATAAATAAATAAATAAAGCTGTTTGATGAAGAATATGTCTGACCGTAAATCTTACTTTCCAAGATTTATACTATAGGACAGGCCCATCTTGGCATGGGTTGGTGACAGCGATAGCTGACAGTGCAATTAGCAGCTTACACTGGTTCCCCCTCTGTAATGTTTCCTAGAGAGCAATTATATAGCTATGTTGATTCATGCCAGAATTACATCTAAATGAGTATACTGTAATGTGACACTTGTAGGGCTGCCTTTACAATTGCCTGGAAACTGCTTAAAAAATGTAGAAGCTAGCACATTCTGGCTGTATGCAGCATATCATAGCTATTTTTCAGCAACTTCATTGACTTCCATTGGGTTTCTGTCCTGTTTTAAAAAAAACTGGTGTTGTCTTTTAAAACTACTGGTCTAATGTCAACTTGGACCAGTTAGTAGGAATATATCTTATTTCTGGAAGAACTCAGCTGATTGTTGGTCTGTTTCTGGCCGCAGTTCAGAAACAGACCAACTGTAGGAGCTGCTGCTTACTTTCCAATCATTATACAGTATGACCTGGATCTGGCACTGGAAGGAGTGCCATCTTTCACATTTTGCTGCCTGCGGAAAAGAACGAGATGGCATTCTCTCCTATTTCATATACAAAAGTTGGAAGGGCTGCTCCTTCAACACGGGCGATGGAAAGCATTCTCAATTGAAGCAGAAGGCAGCAGCCTCACTTGCAGGACGCAGAGTTGGTCCTGAGGCACGCCATGCTCTCCTTGCTGCCACTTCCAGCATCTGCTGCTTAAGGTGGCCACGTCACCCTGCCTAACAGTAGGGCTGGCCCTGGCTTGCTGGCACTTGGAAGTGATCTTTGGAGGCCTTCTCACTTCTCACCCTCCAAGATGAAGCAACTGGTAAACAGCTATATTTCGGCTATATTAATCACCTACTCCTTTGGGGCTCCCTGAGAGTACCAGGAGAAGAAATATTTAAGGGGGAATCAAGGGTAGGTACCAGTGGTGTTCTTGCAGTTCTGGATTTTTAACTGAGTTGAGGGGTGGTGCTGGGCCTGCTCCCTAGTTGAATTCCTTGCTGCTGAGAGGCATGGGTGAATTTCAGTGATGTGGGTGAAGGTGACTGGATGGAACTGACTGGTCCTGTTTGTTGATTGGGGGACTTTGCTATGTCTGGGCATAACAGAGAAACAAACCGCCTGCTACATCTTCCCTCCCCAGCTGTGCTCTGCTTGGTGTAGCAGTCCAGGCCAAGTGGAGCTGGAAATCAAAGTGCATTCTTCGTAAGACTTCCACGTAAACTGGTCCTTCCTCTCTATCTGGAAACATGACTGGTGCAAAAACAGGAAGGGAGGAGGACTATTAATAGAAGAGAAAAGGAACTGGAACATGAGAAGGAGTTGCAGCAGAAGCAAAAGAGGAAGGAGGAAAAGAAATGGAGTAAAAGGGAGGGTGCTGTAAGTTAATTCAGAAATTTAGACAGGGGAAAATAATAGAAGTATAGATTAAAGGTTCAGAAAGACTACAACAGTGGTGCACAACCTTCTGGCTCCCATTGGGAGGGGAGTGAGGGGACCACACTTGTGTGAATATACACGCTGGTGTTTCTGTGGCGGCTGCTTTGGTCTGGGGTTGCTGAGGGAGATGGAGGCAGCTAAAGCTTCCTTCACCCCCTTCAAACTGAAGAACAGACAGCCCTTCAAACAGAAGCCTTTTCTCCCTAAAGTAGGGCACCAGGCCACCTTTGGAGGAAAAAATGAAAGCAGCATATGAGGGGGCATATCACAATACATTTCTGAGTGTACAGCAGCAGGGAAGTCCTCACAATATGTATGTCCTGCATCTGCCTATCTTAGGAATAACTGCAATAAAGTGCAATCCAAAATGTTGGTGAGCTGAAATGGCATTATAGTGTGTGAAGCCACTGATTCATCTAGCCTAGTAGTGTTGTCATTCTGAATGGCACCTACTCTCCTGGGTCTTAAGGCCTGTATTTGGGTCCTTCTGCAGGCAGTCCTTCCTCAATGCTGTATAACAACAAACAGGGCCTGCCTAACCATTAGGCAAAGTGAGGTGGTTGCCTCAGGAGATAAATCATAGACTTGTAGAGTTGGAAGAGCCCAAGAAGGCCATCAGCTCCAACCCCCTGCTATTGCAGCACACCAGTTTACACCATCCCACTCAGATGGCTGTCCACTTTTGCCTTGAATGTCTCTAGTGTGGGACAGCCCACCACCTCTCTAGGCAGCTGATTCCATTGCTCTGACAGTGAGAAAACTTCCTGGTATCTAGCCTGAATCTCGGTTGTTACAACTTGACTTGATTATTCCGTGTCCTACACTCTGGTATTGGCAAGAAGAGATCTTGAGCTTCCTCTTTGTGACAGCCTTTGAGTACTTACAGAGAGATATCATGTCCCCCCTCAGTCTTCTCTTCTCAAGGCTGAACATACCCAGTGTTTCATAGGGCAGTGTTTCCAAACCCTGCGTCATTTTTGCTGCCCTCCCCTGGATCCTTTCTAATTTTTCTGCATATGTCTTAAATCTTGGTGCCCAGAACTGGACACAGTTTTCCAGATAAGGTTTGACCAGTGAGGAGTATAGGAGAACTATTGCTTCTTGTTATTTGGAAGTAATACTTCTATTAATGCATCCCAAAATAGCATTTACCCTTTTTGCAGCTGCATCACATTGCTAGCTCATATTTAGCCTGTTGTCCACAATTACTCTGAGGTCTTTTTCTTTTTCAGTTCTGTTGAGCCATGTATTCCCCATCTTGTATCACTGCATTTGGTTTCTTTTTCCTAGGTGGAGGACTTGGCATTTGTCCCTACTGAATCTCATTCTGTTGCTTTCAGCCCAGCTTATTCATCTGGAAACCAGGACCAGGCTGATAGAAGAGACGGGGGGGGGGGGGGGGACCTGTCCTATGCCTGCAAGGTAGCTTGCTGCTTCTGGGTGTGTTGGTGGATGCTCTCTTGTTCACTGGTGCTGAAGAAAGATGTGCCGTCCTGAAGAAAAGCTTTTGTATGTGGAATTGGGGAGGGCACCATCCTGTTATCCCCCTGATCTGAGGCAGTAAATTGGGGGTGGCTCTAACAAATCATCCACTAGAAGTTTGCAAGAAATTCTAGGTCTCTTCTTTAAACACTGCAGTTGAATCATTAGCGCATAAAAAAGGAGATTAAAACAAACAAACATGTAGGCCTTATTCTATCCAAGTTCTCAGAAAGAAGTAACCATATACTCTCTTATCCATTTTCTAACCAATGAATGCAAAGAATGTGTAACAGGTAAGCACAAGGCTCTTAAAGAGTTACATAATATTATTGTGGTATAGTATTTAACACTGTATTTAATCCAGTTAAATAACTTTAGGTTTAGGGCATTTCTGTTCGGCTTCTGGCTGAGTCAAATTGTTTCTTACTGCTGTACCCATAGGCCAAATGTGGCTTCAGATGGCATTGAGGAAGTTAGTAAATATGTGATGACATTTGAACCAGATGAGAAGTTATGAAATATAAAAAGAAACTTGTTCAGAAGAGGAAACATAATGGGAGAATTGTGGTATAACTTTGGTTTGTGTTATATATCTTACAGCTTTTGCAGTTTTGTTTGTACTGGATGTTGACAAATGAATTGAAATATAACATTTGCCTTTTTTGTTTATACTAATAATAGTAATTTTAAAATGTTTCATCTGTTTGGAAATGAAGCATTTTAATAATCATCTCTGGCAATCGTCATTTGTTTGTTTCTAGAGTTTTCATCTCATCTTTCTAAATTACAAAAGACAGTGGCTCACAGCTGTAAGAAAGTTATAAGTCAATGGTTTGGATCCAGACTAAATGGGGAATTCAGTTCCAATTGTAATCAAAAGTCAAGTCATGACTGACATGTTTGAATAATCTATGCAACTAATTAGCTGCAAGAAAACAGCAGAGAGATGTTTAAAACAGCGGTAAAATCGTACCTTTAAAAGTGTTACATGCTTGTGTATAAAAGTTACCTAGGAGTAGATCTTGCTAGGAAGGAATTCCTTACTTGTGGAGCTACCAGGGTGAAGGTCTTGTCCCTGTCAACCAAATCTCTCGAAGGGAAAGGCCAGATAATGGGGCTTTGTGTGTGTGTGTGCGCGCGCACACACGCACACGCGCGCACACAGTTTGGGGAAAGTCAGCCTTTGAGATAACCCAAGTTCAGACCATTTAAGGAAGACATGGGCTGAAAGTAGATAACTAGATATTTTGGACTTCAACTCCCAGCATTCTTGATTTCTGGCCAGTTGACAAGGGTTTCTGGGAGTTGAATCTGCAACTTCAGGCCTGCCTTCTGCTCACTCGTGATTTAAAGGATCCGGCCCACCATGCCCATTTGGACCCAAGCACGTGCACCTGCACCCATGCGCATGCCCCCCGCCACCCACCTTGCCCTGAGTGTGGGGAGGCAGCGGTTTGCTCGCTCAGAGAAAACTATCTCCAAGCGAGCAAGCCGCTGCCTCGTGCATCGACCTTGCAGCGCGTGGCCACCCCGCCTATGCCTTGCCTCACCTTGCCTTGCCACTCACCCTGCCCCTGCCTCAGCACGTGCACCCACCACCTCCATTCCGCCCCACGTGCACCACCGGCTCCACCTTTCTGGCCCATGCCCAGCACTGGCAGCTGTCAACTGGCCCCCTAGTGAAAAAGTTTGAGGACCCCTGATTTAAAGCATGGGTCCTCCAACTACGGCCCATGGGCCGTATTTGGCTCACCATGCCCATTTATCCAGCCTGCCTCAGAAGTTTTGGACTCCCTGCGCCCGGGCCCGCCACCACCTGCCTCCTGCATGTACACACTCGCCGCCGCCTCACCGCGCAGGCAGGCAGGCAGGCAGGTGGTGGCTTGCTCGCTCGGAGATGGTTTTGGACTTGCTGGGAGATCTCCCAAGCGAGCGAGCCACCCCCACGCACCCGCTGCCGCCACGTGTGTGCCCGCCACCTCACCAGCCCGCACCCCCAGGCACCCCCACCTCACCAGCCTGTGCCCATCACCGCCACCTTTCAACTGGCCCCCTGTTGAAAAAGTTTGAGGACCCCTGATTTAAAGCCTCAGTTTTGGAACTCAGTTCCCTGTCTTCTCCCAGAACTTGTCTAGTGATCTCTCTCTGGTCCGGTGTTATGTCTCAGTGGATGGTATAAGAACCATCAGGGCAGTTATAGAGCAATGGAGAAACGGAACAGACTAATGCTGAGAAATCTTACAAGGGCTGCATTCTAACTGTGGGAAAGATACTTCACCTGTGGGCAGGATTTAAGGCAGAGGGGACAAGGCCTAGATGTGATTCTTACCACTTAAGAAATAAACAGGACAAACCTCTGCATGTCTGCTCAGAAATTCATGGCAAATGGTCCATCTACCAATTCATTCAATTCACTCTTCCACTTAACTACTCTGCCACTGTTGATTCCCTGCAGTACAAGAAAATCCTAGGCCACTACTTTGCCTGGAAATACAAACACTAGAGGAAAAAGAAATAGAGCCAGTACAAGACTCAAGTCTTGCTTGTTGTTTTGCTTTTTCTGCTTAATCTATCCAGAGCCAGGTGATTGTTAGTAACACTCTTTCCATTCCCTCAGAAGAGAGAATGCACAAGGCAACAGAGTTCTTTTCTTTGAAACTTTATTGCAATAAAAGGAGTCAAAGGGTTTCCTTCTGCTTGCCAACTCATCAAGCACATGCTCACATCCCATATTTATGCCCCTTCCTCATCCGCTTCTTCCCTCTTCCTCTCCCTCATTTGCTGAGTACTGGGTGGTTACAATCTTTTCCATCTGCCTATTCCGTGCCGTTCTCAAATTTGTTTCTCTCATATTTTGCTACCATAAGTTTGGTTATTTCTTCCTCTCCTGCAGGCTTTTTGACAACATGTTGTGAACAATGAGCTTCAGTGTAAGTAGATGCAGCTAATTACCCCCATGAAAATTATTTATTTATTTAGAATTTTTGTATGCTGTCCCATTACTTATAGCCTCAGGACGGCTCACATAAAATTAACAAACATCATACATAATAAAATAATACAATTAAAAACCTAGAATCACCCTGGCTGCAAAATTAAAACCTATAGATACTATTAAGAGTTGTTAAAAAACTGTTTAAATAAAAAGGTCTTAGCCTGGCACCGGAAAGCAAATAACAACGGTGCCAGGTGGACCTCTCTGGGGAGCGCATTCCATAGATGGGGCACCACCGCAGAGAAAGCCCTCCTCCGGGTACTTTGCTTCCTGATGTCTCCCACGGAAGGCTCCTGGAGGAGGGCCTCTGCTGCCGATCTCAAGGGGCAGGAGGGCAAATAAGGAAGCAGGCGTTCCTTTAGGTATCCAGGTCCCAAGCCATTAGGGGGTTTATAGGTGATTACCAGTACCTTGAATTGAGCCCAGACTTCAATGGGAAGCCAGTGAAGCTGGTAGAGGACTGGGGTTATGTGAGAATAACGCCCAGTCCCTGTCAGCAACCTGGCTGCTCTATTTTGCACCATCTGAAGTATCCGGACTGTCTTCAAGGGCAGCCCCACGTACAGCGCACTACAGAAATCCAACCGGGAAGTAACCAATGGGTGCGTCACTGTTGCTAGGCAATTGTCCTCCAGGTAGGGATGTAGCTGATGGATTAGCTGAAGCTGAAAGAAAGCACTCCTCACCACAGCAGTCACTTGAGCTTCCAAGGACAGCTCCGGGTTGAGGAGCACTCCCAAGCTGCGGACTCTGTCCTTTAGAGGGAGTGCAACCCCATTCAGTACAAGGTCCAAGTCACCTACCCAGGAGCTCGAACCACCCACTAGCAGGACCTCCGTCTTGTCTGGATTGAGTTTCAGTTTATTGGCCCTCATCCAGCCCATTACCTCGGTTCAGTACAGCCACTGCCTCACCTGGATCGGTTGAAAAACAGAGGTAGAGCTGGGTATCATCAGCATGCTGATGATTCCACAGCCCACACCTCCTGATGACCTCTCCCAGTGGTTTCATGTATATGTTGAATAGCAGGAGGGAGAGAATGGACCCCTGCGGTACTCCATGGCAAAGCTGCCATGGCGCAGAGCCAAAGTCCCCCAGCACCACCTTCTGGAATTGGCTGTTGAGGTAGGAGCGAAACCACTGCCAAGCAGTGCCTCCTACTCCCAACCCCCTCAGCCTATCCAGAAGGATACCATGGTCGATGGTATCGAAAGCCGCTGAGAGGTCCAGGAGAACCAACAGGGATGCACTCCCCCTGTCTCTCTCCCTGCACAGGTCATCATACAGGGCGACCAAGGCAGACTCAGTACCATACCCGGGGCTGCAGTTGGACTGAAATGGGTCCAGATAATCAGTCTCTTCCAAGAGAGCTTGGAGTTGTCCCGCCACCACCGTTCCACAACCTTACCCAAGAATGGGATGTTGGCCACTGGTCTATAATTGGCGGCCATCTCTGGATCTAGGGACGCCTTCTTTAGGACCGGCCTGACCACTGCCTCTTTTAGAGGGGCAGGCACCTGGCCGTCCCTCAGAGAGGCATTGATGACCTCCAGGATCCAGGCACCAATCCCGTGTTTGGCTTTCGTCAGTAGCCACGATGGGCAAGGGTCAAGTAAATAGGTGGTTGGACATTCTTGTCCAAGCACTTTGTCCACACCATCAGGCCGCAATAACTGAAACTCATCCATCAATATGTGACCAGACGGTGACATTGGCACCTCCCCTATGGAATCTGAATCACTAGTGGAGTCCAGCTCGTGACGAATCTGAGAGATTTTCTCCTTAGAGTGCTGGGCAAAGTCGTCACAGTGGGTTATCAAGGGTGGTACAGGATCTTTCCTAGGGCCTGGGTGTACCAGCCCTTGTACCACCCAAAAGAGCTCTGCTGGACGGCACTGTGAGGAGACAATGGAAGTGGAGAAGAATTTCTTCTTCGCCGCCTTCACCGCCACAGCATAGGCTCGATAATGAGCTCAAGTGTGTTCGGTCAGATTCATCCCGTGATTTCCTCCACCTATGCTCTAGACAGCTCCCAACCTGCTTCATCGCCTGTAATTCAGGTGTATACCAAGGGGATGAACAGGCTCTGCTGGAAGGGAGAGGATGCTTAGGAGTAATCGTGTCAATAGCTCTGGCCATTTCCCCATTCCACAGTTCAACCAGAGCATCAACAGGAGCGCTAGCTTTATCAACTGGAAACTCCCCCAGAGCTTTCAGGAATCCATCCGGATCCATCCAGCTCCGAGGGTGGACCAAGACAATAGGGTCCGCACCCTTACAGAGGGAAAGGCCGATATTGAGCTCAAACCTCACGAGGAAGTGGTCTGACCATGACAAAGGAGTCAAACATAAATTCCTCACCCTCAGATCACCCTCTTCCTGCCCCGTTGAGAAAACCAGGTCCAGCGTGTGTCCACGTTCATGGGTCGGGCTTATGACATGTTGAGACAGCCCCATGGCTGTCATGGAGGCCATGAAGTCCTGAGCCGCCCCGGTCAGAACAGTCTCAGCATGGAGATTGAAGTCCCCCAGGACCAACATCCTGGGAGTCTTCAACACCAAGTCCGAGACGATCTCCCCTCAGCTCAGGCAGGGAGTCTGATGGGCAGAAGGGTGCACCAGCAGAATCCCCAATCTGTCTCGGTTGCCCAATGCCAGATAGAGGCACTCTAGACCCAGTCTCAAGAGATCAGGAAGTCCCGCAAGGGAAAATGAAGCTCGATGGATTATAGCGACCCCCCCTCCCCTCCAGGCATGCCTGGTGCTGGACCAGATACCCGGGCAGACACAGATGAGAGAGGGAGACGTCCCCCGCTCTCCTGCCCAAGTCTCTGTGATGCAAGCCAGGTCGGCCCCCTCACCCACACTTAAGTCATGGATGAGGGATGTTTTATTATGAATCAACCTGGCATTAAGTAACAGCACCATCAGGCCCAAAGGATGGTTGATAAGCATACACGGAAGCTTCCGGCTGGGGGAATAACCAGAAGGAGGAACAGGTATCAGCCATCTGTTCCTCTTTCTTTTATGCCGACACATTAAACCCCCAACGCCATAACGAACATTGCCCAAAGCCACCCCAATGGTGGCGCCCATGTGCTCCCCAGGTAACCCCATGGTAGCAGCCAGGTGTGAATCCATTAAAATAATCTGAGTAAAATCCAAATTAAAATACAAGAAAAACAAGAAAGCCCTCCAACCACCAGATTAGAAAAGCCCACCCACAGCGTCTCTGGCCAGCCCAGCCCCCGCACGACCCCAAATGGTTCCAAACGGCATCACTGCCCTTCGGCTGCCGGCCCTGGCCAGCGAGTTAATGTCACAGCCCCTCCCCCGCAGCCCACCCCCAATCCGGTGCAGCTGCCACCCACGCCGGAGGTGAGGGACAGGAGCAGGGTTCACAGAGCACTCACCGGCAAGGTGGAGGGCCCGCAGGCCAGCAGCGTCCCGGTTCCCAGACCCACGGTGGCCGCCGTCTGTCCCTTGGGGCAGTGGCGGCGTCAGCGGGCGGGTCCTCGGTCAGCCGCAGGGCAGTGGAGTCTTGCAGGCGGCGGTGGTGGGCTGTCCGTCCCCTACTATAACTCCTAATATTAACACAAACAACCATCTTAGCCATCCCAGGCTTGAAAGCCAATTTCCTAACCATTCCCATGACCATCTAATCCAATTTTGTACAGGTGCGTGGGCCAACTCACCTGCTCCTGTCTAGGTTCCAGTGGTAGTTTTCAAATTTGGAAGGCAACCCTCAATATATTCCTGCTTTCACTGTACCCAAGTTGTGAAACTGTCACTGAGGCACAGGGATTACTGTGGGTCTTGGCATGCAAAGGAGGATGGTTGCAATACTGTTTACTTGGCAGCCTTATCAGCTCTTACTGGTGAGCAAAACAATAGCCCTGGCAGCCTCTATGCAAGCTATCAGTTCCCACTTAAACCAACAATAAATACCAAACAGCAACCTGGCCTGGGTGCCTTCCGAGAAAGGGGCCCAGATCTGACCTCAACCCAAAGGTGCATAAAGTAACCCCACTCCACCAGGATTTTATCTGAATTTTCCCAACAGTTCCTCCCCCCCCCACCACCACTTTGTCACTAGCCAAACAAGTGAGTCAGTTCAAATAAATCCTGTTCCACACTTCTTCTTTCTCAGAAAGCAGTTTCTATCTATGCAACCCAAATGGTACTAGCCCTCTTAGCAAGTCCCTTGGTCCTTTCACCCCTCTTTGAACTTAGTGCCAGCCAGATCTCATCCTCACCTGCTCTCCCACTTCTCTGCAGTAATGCCACTCAATCTTCTCCAAGGCCTGGTTTTCCGACCCCCAAGGCCTCTTCTGTCCCATAGTACCCTAAGAATCCCATCCTCAGCCCGGCTGAGGCCCTTACAGTGATGAATATCTTGTCTGAGGCCACCATCCCTTCTGATCCACAAAACTGAGTCAGCCTGCTTTGCAAGGTGGGAGCAGTGTGAGATGAGGTAATTGCCTAATGTTATAAGGTCAGTTATTTGGCATGCCTTTGAGGCAATTCTTCAAGATTTTGTTGTCTAGGCTTCACTCAATTTCTCCTGACATGGACTTGCCTCTCACATTCCATCACAGCCACTGCAGTTCCTGGAGCCAGGGCATAGCAGAAGGACATGGAGGACTTTTCTCCCAGGGCTGGAGGGAAAGAGTCTTTTCTCTGGGGTGTCAGTGCACCTGTTTGGTCACTCAGCTGCAATAGGTGGCACAGTTCATCTGGTGTCTGGAAAAGTAGAGCTCAAAAACAGGTGAATTGTCAGAATCCCGGAATCTCAATTTGAGAAGAGGGAATAAAACTTGGGTTTGTGGGAAAGACCAAGCGTCCAGACCATCTGAGGCTTTATTGTATTACCCCAAGGTTCCCGTGGTACTCACGATAATGCATGCATTGCCAGGCAGGCAGACGTGAACTCTGCTGCAAAGCTTCAACACAACTAGAGAGTTTTTATACACTCCCAGTCACATACAGGTACAGGGCAATTGATGACAGAACGTAGACATTACAATAAGGTTCTGAGGTCATCACATACAGAACAGATAAAGGAATGCCAGTCAATCATACAGAGACAATGAGATTACAATATTTCTAATTGCATTGTATTGACACTTTTAGCTGAGTAACTTGAACCCATCTCCAGGTCTGCTTAGACATGTAAATTCAAGCTACTAGAAACTATTCATACTAAGCTCAAACCCATATCTCGACTCTAAACATTCTGAATGATCAGGACACATGAAGCCCTCTGGGCTATCAAAAGATTATTGTAAACTGAATTCCAACAATGACTATTTACAATGTATATTTGGACTAAATGGCCTGTCTACTGTAGCTTACAGCTAAAGGTGAGAGAAAGGAGCGGGGGAATGCCATTTTAAACAGTGACAGCTTGGTTTTGAGAAGGAAGACAGGATTTGATCCCACAATGCAAAGGCACACAGAAGTAATGTTTTTCTGACAGGACTTATCCAAATTTTCCCTTCAGAATGAATGCTAGAAATGCACATAAAAGACACCCCTTGCTGAACTTGTGCGCCTCACAAACCTGCTGCTTGCCTGGGCCAAAGAAAAATGCACTTTCCAATGTAGAGTCTGGACAGCTCTACACAATCTCCCATTCACAGAGAAGGTACTCCCTTCACACACAGAGATACAAAAATGTCCCAAATCCATTGTGAATATATGCAAACCTGAACTAGCACACACCCCAACCAAACAATCAATGCTTGGGATTTAGATGAACATGAGTGCTCATGATCACAAAAAGAAAAACCCCAGGAAGGTGCCCTGCCCCCGTCCCCCTAGCTGCCCATATCCTTCCACCAGCAAATGGGCTCAGCCCCCAGCAAACATTAGGCTACTGTAAGGAAAATTTTCTTTTAGCACCATCAAATATTTTTTTCCTTTAATGTTAGTGTAAAACACATCCTACAGATTCCTTTCCTTGTGAATTTTGGGGCCTGATCTGAAATATTTGGCAACTTTGCAAAGAGAAGAGAAGAGAAGAGAAGAGAAGAGAAGAGAAGAGAAGAGAAGAGAAGGGACAAATTTCACATTGAACCCACAGGGAAAAGTAGTCTTATAGAGATTTGAAGAAAAGAAATCCCCCACACCATGCATGTGTGTGTGTGCACATGCGCACACACCCACAGACCCCCAGCCCCAGCCCCAGAATTTCATCCATTCCCCTCCAATCATTCAGCCATGGCACAGCAACAAGATGGTATACTCAGAATTCAGAACATTTTAGGTTTTTTTAGACCCAGGTCCACCTTGCATAAGAGAAAGGAAGTTATCAGAGAGGAAAATTCTTGATGGTTGACACTAACAATTGATGCATGCGCACAGCACTGCCCTTAGGTCTCTCCTCCTAAACAAAATTCCCCCAGCCCCTCACCAAGAATGAACGCTCAAGGGCCTTCCATTCCAACCCAATTCTTTCCCCACTCAGATATCTGCCTGAGGCAATGCAAGCTCCAAACACTCAGAGAGCTTCAAATACCCAGATTCTCCCTCTGAGACCCCGCAGAACCTTGTTTTGTTTTGTTTTGTTTTGTTTTGTTTTGTTTTGTTTTGTTTTGTTTTAGACACGCCAAGACCTCCCGGAAGAGTTCTCCAGACACGCCAGGACCTATCCTAAGAATCAGTGCAAGACTGCCTCCAACCTGTGGCTGGAAGTAGTGCCGCCCCAACTTCCCAAAGTACTTTGAACTCTGCACATGCTCAGAGGCTCTTGTGTGTGTGCTCCTTCTGCAGCACTCACAAAGTGGTGGTACCTTCCTGCCCCCCTTTTTTGGCTCCATGGGATGGCCAATGCCCACAGAGTCAAGAAATACATAGTTTCCAGCGCACGTTTCCCTGAATTCAGTTGGCCAGAGAAGTTGGCCAGAAATCCAGAGAAGAGGCTGCAGTTGCTATTTCTAAACAATGGGGTGCTCTTAGCAAGCAAGGTAGACCCACACTCTCCCTGTTTTGTTTTTCTTTTATCCCTGTTTTGTTTTTCTTTTATCCCTGTTTTGTTTTTCTTTTATCCAAAAGTTTCTGCAGCTGCATTCTTTACACATTTCTTCCGTTATTTCCCCATTATTTCTTCCATTATATTATTATTTCTGTAAAAAGCCACCCAATCACCATTTCCCAAAACTCTGAAAAGGCTGTCATACACACAAAGCACCCCTTAAATCAAAGAATTCCTGCCAAGCGCATCACGTTACATATTCTCACATGGCACACACACAACCTCCAGCAAAACATTCTTACTGCCTTTCAGTCTAACCCCACATTCCAAACAGTTGCATGTTCAACAGGGGGAGAAAATAAACCAGCCAAGAAAGGCAAAAATATATTTATTACTGCCCTGACAAGGTGAATTTCCAACAGCAGCCCTTGTGTGGGAAGGAAAGTGCAAGGTCCGTGCCCAGAGCTATTCTCAGCCTCCCCAGCTGAGTCCAATCTGGGAGTTCAGAAACTTTTCCTCATTCCTTGCCTTTAGGGGCATCCCTCTTTCTTAGACTCTCTATTCCCCATCCCTTTCCCTCAGGTGAGAAATAAAGATCCCTTATCTTAGTTCAGATGCATCCATCAGGGTTTCCTCCTTTCCTCTGAGTAAACCCTCCAAAACCACCAGTCCCATTGGTGTCCTTAGAAGTCTTTGCTGCCATGAATTCAATTTGTCTCAGGTCTCTGATTGCCCTCGTATTGGCCAGAGAGCTGCTCATGGGACTGCTAAAGTTAGCAGGGTGCACCTTCCCACTGCTACCCACCAATCCAGCTGTCTATGGATCTAGGAGGATCCCGGATCAATCCCCAAGTTAGTAACACTCTTTCCTTTCCCGCAGAAGAGAGAATGCACCAGACAACAGAGAGTTCTTTTCCTTGAAACTTTGTTGCAATAAAGAGAGTTGGAGGGTTCCTTCCCCTTGCCCACTCACTGAGCACATGTTCACATCCCATATTTATGCCCTTTCCCCATCTGCTTCTTCCCTCCTCCTCTTCCTCATTTGCCAAGGTACTAGGTGGTTACAATCTTTTCCATCCACCTATTCTGTGCTGCTCGAATACCTGTTCTTCCCTCCCACTTTGTCCTTCCCAGGTGAGTTATATTGAGCTTATTTTCTATGCAGGGTGTGTTAGCTGATATCCATGATGTCACTGAGCAAGGATACTGCTATTTTGTTTACGTGCCTATTCCCTCCTGCTATCTGATCCTGGCCCCCTCCCCCTATGGCTAAGGAATTTTATTTTTACATATTCACTCTCCTGTTTCCTTGTTTCAAATCATCCTTTCATCCCTATCAATCATTATGTTTTAAAATTTTAATAACTATTTTTTAAAAGGATAAGAAAAATGTGTTTGTTTTTTTTCTAAGGCCACAATCAACTAGAAAGTTTTAAAAACTACTTTGTATACACCTTTGCATATCACTTCCTTTACCATCCCCTTACAAAATGGTTATGAAATTCATGCAAAAACCCTACCTAGTCAATTGCATACACCAAATCTAGCAAGAAGAATAATGCAGTTACTAATAGGACAGCACCACCAATGAAGAATTAAATAGCTGGTCCCAACAAATTTTTAATTATATTTTATAAGTGGCTAACTTGGATACAAGTCAATGAATGTTCAGCTAAATTAGTTTTACAAAACAATCCAAAACACATCTCATCATAAGTAAGACCTACTGAATTAAAAGGGCCTTACAATCAGACAAGCATATATAGGATTGGAGCCACAAGATCCCTGATAATAGTTTTAGTTAAATGAGCTAGAGCCCTTAATTCAGATATACAGTGTAATACAGGGTCAGTAATCCTATAAAGAAACTAGAGGTTTGAACCCTCAGGTAAAGGAGGAATGGGATTTATTGATCAATGTTTCATCCTAAAAATATATTTTTGTTTGTTTATCCATATAATGTTCTCACCACTGGTGGTGTATGGCAATAGCCATATAAAATGACATTTCAGTGAAATTTGAAATTTTAGCTATTAAAATGATGACAGGCTTTTTATGCATCAAAAATCAAAACCCCATATATGCATATATATTTACTAAAGAGAACTAGAGGCTTTTTTGTGAGAGACAGGCAATCTGTTAAGGTATTTTATTCCCAGACAGCTGGATTGCCTCTCAGAATGCCTTCCAGGGGGCAGATGCCATCACAGAGCAGGACTCTCCCAATTGAAGCTCCTTCCTTTCTGAAGTCCCAGCCCTTGGTGGCACCTGGTCCCTGCCAGGACTTTGAGGCTGCAGCACACTGACCCTACTACCCCCTCTCCCTTCTCAGTGGGGTCAGAGGCACACCTGAGGCCTGCCTGAACTAATCCGACCAATTTGGCCTGCAGGTAAAAGATTCTATCTTGTGGTAAAAGATTCTATCAGACATTAGCCAAGCAAATCAATGCGCCCAGAAATAAACATGATGAAAAGAACACAAAAATGTACACCCAAAATAAACAATGTAGCACTGTTGCCAGTTAACACCTTCTCAGTAGCAAGACACGCCCTTTGGAAATTTTCTTCTGTGCAGCTCAAGGGCTAGAAAATGTGGCATTTTTCAAACACCTCCTGGATATGCACCTGTTCAGCAAGGATTTCCCTAAAATTAAATGACTGCACCTATATTGCTCTGTACACATCCAGAATGCACACCTTAACATGGCAAGCAGTTTGGGAGTGCCAGAGAAGCCAAGATCCATGCTGCCAGAAAGCCAGACTCTGGCAGGGTTCACACATAATGCCAAGCTTGGCATTATGTGTGAATTCTGCAAGCATGGTGCAGTGTGGCACGTTTGGTTATCTTAAATCCCCATGGAGAATCGATGCTTTAAGATTTCAGCACTGCTTGTCATTCTGTGCAGTGTTTTTCCAGAGTTTCTCCATTTCTGCCATTCAGTTTGGCAGCCGCAGCCGATGCTGCAGCCTCCTCCATTTTGCTGTCCTGTTCGGGCAGCTGCAGCCATCCTCTGCATTTTCCCTCTGCTCATGTACTGCCTTCCCAATGCTCAGCAACAGCTGCCGAATATCAGCAGCAGAACATCGCACAGCACTATCTCTAGCAGCAGCGAGCTTGGAGACAGACATGCTTGGCTCTCCTCTCTGGTCACTGCTCTTTGCTGGAAAGATGCCCTGAAAAGGGAGCCAGCACTCTCCTCTTGTGAAGGCTGCTTTGCACAAGAGCAGCATGCTGGCTGTGCACAGGCATCTGCCTCCCTCCCCTGCCTTCCCTGCTGCTCCTGTCTTGTCCCTGGCATTCCAAGGAACACTCAAGCTACCCCCATTCCTGCCCTGCAGCTGCATGACAAATGCATTCCTTCTGGCAAGCCAGAAAACTTTCTCAGGCAGATGCCCGTGCATGCTCCTTTGTAAACCATTCCTGCTTGATATGGTCCCACCATTGCTGGCATGGCAGCCTGCGCAGATGCCCTCCATATGCCTGGGTGCAGAGGGAGCTGGCCTAAGCACGGATCTCTGTGGACACATTGGTAGTGAGGGAGGGAATAAGGGTGGGTGTGTTGGCATATTGGTGCAGAGTGGCAGCAGGCCGTGTTCCTCCAGGGCTCCTCCAGTGAGCCAGCAGTTGCTTTGCAGAGCAGCAAAACAAACAAACAAAGCAGCTGGCTGAGAATACAGGCAGAAGAACATGGAGGTCCATGGGGGATGGGGAGGACTGGTGCATGCTGGGATTGATTCTGAGCTGCAGGGGGTGATGGGATACATGTGGCCATTTGGCAGGAATATGGAGGTGTGTGTGAAAAATACTCATGAGTCATTACTATGCAAATATGTGCAAGCAGGACACAGGATAAGAAAAGTAACTTTAAGGTATTGTTTAGTGTTTTGTGTGAATAACCCATCCATGTGCTAGTCACTGAAAGTGACATTTGGATTTCTGGTCCTGTTTCTGGCTGCTGTAGCTGCAGCTGCTGTTACCACCAAACTTGATGGAAGAAAAATGGAAACTGCATTGTAACTAAATTCAGATGGCACAACAAGCAATGCTGAAATGTGGAAACCTTAGAACAGACCATTGATTCTTCAGATGGATTCAAGGTAACCAAACATGCCATGCTTCACCACACTTTCTGAATTCACACATAGTAATAAGCCATTCCTGCTGTGGCTTGTTATGTATGACTATAGCCAGAGATAAAAGGAACCATTACAATGGTTGGCCCAAAGAAATGAATGATAAGAAAAAGGAAAACCAAGACACTTCTTCCAAGAGCCAAGAAATCAGAGGGAAATTAGGAACTCTGATAGACCACTGTGGGAACATACTATCTGATAAGGTAAAATAAAAAGTGGGTGCAATATACAGAAGAAGTATCCAGCAGAGACAAACAATGGAGCAACTCCTTTGAAAAGGAATCCTAGGAGTTAGAACCTACAATACTAGAAAGAGAAGTGAAAGCTGCTCTGAAAGCACTTGGAAGGAAGGAATAAACACCCAGAGCAGATAGGGTACCCACAGACTATTCCAAGCTGCAGAGAGTGAATTGGTCCAAATCCTTACAAGACTATGCAAATATGAAAAACAGAAAAATGGCCCATGGACCGGAAATGTTCAATATATTCCAATCCTCAAGAAAGGAGATGCAAAAAGTGCAGCAACCATTAATCTCTCATGCAAGCAAGTGATGATCAAACTGTTACAACAAAGAATATTAGCTTGTGCAGAACAAGAAATACTTGACATTCAAGCTGTGAAAGGGAGAGGCACTCAAGAGTATATGGCAAATATATGTTGGCTACTGAAGCACATCAAAAAATTTCAAAAGATCAGTCTATGCTTTATAGCAGGGGTCCTCAAACTTATAAACAGGGGGCCAGTTCACTGTCCCTCAGACTGTTGGGGGACTATAGTTTGGGGGGAAAAAAAGAATGAATTCCTATGCACACTGCACATTAAAAATTAATTAAAATTAAGTAAAATAAATTGAAATTAAAATAAATTAAAAATTAATTAAAAATTAAAAATGTTTGCTCTGCTTCCTCGGGCTGCAGAAGCCCAAGATGAGGTGGGGAAGAGCATGTCCATATTCAAGGGACATAGCTACAACTCAATGAAGGCACTAAATGTAGTATTTTGCATAATACAGCTGATGACTGCAACTGGCATTTACAAAGAATGAAGCAAAAATACTAAGGATAAATACTGTTAATGCCTCTCTGAGGGAGCAGGAGCGGGAGGCTGGAGTGGCAACCGTGGGGGGGGGGGCTCCCCCAGCTGGGAGAGGGCCACAAGGAGGGAGGTAACTTCTTTCCGATGTGAGGGGAGGGGAGGGATGCGGCCACGGCTGGCTGAGCAGGGTGCCTCCCGCCTCTCCCAGCCACAGGGGGGAAAAGCATGGTGGCCGCTTGACAGCGGCAGCTTGCCCAGAGAAGGCTGCAGCGAGGCGGCCACAGTTTGGCCTGCGGCCCAGGGATGTGGACTTAAAAATGGATTTAAAAAGTTATATTTTTCTTACGTTCAATCCTTTTTAGTGTCTTTGTCTCTCTCTTTCTCTCTCCTGCCCTCCTCTCTTCTGTTTCCCGTTCCGTATTCTCGCTCTGTATATGCATGCAATGGGGCGGGGGGGGGGAGCAGGTGCACACACAGTTGAGTTATTACACTTTGGCGCATGCGCCGGCTCTGCTCAGTTTCAGAGAACACCTGCACCGGCTCAGAGCTTTTGGAGTCGCTCGGAGATCGAATTCTCCGATGAGGATAAATGAGCATGGTGGGCCATAGTTTGAGGACCCATGCTTCATAGCACAGCAAGACCACTGACTGTGAAGATCATGAGAAACTGTAGGTGGTCCTGAAATAAATGGGTGTGCCCTGCACTTGAATGTCCTGATGCATAATCTTTATTGCAGACAAAAAGTGTTAGAACAGAATTTGGAAAAACGGAATGGTTTCCTATAGACAGAAGCATCAAACAAGGATGTTTTATCTCCTATTTGTTCAATCTGGATGCAGAACATATTTAAAGGAAAGCTGAATTAAGATCAAAGGAGGCAAAATGGGTAGAAGATACAACAGTAATTTAAGATATGCAGATGATACTGTAACACTGGCAAAATCAGCAATCAATTGAAAGGACTTCTGGTAAAAGTGAAAGAAAAAAGCACAAAAGCAGGACTGCAGCTGACTATTAAGAAAACAAAAATCATGGCTACACAAGTTTGCACAACTTTTAATGTCAACAATGAAGAAATTGAAATTGTGAAAGATTTTGCATACCTTGGCTTAATCATCAATTCAAAGGGAGACCCAGCCAAGAAATTAGAAGACTGAGACCTGGAAGGGCAGCAATGAAGGAGCAAGAGAATATTCTCATGTATAAAATGTTTCACTGGAAACCAATGCCAAGATCATCTGTATTATTCTATTCCCAATCACTCTATATAGTCTGTGAAGAAAGCAAACAAGAAGAAAATGGATGCAATCAAAGCACAGTGGCAGATGAGTGCCTTGGAAATACCCTGGACTGACAAAAGGACAAGCAAGTTGGTCCTAGCATAAATCAAGCCAGAACTTTCCCTGGCAGCAACAATGAAATCTGAACCTTTTGTTCTTCAGGCACATCGTAAGTAGGCAAGACTCACTGGAGAAGAGAGCAGTGCTAGGAAAAGTTGAGGGCAGAAGCAAAAGAGAAACTATCTCATGAACTATGAGATGGATTGATTCCGCAAAGGAAACCACAGCCTTAAGTTTACAAGAGCTGAGCAGGGTTGTCAAGAACAGGACATTTTGGAGAGCACTCATTCATACGGTCACCCTATGTTGGAGATGCTTCGATGGCATGTAGCAACATATTGCTCTATATTATTATTGAAATTGGAAGCGTTTTAAGTTTTGTGCATTTAATATGATTTTAATATTTGCATGTAATCCACTTAGGGATGTTATTATACTTAGCAGTATATACATATTGGAAATATACCTTTTTAATCCAAGTGCAAAATATATGCACCCTAAACTACACATATGTGACATATATCAAACACCCAACAATTTATTTATAAGGTGTAGTGCCAAGTATATACAAAGTGAATACTCTATATAGTCATTAATAATTATTGTTATTCTGGAAGTATACATATAATAATTATTACTGCAGAATATAGTAATAGAAGACACTGATCTCCATTTAACAATGTACCAAATGATACTCAAGAATACAGTGTACACATGCATTCCTGATTAGCATGTGTACAGAAAGGAAATGCAATTATTTAGCAAAACTATTTAGTGAGCTAGCTCTCTCTCTATATTATATATATATATATATATATATATATATATATATATGACTTTTATACAACAACAATAAATTAGTAGTAAGTAGTATTTATTTCATTTCTGTACCTCCCAATAGCCAAGATCTCAGGGTCTTATCCAACAATTCAAAAAAACAGTGCAACATAATTCCATAATTTTTTCCCAAAATACAGTCATTTAAAAACAAATTAAATATGATATAGTCTAGTAGAACACCTGAAATGTGGAGCCTTTTGCAAAAATTAGAAGTCCCATGTGTCTGCTTCTGACCCCTTTCGACCTGGTTCACATGACACATCAGCTACACTGTATTGTTGTTCAGGGTTGCTTATTGAGATGTCAGAACCCCTCATAGTTCATTGACCATGCACAAGCCACCCTGAGAAGCCATGGTTTGTTACTGGGATGTTCAGGATGGCTTGTGTTCAGAGTGGCTTGTCCTGTTGCCTGAACCTTAGAGAAGGACCACAAAGCCACCTGGCAAGAGCAGCAAAAAACTGGGCCACTCCTTGCAGTGCCTCCTATAGCTTGGGACTTCATTTGACACCAACCAGCTTGGTGAACTGAGTCAGTAAATCTATAAGCATATGTGTACCCACCCCCAATTTGAGCACAGTGATTCAGAAGGTGGGGTTGATACCTTTCCCCCTCCTGTTTTCATGTTGGGATCTGCCCTTTGCATTAAACAAGATGGGAGGAAAAGCTCTCTCTTTTTCTGTTTTCAACCATTACCCTCAATCAGGAAAGCTTTGCATGAAAACAGGGGCGAGGATGCTTAAAGTGCCCTTCCTAAATTGCCACCATTGCAAACTGAAGGCTGCAGTGCACCTTTACTTAGCAGTCAATCAGTCAGTGGTCCATCAGGAGTAGCCAAAGAGATTTTCTTTCCTAAAAGTGTTAAGCCAAGATAACAAATAAAACCCGTCACATTGTCCTAAGAAGTAAGGAAGGCCTCCAGTCTGAAGATATGGTATATGCAGGGCAATACAAAGGTGTGGGGAGAAGAATCTCAGCACAACAGGAGTACAGAGTTGTGCCAGAAAGGTCCTTGGGATACCGTGCTGGGAGGGAGGTATGGGTGGGAGGACAAAGAGGAAACGAAGGGCCAGAGCCTGTTCAAGCTGTCAGCAGCAACACAGCTTAGCAAGCTGCTAACAAGTCCACCATGCCTTACATGACATATGAACTAAAGTAAGAAACAAGACTCTACCCATTTGCCAGCACTTCTTTTTATTTATTATTTAAAGCATTTATATACACTTGATTAGCATAAAGCTTTCAAAGTGCTTGTCTACTCCAACTGGGATAGTTGCATAGGTAGCAACATTATAGCTGACTTACAAGCCCTGGCATAATGTGCAAAGGGCAGCCCAGATCTGTGATAGTGTTATTTTAAAAAATAAAAGCTATTTTTATTGCTGCTAGCAAGAGAGCAATAATTTCATCTAGATAAGCCTGGTTAGAGAGGGAAGAGGAAAACAACATTTTGCAAATGTCAGGAAATGGAATCAATCAAAATTCTTCAGCAGTACTGTGTCTTGGAGTGTTGCCTCATTAATGGAACTGCGTCAATTTTTATGATTCTCTTTTCCTCAAAGATACATTCTGTATTATGGAAAATGGTGCTCTCAAAGCACTTTTTAACGAAAAGAATTTGCAGATTAACAAAATCCCTTCAATTGTTTCAATCGCCATCTGTTTTAAGACACAGCAACATGGTCATAGAAGGGGTGTCAAGCGATGCAATTATTTTTCAAGTCCCTTAGTTTTAGGCACATTCTAAAAGAAACTGATTTTTAACATTTTCACAGGATTGAAGGCTTCAAGGTGTGATTCTCATAAAACCAACATCTATATGTTTAAAGATAAAACCAACAGAGAAATTAATTATTAACAAAATTAAATAGCTTTGAAGCCAATCTCATTATTTGGTGGACTCTTGGAATGGACGATGGTTTAGACGTTCATGCTAGGAATGCAATACACATTAAGCTGGTTTCACACAAGGATGAAGAAATGGCTTTATCTGCTTTTAAAACGATGGCTCAGAATATTCACTTTTCACTCTGCTTCTATTACTTGTGATAAAATGGTAGCTCAAGTTAATACTATTCCCTTGTGCTCAAATTATTTACATACATACTAAGATTCATTTATAGTATAAACCACAGTAGGTTGTCTTCAAAAAATAGTCTTGATGTGTCTCTGCATAACAATATCAGGTTGTCAGATGAAAACTAATTTCTGTACTACTTGCAAATAATAAATCAAGTGTTTAATTTTCTTTATCTGTTGCAAACAGCAGCTAAATTTGTTCCTTTTAATTACAAAACAGGAAGGCAACAGCCTCAAAGCATAAAGCTATCAAAATCTTTATTTTTACATTGTCCCAAAGCTTCAACATAATGATGTGCTTCTCATTAAACAGTTTGCCACATGCTGTCTCTTAGGAGAGAGCGAGAGAGCACATATTAACCCAGCAGTAGCAAGAAGAGCACTGCAGGTTACATTTATAAGTAGCACATGTATTGGCAGTATACTTGTGGTAAACGTGTACAATACTTTGCCTTTTGGGTAATGTATATACATTGAAAAGGAAGGACAGAAATATTAATAAAATTTATTATATTTATACCCCACCTTCTTTTCTTCAAGGAACTCAAGGCAGCTTACACTATCCTCTTTTTCCCAATGTCATCCTTAAAACAATGCTGTGAGGTGGGCTAGGATGAAAGTCCGTGCTTGCCCCCAAAGCACCCAGTTAGCTTTGTATCAGAGTGGGGACCTGGAACTGGGATATCCCAGATCCCAGTCCGACGCTGTGACCACTGCATTTCATAAGGGGCAGGAGCAGACTTTAGAAGAACTAGGGGCGCCAGGTATGGCAGCAGCTACATCCACCCTTGTTCCAGGTTAGTGACGGGCATTCTTGGAGCGGTTGCCAAGTGGATGTGGGAAAAGCCGTTTTCCAGGGTTCTCAGATGTTTGCCAAGACATTGGCGCACGCTGGAAGCAACCTGGCACGTCACCTTCCCTCCTCGACGCCTCCGGACGGTCCTGGGCCCTTCCCGCTTCCTGACTCGTTAGCTAAGAGTATTCTTCTCTTACTTTCACTTGTGATTCAGTCGGGCTTTCTGTTACGCCAGCAAGCCTCTCCCTTGCTGCTCGTTTCCCTTCCCCGCCCCTAAGTAGTAGGAAACCAAGCGAAGCTGCCAACGTATGATCAGAGCCTGACAAACTTCTTATCGGGTGGATTTAAAAAGGGAAGAGCGATTGATTGCAAGAGCCGGAGCTTTGGAGCCCCGCACGGAGGCGACAAGAAATCTTCAGCTTGAAGGTAAGAAAGGGCAAGGCAGCTTGGACCGTCCAAGTTAGGATCCCATGGCCCCCGGAGGAATCGGACAGGCGGTCCTGGGGAAGCCGAGGCTGGGGGCGATGCAGAGCGAGGCAAGGGCACATCCAGGCTGTGGAGAAAAGAGAGCGGCAGCCGTGTCTCAGGGGTCCTGGAAAAGAAGGGGAGATCCCGTCTCTTGGGACAGTTCACAAGTGCTGGGCACGCGTTTCCTTCATCCAAAGCTGCTTGGCACGAGCAAAGCGAGCACAGTGACTCGCACCGTAGCCTGAACTTTGTTAGGGCGCTTATGCCACGCTAAGTCGTGATGCACTTTCGCTTCGAGGCGGAAATACGGTCGACCGCTTTTTCGATTAAAATCCCAACTCGCGGAACATGCGTGGAAAGCTTGTGCGCATGCGCTTGGCTATTGGTTTAGGGGAATTCCAGCGGGGTAGGCTGTTCCGCGAGCTTTTGAAGGTTTTGTTGCGGGGGGGGTGCGGGGGGGGGTGCGGGAGCGTTGCTGCAGAAGCGAGGAGGCTTGGGCTACCTGAAAAGACGAAGGCTGCAATCCTAGATGCACTCCTGCCTAGCAGTAGATATGCCCAAGGTTGTCTTGCAGCATCTACCATTTGGCGTGAGCTTTTCGGAGCTTTTCGGAACTGGAACGTGCGTCAACAGTAGGGTTAGTGGGAGAGGTAAGCGCGTGAGAAAAGTAATATCTTAAGCAGTTTCAATTTTTGTAAAAAGAAAAAAATGTCAAGCAAAGCAAAAGAAAGCTGCACGTGTGTCCCAGATGAACTCTGTGTGGATGTGACTACCACCCTGGCTAACAAGCAACTGATAATCACCAGGCTTAGTAAGGTTAGCCAGGTAAATAAACACCGAAAGAGCTGCTGTACTGAGATGGTAACATGGCATTTTAAATATCTTTGCAAGTGCAAGTATAAAAAATGGGGATGGCTATTTTGCATTCAGTGATCCTGAGCAAATAGGTATCTTCGTTGTCCAGAGCAAGTTTTCCAATTACTGTATTGGCAACTGGAATTCAAGGAGTAGCATGCCTCTCCAGCACCAGACGGGGGATGAGCAGCAGACTGGGGGACCAGATGCCAAAAAGAACTGGGCTGCTGTGTAGAGCAGTATTGTCTCATGCAGTGTGGTCACTGTTCCCTGTAATATTGGTGGTATCTTTCCACCACCATGGCACATAGTCCTTCACAGAAGTGTAGGCTTGTGGTGGAGTGGAGAATGGGGAAGCCTTCCCCAACCTAGTGCCCTCCAGATGTTTTGGACTACAACCCCCCTGCGTGTATTTCTTGCAGTTGTCATGTTGGCTGGTGCTGCTGAGAGTTTAATGTCTAAAAGTCTGGGGACAACCTTGTTGGGAGAAGCTGGTATAAAAGGCATAGACTGAATGCCTAGCCAAAGCCTCCCTCCCCACTGTTATACAATTATTAAAAGGTGCAGGAGCCCAGTGATCTCTTACATCATTCTGGCCACACTAAAAACTCAAAGAAGGCTGATTTAAAGTGGCGAGAGAATCTGATCAAGGCTTTCTGTTGTCATCTAACCGAGCCCTTAGATAAAGGCCTTTCACTCAGGCTTAGATACTCATTTATTCAATGTGAATAAAGATACTAGCCTGTTTTACAAATACTATTGTAAGATACTATATGCAAAGCTAAGTAATATTATTTATTTTTTGCATTTCTATATCATCCTATAGCCCACAGGATGCTCAGGGCAGCGTACAGTTTAAGACATATACATAACAGTAAAAATTCAATAAAATCGGACAATACAAACCACTAAAATTACTAAAAATGCAAAAATACATAACCACAACAGTCCATAAATTAACCTCAATCACGTCTAATATTGTGCCTAAAAGAAAACAAAGAAGGTACTAGGCATACCATTGTAGGGAGCATGTTCCACAGATGGTTTCCAACCACCAAGAAGTCCCTAATTGTTACCCCTTACTTCCTTAGGGGGCCGCTCTCCGAGAAGGACCTGTCCAGCAGATTTTAGTGGATGGGTAGGAATATACAGGAGCAGGCATTCCTTCAGATATCCTGGCCCCGAGCTGAGTAGGGCTTTAACTGTCAAAACAATATGTCATTATTAATCTGAATCTTATTTTGTTTCCTTAAACAAGAACGTTGCACTCATTGAATGCCATTTTAGAGAAGCTTTCCAGAGCCATGTTCCTGTGGTGGATAGGACAGAGGGCAAAAGGGGCGAGCCAAAACCACCTGCACGTTGTAGCTTAAAGCTTCTCCTTTCAGAAACTAAGACCTTTTAAGCTTTGTAGAATGTCGAAAACTGACAGGAGGACCTGCAAGCTGGAGGAACTCCCTGGAGTTGCTCCTTATCTTTAGCGCTGCAGTCTCCTTTGTCCTTGCTTTGACCCAGGCAGCAGAGGTGACAAGAAGGTACAGCGGATGCCGTGCCACGTCACACTTGCTCCCTGGCTCTCTGCCTGTGAAGCAAGGAAGGAGTTGCAATTAAGAGCTGGAGAAGCGAGAGCTGCTCGTGAGAAGGGTGCTGAGGATGTAGATTTCGCTAACAGAAGGGGCCCATTGAGGGCCTCTTGCTCAAGGGCTCTCCAAAACCTGAAGAGTGTTTTTCTCAAGGGCCCTCAGTGGGGTCCATTAGGGGTGGTTTACCCAAGGACCCTCAAAAACTCAGCTCTACAATGTCAGAAATGGTGTGAAGTGCCTTCATGGATCCAAGGTCAGTAATGAACAATGAAATTCCAGACCATCAGAGTTCATTGGTGCCCGCTCCCAGGTTGCAGCTTTTGTCTGCCCCAGAGGTCCCCAGACTTTTAGGATTCATGGACACCTTTGGGGATTTGAAAAATTGCTGTGGGCACCACCACAAAATGGCCTCCATAGTTAATGTTGCTAATTGCACCATGGTTGCTATGTGGGTGTGGCTAGTCAAAAGTGAGCTGAAGAAATGGTGGTGTGGTGTGGTATGAGGAGAGAACCGGCAAATGTAAAAGCTGGGAGCGGGGAGGAAATAGCAAGGCAAGAAGGAAGAGAAGGAACAAAGCTTGGAGGCTAGAAAGAGTGAAAAAGAAGGCTAGGGATGGGAGAGAAATATGGAGGCTTGAGATTGGGAGTTAAGAGAGAGAAAGGAAAGCATCCAGTATGGGTGGAAGACTGGGCAGGGCTGGAAATGAATGCTTTCCTTTATTGTCTGCCAACAGCTAAGCTAGAGCAGGTGCAAGAACAGGAAGGAAAAGTTGGTGCCCTAAGATTTTTCAGCAGGTTTATTACAAATTTTTGAAGGTGGAGAAAATGGGAAATTTAATTGATGGGATGATGTTGGAAGTCCCAGTAGTCGCTGCTTTGAAAACTGTCTTGTAAGATAAATGAGTTGAGATAACTGAAGATAAGGTCATTCCCCAATTCACTCGAAGTAAGAAAGAAACGCTACTGTTTATTCAGGATTAATTAAAATTGCATATAAGGTATGTACTTTTTTCCTTCTGTAATGAGTAAAAATAAGGGGCTTGAAAATCTATTCTCCTCAGAAACTATTTTTTCAATGAGGATATTACGCAAAGTGTCCTAAGGGCAGGATCAAATGAATGTAGATTCCCCATTCTGCCACTGTGGTCTTAGAAAATTAAAACTACCACTGTCACGTGTGCTGGTGACTATTTTAAATATTCAGCTCCCCGCAGAGGTTTTTAGTGCCATCCAAACCCAGCTGGTTTTCTTTCTATTTCAACAATATCTGTCACTCAGGTTCAGGCAGTACAGCAAAGGATGGCAACTGAATATGCGAAATTGACTGCTGGCCTTTACTGTAGCAATTGTGCAGACAGGCCTTTGGAGAAGAATTAGCAGGGAAGAGTGAATTGTGTCAGGGCAAGGGCAGAGGAATTAGCAGGATGAGCAATATTAAGTGTGGTTATAGGCATGACATATATTTCTTAGAAATTTCCATGAAAACTGCTGATGTGCATTATTTTGGTTGTTGAGATGGTGTACTTTTTATCGGTTTCGAGAAATTCTTAGCAGTGGTTCAAAACCTATTAAAGCTTTTCTGATTCATAAAATCCTGTTGAAGAAATGGCTGGCAAAGTTACGTTAGGCATACTTAGCTAGAAGGCTTCCAGTACTGCAGAGGAATTCTGTATTCTCTGGACAAGGCTAATTCCTTTAGTCATGTAAGTGATCCTAGACAGTACTACAGGGATAGGGACCCAAGCATGGGGGAAGGGAGATTTTAACACACGCGCGTGCGCACACACACACACACACACCCCCATCCCGTGGTCCCAATCTGGATCAGGTCCTGCATGCCTCCAGTTTACGCTGTCAAAAATTGTTTTGTTGCAGGCATAGGATTAAACATCCCTTTGATTACCATGCTTGGGTCCTGATCAATGCATGGTCCCATGCATTTAGGTATGAGTACAGAAAAAAAGCTTTGGCTATGTCTTTCAATTAATATGCAGTTTGCTTTTCTAAGAATTTAAGAGCAGCAGGGATGGAAAGTACAGGCTCTGTGGGGGAGGAATTTATGAAAGTCAAGTTGCTGGCAGACAAGGCCCTGCCAGTTGCTGTTGTTTTGGTGAGGTATATTCAAATGTTACATTGAACAAGCTTTCATACTCTATGTATGCTCATTAAGATGGCCGAAATGTGTAAGCGTCTAGTCTGAGTAAGTCATTGCTGTATGCACACATAATGACAAGCCATGCTGGAAACTGCACAAGCTGGCCTTGTTGTCACGTGTGATTTCAGCAAGTGTGGTGATGTGCAGCCCATTTTGGTTTCCGTGAAACCTCGCAGAGAACCAATGGTCTGTTTTATGGTTTCTGTGCTTCACCATTGCTTGTTGTTGTATGTGACTCCAGTTGTGATGTTTTGGCACAGTTTCCACATTTTCTACATTTCTGGGTGCTACTATGAGTTGAGGGGCTGCCTTTCTACCACCAGAAAGGCAGGCCCCACCATCCCTGTGCGAGCCATGTCCCTCCTCTGTGCAAGCTATAGCCAGCCTTTTGGACTGCTGATGCAGAAGAAGGTGGCTGGTTGTGCAACCAGGGCTCTGGACGCATTCATGGATTTCCTCTCAGCTCAGCTCTCTGACCGGACCGACCACAAGAGGAAGCCTGTGAATCTTGGAGGGACAGATTTTGACAGGGTGTGCAGATACCATGGCAATGTATGACCCCAGGACAGAAATGAAATACATTGCCTTGTGGTAAACACAGGGAAATGTTTGGTGTTATGTGTGAACACTGGAATGCTAAAGAAGGAAGCCAAAAGATAACCGGAATAACAGGCAAGTTTGGCCTTGGAGTACAAAATGAAGCAGGGCAAAGGCTGGCAGAATTCTGTCAAGAGAATACAATGGTCATAGCAAACACTCTTTTCCAACAACCCAAGAGACGACTCTACACATGGACATCACCAGATGGTCAACAGAGAAATCAGATTGACTATGTGCTCTGCAGCCAAAGATGGAGAAGCTCTATACAGTCGGTAAAAACTAGACCAGGAGCTGACTGTGGCTCAGATCATGATCTTCTTGTTGCAAAATTCAGCCTTAAATTGAAGAAAGTAGGGAAAACCACTAGGCCACGCAGGTATGACCTAAATGATATTCCTGATGAATATACAGTAGAGGTGACAAATAGATTTAAGGAATTAAATCTGATAGAGTGCCTGAAGAACTATGGATGGAGGTTCACAACATTGTACAAGAGATAGCAACTAAAACCATCCCAAAGAAAAAGAAATGCAAGAAAGCAAAATGGCTGTCTGAGGAAGCTTTACAAATAGCTGAGAAAAGAAGGCAAGGGAGAAAGAGAAAGATACATCCAATTGAATGCAGAATTCCAGAGAATAGCTAGAAGAGATAAGAATGACTTCTTAAATGAACGGTACAAAGAAATAGAAGGAAACAATAGAATAGGGAGGACCAGAGATCTCTTCAAGAAAATTGGAGATATGAAGGGAACATTTCATGCAAAGATGGGCATGATAAAGGACCAAAATGGCAGGGACCTAACAGAGGCAGAAGAGATTAAGAGGTGGCAAGATTACACAGAGGAACTATACAAGAAAGAGCTTAACGTCCCTGATAACCATGATGGGGTGGTCACTGACCTCAAGCCAGACATCCTGGAATGTGGAGTCAAGTGGGCCTTAGGAAGTCTGAGCAACAACAAAGCAGAGGAGCTGAGTAGTCCAGCTGAGCTATTCAAAATCCTAAAAGACAATGCAGTAAAAGTGCTACACTCAATATGCCAGCAAATTTGGAAAACTCAACAGTGGCCACAGGATTGGAAATGGTCAGTTTGCATTCCCATCCCAAAGAAGGGCAGTGCCAACGAATGTTCAAACTACCGCACCATCGCACTCATTTCACATGCTAGGAAAGTTATGCTCAAAATCCTACAAACTAGCCTCTGGCAGTATATGGACCAAGAACTGCCAGAAGTACAGGCAGGCTTTTGAAGAGGGAGAGGAACTAGAGGTCAAATTGCCAACATACGCTGGATCATGGAGAAAGCTAGGGAATTCCAGAAAAACAACTACTTCTGCTTCATTGACTATGCTAAACCCTTTGTGTGGATCACAACCAATTGTGGCAAGTTTTCAAAGAAATGGGAATACCAGACCATCTTATTTGTCTCTTGAGAAACCTGTACACGGGTCAAGCAGTAACAGTGAGAACCGGACATGGAATCACTGATTGGTTCAAAATTGGGAAAGGAATACGGCAAGGCTGTATATTGTCGCCCTGCCTATTTAACTTATATGCAGAGCACATCATGCGAAAGGCCAGGCTAGATGAATCACAAAGTGGAATTAAGATTGCCGGGAGAAATATCAACAACCTCAGATATGCAGATGATACCACTCTCATGGCAGAAAGTGAAGAGGAACTAAAGAGCCTCTTGATGCGGGTGAAGGAGGAGAGCGCAAAAGTTGGCTTGAAACTCAACATTAAGAAAACTAAGATCATGGCATCTGGTCCTCTCACTTCCTGGCAAATAGATGGGGAAGAAATGGAAGTAGTGACAGATTTTATTTTCCTGGGCTCCAAGATCACCGCAGATGGGGACTGCAGCCAAGAAAATAAAAAACACTTGCTCCTGGGGAGGAAAGCTATGGCAAACCTAGACAGCATACTAAAAAGCAGAGACATCACCCTGCCAACAAAAGTGCGTATAGTCAAGGCTATGGTTTTCCCAGTTGCAATGTATGGCTGTGAAAGCTGGACCAGAAGGAAGGCTGAGCGCTGAAGAATTGAGGCCTTTGAATTGTAGTGCTGGAGAAGACTCCTGCGAGTCCCTTGGACTGCAAGGAGATCAAATGAGTCAGTCTTAGAGGAGATCAACCCTGATTGCTCTTTAGAAGGCCAGATCCTGAAGATGAAACTCAAATACTTTGGCTCTCTAATGAGAAGGAAGGACTCCCTGGAGAAGAGCCTAATGCTGGGAACAATTGATGGCAAAAGGAAAAGGGAACGGCAGAGAATGAGGTGGCTAGATGGATTCACTGAAACAGTTGGTGTGAGCTTAGCTGGACTCCGAGGGATGGTGGAGGACAGGAGAGCCTGGAGGAATGTCATCCATGGGGTCACAATGGGTTGGACACGACTTCACAACTAACATAACATAATGTGTGAACATAGCCATTGTGTATAAGCTCTATACATGAAGATGGGAAGTGGGGATCAGCTGGCAAGCTCCATCCACCTCTTACTAATCTCACTGCTTGCTATATATGGGAGACAACTCGATCTATGGATGCTCTTCTGGAGAGTTTTGGAACCAGATTCTTGCAATGAATCATACTTAAGTATTTCTAATGCTGTACGGGTGAACTTGTAAGAAAGCAGATTCTAATAAACTGAGGAAAAGGTAGGATTGCCAACACTATAATGATACATTTTTCTTTTCAAAAACCAGGTAAACTCACTGATCAAAAAATCTGGTTTTAGATCACATTAGAGGTCATCCCATTTTGGCTCAAGCTCCGCAAAGCCAGGAAACTAGAAGATTAGGCTGAAATCTTACAGACATACACTGTGATCAATTATGATGTTGTGTAATATCACAGATGGTGTTTGTTCACATTCTACCCACCACATATCCACATCTTTGGTCAACTAAGGTGCCTCATGTCATCTTGGTCCTGTATTATGATGTCTAACCTTACTGTGTAACGCACCCATCTGGCTACTCATTTAAGCAACAAATAGGCATGAAGGAATGAATCCTCTAGCAATACAATACGCCTCAGGTGCTTCATAAGGCAACAGCACTATTGGGCATCTTCATTTGTCCCCATTTGGAAGACCTGAAAGACACAGAAAAAAGGGTGAGACAGAAAGAGATTTGCCGATTGTGGACTAGGGAACTAAGGGAGTCCTGGTTTGCCAGGCTGAACCAGGACATCTCACGACATTGTCCGTGGTGGAGAAGGAAAAGTCACCTCATGCCCTCCCTACCTACAAGTCAAGGTGCATGGTACCCAAGACCATTCAGGTTATTGTCTTCATGCCCTGGCAGTAAAAATACAATAATAGTAAGCTAAAGCTGCCTTTTCAGGACACTCACAATCAAGCTTCCTGAGGCAGTCCTCCCTCTCTTCTGTGAGTTTTTTGTTAACAGTTTTAGGTTTCATGGCCCAGTACAATATAAACTGTAAAGTCTTCCCCATGTTCCCCAGTCCCATGCTCTCCCTATTAAGTCCCCCCCCCTTCTTCACACTGTCTTGTATTTAAAGAAAATTCCTGTATATAAATGAAGCTTTAAGGTTTGAAGTTTCATTTATATAAATAAACCTTCAAACCTAAATTTGAACAAATAGATGCAAAGTTAAACAATAAATAGCTTAAAAATGTTGTGCCATGTAAATCTCTTTTTGTGATAGCTCATAACTTTCCATGTATTTTAAGAAATTTCCCCTATATTAATTATTTGATTTCAGTAATTTGGGGTAATGTACCTTTTTATGGTCAGCTAAGCTCTGGAATCTGTATATATTTCGCTTCATTTGTGTTTATGTTGTATAATTGTGTTTTATTTGCTTTCTAAATTAAATTGCAATTTAGATGTGTTTTCCAAATTCCTTTCCAGTGTTGTGTAATAATCAGTTCAGCTGCTACTATGGTCTCACAAAATCATGCTGCATGCTCATTTTGCCTGAAAGGAATGGGCATCTTTTACAGGATGTGAAATTTCCTGGACCCTCTTCACCCTGATTATAACCTGAAGTTGGAACTGTGTTTCTCATACAGTTCCTTGGCTTCAGACTTCTAGTTAAACAAACAAGCAAACAAAATGAATGAATGAACTAAGGGAAGGAATGATCGAACAAAGGGCAAAAACAATTTATTATTATTTTTATTTATTAAAACATTTTTATGTTTACAATAATTGAGACTGCATTCCTATACTAGCTTTAAGAGGAAGCCCTACTGAATTCAATGAGATTTACTTCTGAATGCTCATAAGAACATGGAAACCGTGCTGGGTTAGACCAGAGGCCAATCTAGTCCAGCATTCTGCCCATGTAGCAGCCCACCAGGTGTGTATGGGTCGTCCACAACAGGGCATGATTGAAAGAACAACCTCTTATGTTCCACAGCAGCTGGTATACAGATGTATGTGGCCTCTGATATTGGATGCAATATATAGCCATCATGTCTGATAATCATTAAAAGCCCAATTCTCCATTAATTTGTCTAATCCCTGTTTAAAGCTGTCAGAACTAGTGGACACTGTTGCATCTTGCAGTAGCAAATTCCATAGTTTGACTATGTGCTATGTAAAGTCCTACGTTTCTTCTGTCCTGGGCTGGGATTTGATCTTTGATGAAGGCTTTCAAACTATATTTCCAGCATTTAGACTGCCAGGTTTGTTTGTTTGCTTTTGTTTGTTTGTTTTGTTTTTGTCCTTAGCAGTCTTTGGCTGCCAGTTAATTATCCATAGCTGAATGGTACACTGACAAAGCCTATACTAAAAACAGTTTTAGGTAGATTCAATTCTGCATGTATACTAAAATAATTAGTAACAGGAAACATATTTTGACCCATTTTAATTACTTGTAACATCATATCAAGTATAATTATATAAAGTGGCAAAATGTTGTTCTAAGACAGAGCTTTGCTTTAGTTTCATAGATCTTAACTTAGTAGGAAATAGAATTTCATAAACATTTCTTGCTCTTACTTCTAATAGCTTAAAAAGGATAGGTCTCATTCTAAGTACCAAGTTCCCCATTCTGTATTGAAAAGGCTATTTAGCTGGCAGGGACAGAAGCCTGTGAGCCCGATAAGCGTCTGATAAGAAGCTCCAACATTCTAAAGTCAGCATGTATTTAAACCTTATGTATGAAAAAAATACTTCTTACTTATCTACTGCCACATAAATTCTCTCAGTCTTAATTATTTCATTATCTTTTAAAAAATCCTTAATGGTTAGAACATACAAACATGATTTACATGTATATCCTTAGGTTAGATATGATCAATTTTGTAGTATAACTTTGAGAAAATAATAACTTACTCAAAAAATTTCCATACAAACCTATCTATTCCGTTTCTTAGACATCTGTGCATCAAGCATTTTGTGTATATACTTTACACAATATTTTTGTACATTATTTGATAAGCAAAACATTTAAGTGCTCTTTTGACCTGGAATAATGCAGTCTCACACTTCTTCATTGCTCAAATAACACTTTGGTCCAAGTAACAAAGCACTGCATTTTCTCTCTGGATACCATCCAGATCACCTTGGCAATTATCTCAGCAAATATTTTTATAACAGTCACCCAGAAAGCATTGTGAACCTGCTGGTAGCATTGAGAAGTTTAACAAATTAGCCACGGTGGGTTGCTTATTCATGCACCCAACAGATATCTGGGCTCACTAGTAGTTTTTAGCCCTCCAGCCCATATGTCAGTGTCCCTTTTAGTCAAACCTATCTTGATATCCCCTTTTGTCTACCATCATTTTGTTCATTTGAGAGCCTCAGAAATGAGCAGTCATGATGGGGCATCATTTATTCTTCTTTTTAAATGCAGAAATGCCTTCATATTTTTGTTGATCTTTCAGAAGTGCTCAGGTGTGCACTTATGCCTGCCCAATATATGCAGCCCTGCCTGGTTGATGTCCATGTAAGTTTCAGCTGGCAGAGAGTGTATTGTTAATTACTTATTTGGACATTGAGATAGCAAAAATACAGGGTTGTTTGTGCACCATTGCCAAGCTGTCAAAATCGCTGGAGGAGGGGAAATTAGGTGCACCCAAAGGGTTGGTGACAAGGTCTCCCCCTTAGCAATGTAACCCTCTGGATTTCAAGTGCAGAACTGACAGGGCCTTCTATGTTTTTAACACCCCTATTTATGCAGCCAAGGGAGATATTAATTCCCCCACCCTTTTGAAGATTTACTCTTAGAGGTATTATAGGCTTCTCACAGTTCTAACCGCACCCCACCCCATCTTGCAGACATCATGACTGGGAAATAGATGGAGTGGAGTATAATGCTTTTATCCTCCATGTACTTCCTACCCAATAAATCTACTTCTGTTTCCCATCCACTTGCTTACTTGCCATGAAATTTCTGTATTTCTCAAGCAGAAAAATGCACAAATTTGACAGACAGTTAAAATGCCCCAAACTTAGGGAGGACAGTATAGGATGGAGCAAATGGGGTGCCAGTGGGAATTTCACTCCACCCCTCGAAAGTGTTGCCATTCACTGCATCCCATTTAGTTGCCTTCTCAGTGTTTTTATAAGATTAGGAAGCTACAATAATGATTGCGATAATTGTTCTGAAAAGGAGTTTGAAGAAGGGGGGTTACATCTGCAGACTGTATGTTAGGGTTGAAAATGTGGGGGGGCACTTAGAACCCCCAGTGAAATACTTGAAATCTAAGGCTTATGTTGCTAACTGGAAGATCTTGTCACCACACCCTTGCACCCACTCTTTCAGTGATTTTCAAGCATCAACTTGGCAACTGTGTGCAAATAAGCCTTCATACAGAATTTCTTTGCCAATTTTAGCTTGAGTACCAACTGCACTTTCCTCTTTTTGGCAGCTGAAACTTACAAGGATATCAGCCAGTCAAGACTACATATACCTGACAGCTGTAAGTGCACATGTGCACACCTCCAAAGACCAACAGCTTCAAAAGAATATGGAGACATTTGCACATATTTCTGGGGATGAAAAAATAATTTTGAAAAGCTGGAAACTCTGTGACAGTTGCTCCAAAGTGGCCTTGCTACCACTGGCAGCAGCATGGGGGAGGTGGTGAAGAGTGGCAAGCGGGTTTGGCCACTCCCTGCAGCCCATGATGGAGTCATTCTCCCAGGTTCAGATGACGCAACAAGAGATCATGAGTTGGAAACCCCCCAGAACAAGCCATGGCTTGTCCTGGAGGCTTATCACCGGAAAATAAGCCAGTCTGTGGGAGGTTGAGTCATGCAAATCCAATTTTTATGTCTCTTCCCTTTAAAACAGTGTCTTCTTATTTTACTTGAGTATTTTGATCCTTAATTGTCATTAAATATTTGGAATGTTCACTTGTTAATAAGACATATTATCTTAAGACAGGTAGATTAGCATTTTTAAAATAACCTCCCATCAAGTCCAATAAAACTTGATTAAAAATCCAGAACAGCAACATGTAGCATGGTTTGGTGTCCCCAGTGCTAGTATTGTGAGAAAGAGAGAAAAATACGTATAGGATTGCATTGTAAGTCTTCCATGCAAGCCCATATCTACAGTACCAGCATTTAGGTAATGTAAAACATGAACAGAAGAGAATAATTTCACAGAGTTATTGTATTCTATAAAGGAGGAAGGTGATAGATAGCCTGTGTATTTTGCTGATGGAAGCAACATTCTGTGGGTGGTTTAAACCTTTTATAATTATTATTAAGAGGAAAACCTGAGTAAGAAGTTAGAGCAGCTTTCTGTAGGTGTCACTGTGGAGACTTTAAACCTTCTCCTCCTCCTTATATAATGTGCAATTTGATTGCCAATTTCATTTGACTTTAAATAGAAAAACTTTTTACTGAAAATTTCTACTCAAATGCTTTGTTTGCCTTCCAGGCCATAGACAAGGGATGGAAAGAACAGAGATCCTGATCTGTTGAGGTCAGCAAGATTTCTGATTTCATAATGAAACAGCATTCTGCCCTAATATTCACCATTGAAATGAAAAAAGCTTAGGATAACTGGGTTTGATCCTGAGCTCTTTCAGTTTTGGTACGCAAGACAAATTCCTGGGCCCAGATTTTTGTCAATCTTGGTGACAGGGTTCAGACAACACAATACCCACACTTAGAGGTTGGGTATGGTTTGAGTACGTGTGGGTTGTATTTGAAAAGTGGCCATCATACTGCTTGCACCCAGCTGCAGTAAAAAACCATGAGCAACCCCATGAAGGTAACCCATGGGTTTGTTGTTGGATTGTGAAATATGGATTGTTTCTGGTTAACCAAGCATGGTTTCTTAGCGCATCTGGGTTCAGGCAACATGACAACCTGCATTTCAACTGGACAGCCATCTTGTACTGGCAGGGGGTTGGACCTGATGGCCTTCCTGGCTCCTTCCAATTCTAATATTCTGTGATTATGATTCTAGGTCCGACCTCTGCTCAGTGCAGGACACTGAGTTGAACCATCACTCTCAGATGGCTGTCCAGATGCATCCTGAATGCCTCTAGTGTGAGAGAGTCCACAACCTCCCTAGGTGATTGGTTCCATTGCCATACTGCTCTAACAGTCAGGAAATTTTTCTGATATCTACCTGGAATCTTCCTGTAACTTGAGCCTATTATTTTGTGTCCCGCACTTTGGGATGATCAAGAAAAGATCCTGATCTTCCTCTGTGTGACAACCTTTTCAAGTACTATTTCTCCTCTCAGTTCTCTTCTCGAGACTAAACATGCCATTTCTTTCAGTCTCTCCTCATAGGACTTTGTTTCCAGTCTCCAGATCATTCTTGTTGCCCTCCTCTGAATCCATTGCAGCTTGTCCGAATCTTTCTTAAACTGTGGTGCCCAGAACTGGACACACTAGTTCAGATGAGGCTTAATCAGTGCTGAGTAAAGGGGAACCGGCACTTCACAATATTGGGAAATGATATGTCTATTAATGCAGCCTAAAATAATATTTGCCCTTTTTGCAGCCACATCACATTGTTGACTCATAGTCAGCTTGCGATCTACAGCAATGCCAAGATCCTTCTTATTTGCAGCATTGTTAAGCCAAGTATTCCACATCTTGTAACAATGTGTTTGAGTTTTTTTCCCCCTACTTGCAGAACTTGGCATTTGTTTTCACTAAATTTCATTCTGTTATTTTTCATCCCAGGTCACCAATCTATCAAGGTTAGCCAATTAAAAAAGGAAATTAGATTTGTCTGGAAGAAGACTGAGCCCAAGTAGGAATTAAGTGCTTCTGCTTTTCTTTTCCATTGTTATCATTTTGTCATTGACATTGAGTAGTTGTACCCTCACTTCTTTCCCCAGCGTCTTACTTTGGACATATCTGAAGAAGGCTTTTTTGTTGCATTCAGTCTCACTTGCTAGCCCCAGTTAATAACTAGCTTTAGCCTTAAACATAGAAACAGAGCGAGTCAGAAGGGGCCTCCTGGGCCATGTAGTCTGACCTCCGGCACCAGCCGGCTCCGCTCACGACATGCCCACCATGTGCATGTCCAGCCTATCCTTGAACACCTGCCCCAATGGGGCCTCCGCGACCTCCCGGGGAAGCCCATTCCACACCCTTGGGGTCCTCACTGTCAGGAAGTGCTTCCTGGCATCCAAATGGAACCTTGACTCCCTGAGCTTTGCTCCGTTGGAGCGCATCCTGCCTTCCTCTGCAGGGGAGAACAGGTCTCTACCCATCTCCGTATGACATCCCCTCACCTACATGTATGTCGCCAACGTATCCCCTGTGAGTCTCCTCTTCTCCAGGCTGAAGAGACCCAGTTCCCTCAGTCTCGCCTCATCCCCCATCCCCTGCAAACTGGCCACCAACCTTGTGGCCCTATGTTGCACTGACTCTAACCTGGCTATATCCTTTCTGTAATGAGGGGCCCAAAACTGAGCACAATACTCCAGTTGCGGGCGCACCAGAGTCGTATAGAGGGGTAGTAATACCTCTCTTGATGTAGAAGCCACACTTCTGGCTATGCAACCAAGGGTGGCATTCGCCGTCTTGACCACCGCATCACACTGCTGACTCATGTTTAGCCTGCAGTCAACCAGCATCCTGAGGTCCCTTTCACAAGTGCTGTTCTCCAGCCACTTGTCACCTAACCTGTACTTATGACATCTATTCCTATGCCCCAAGTGCAAGACGTTGCACTTATCCACATTGAACACCATCCTGTTGTCTTCTGCCCACTTCCATAGTCTGTCCAGATCCTTTTGGATCCTTTTGGATCTGGAGTAACTGCTCCTCAGTTGTGGCCATTGCTCCAGTTTTAGTGTCGTCTGCGAATTTGATCAGCAGACTGTTGACCCCTTCTTCCATGTCATTAATGAAAAGATCAAACAGGATCGGCCCCAGGACAGAGCCCTGGGGGACCCCGCTTGTCGCTGGCCACCATCCCGATGATTCCCCACTAATGGTTACCCTCTGCTTTCAGTCAGCCAACCATGCCCTAATCCATCGGACAGTGCTTTGGTGTATCCCAAAACTCCTCAGTTTCTCCACCAGGATATCATGGGGCACTTTGTCAAAGGCCTTGCTGAAATCCAGGTATACCACATCCACTGCATCCCCTCCATCTAGCCATCGCAAAACCTTGTCATAGAATTCCACAAGGTTTGTCTGGCAGGACCTGTTTTTGCGGAAGCCATGTTGCGTGGCTGCCAGCCTCCTTTGCCTATCTAGCATCACTAGATCTCTCTCTATTATGAGCCTTTCCATTGTTTTTCCTACAATGGATGTAAGGCTTACCGGTCTATAATTCCCCATGTCCTTTCTACTACCCTTTTTGAAAATTGGGACCACTGATGCCACCCTCCAGTCCTCTGGAACGTCACCTGTTCTCCATGAGGTCTCAAAAATGGAGGCCAGCGGGCGTGAGAGAATCCCTGCCAACTCTCTAAGTACTCTTGGGTGTAACCCTTCAGCGCCTGGAGCCTTTGTAATGTCCAATGCCCTGAGGAGCTCCTCGACGTCAAGGTGGGTGACTCTAATCTGTGTCCCTAAGTCCCCAGCCTCATCTAATCTCCTATGCGGAAATGCCCCATCCTGCTCTGGGGAGAACACAGAGGCAAAATAGTCATTTAGCATCTGTGCCTATTCCCTCATATCAGTCACTGGATCTCCTTCCTCCTTATTTAGTGGTCCCACCACCTGTCTCCCCTTCCTATTCCTCAGCCATCCTGATTCTGTTCTTATAGTTTTGTGAAACTGCATGGGCATCTTCTGTTGTCTTCTGTCATTTTTGCTTGTTGGAATTGTTTGTAATTGTGCGTTTAGAATTTCCTTTTTAAAAATTTGGCAAGGAATTTTTCCTATTCCCCACCTATCTTGGATTTATTTTCTTTTTAGAGTCACTTGCTAGAAGATTTTACTAATCATTGTTCTGAGTGTATTAAAATTGACTTTTCTAAAATCCAAAGTACATGCTTGGCATCATTTGACTTTTGCTTCCTTCAGAATCAAGAATTCAAGTGTGGCACTGTCACTTTCCATCAGAATTCCTGTAGCTGCCACTTTGACTACTAGGTCTTCTCTCTTGGTTAGTCCCAAGTCAAGGACAGCTGTTCTTCTTATTCCTTCCTTCACTTTCTCTTGGAAGAAGTCATCAGCAGCACATGTTAGGAATCTCTTGGAGGTGGCATGTTTGGCAGGATTCATGTCCCAACAAAGCTCAGGGAAATTGAAGTCTCCCGTAACAATGACATCATGCCTCCTTGAAACACTGGCAGTTTGCTTTTCAAAAGTTTCATCTTTGTTTTCACCTTGACTGGGTGGTTGCCACTGTGTTCCTTTTATTCCTTGCTCCGTTTATATTATTGAGGTGTTCTCGATGGAGCTACTAAGTGCATCCTTCTGTATTTCTGGGCAGAGATATATATCTTTAACAACTAGTGTGTCTCAACCTCCCTTTCTGTTCCTTCTGTTCTTCTTGAACAGGTTATATCCTTTAACTGTTGAATTCCAGACATGGGAGTCATCCCACTAAGTTTCCATTATGCCTATCCTGTCATATTCACCCTCTTGTATTAAGAGCTCAAGTTCATGCTTGGAGTTTCCCATACTCCAAGCATTAATATATAGACATTGAAGACCATATGTTGTATACTCTAGCTTTCTTCCTACATTTTTGGAAGACCATTATTGGGCACTGTTAGAGCTGTTCTCTCTGCTGTAGTGCATAAGCCTTTGTCTGTTGTTATGCCCAGGTGTACTCCCCCCCCCCCACCACGTAAGATTCAGTTTAAAGCTCTCCTGAGAAACTACTTCATGGTGTGACTGAACACACTCTTTCCAGCCCATCCCTTGCCAGCAGGCCATCTTCCAAGAAGGACAGCCCGTGGTCCCAGAATTCAGATCTCTCACGTCAGCATCACTTTTGTAGCAGGCATTCACTTCAAGTGTTTTTCTTTCCCTGTCTATCCCTCTTCCAAGAACTGGAAGAACTGAAGAGAAATCTAGTGGAGTCCTAAAGTTTCTTACTTTCTTCCCTTAAGCTTCAGAGTCTGACATGAATTCTTCAAAGCTCCACTTGGCAGTGCCATTTGTTCCCACATGTATAAGAAGGAAGGGATACATGTAAGTGGGCTCTTATGAGCCAGTTATATCACTAATCTGTCCTTCAGGGAGACAGCATACCGGATGAGTCCATGGATCTTTCTGACATACATGTGTTTCCATCCCATGCAACAAGGAGTCTCCAACAACTTAACAGTCTCCTCATTCTTGCAAGCCTTGGGATCATTGCCACTACTTGGTCGACCTTCAGCTTCCTGTTCAGTGTTGCATGAGATGGCTTGCAGTTCTTCCACAGCAGACTGTCCTCCAGTTTCATCCTCAAGTAACTGAAAGCAGTGTGAGAGCTCCAGGGCTTGCACTGGTGCAGTGTCTTCTAGTTCTTCTGCACCTAACTGTCACCCTTTTCCAGGGAGTTTCCTCCTCATTTTCCCTTCCCTCAAAATTCTCCTCTTCTGCATCAGCTTGCTGTTGCACTTCTAGCTTCTGCTCTATTCTTAGCTGTTGCAGTTTCACCACTCTGTCTAAAAACTCTTCATCTTCTTTTACTACCTTGAGGGTGGACACTTGCTGCTCCAGTGCTCTCACCTTTCCTTCTAACAAGGCTACTAACTTGCATGTGTTGCACATGTAGGCCATGTTGACCTTAGGAAGGAAAACCAACAGAACAGACTTTGCAGGTCACCACCACTGTGGAGTCTTCTTGGTGCATTCTTGGGGCAGGAGGATGACTTGTCACAGCTTCTTATATCGCGTGACAAAAGCTGCAGCTGCCAAAGTTCCCTCGCTGGCACACCTGTGAAATGAAAAGGAGCTCTGCCAGATTCATTTGCATCTGCTTGTTGCAGGGAAAAGAGAACTACAGCATATAGGCTCAGGAGCAAAAAGACTTTATGATGCTGTAGAATTACTGCAATTTCATGACAGGTCAAACTGGCACTGTCAGAAACATGCTCTGCCATGGATTTCCTTCCTTGGGGAACAGCTGCTCCCCCAACCCTAATGAACCATTATCTTGAGATTCTCAATTTTCATGTTAATAAAGATCAAGTCACTAGCCTGAGTAGGACCTGAGATAACAGCCAAAGTGTGGAGTTATTATTCTGCCCATTTTTTCATGGGAAGCAGAGACTTTGCCTTTATGTGTTTTTTTAGTGAAGGAATGAAGTTATAGCAGTGATGTCCATTGTCCAGAGAAAAAACCTCCTTGCTCATTTGTGTGCAGCTTTATTTGGCCCTTCGTGATGGAAATGTTCATGGCCCAGGGAATAATGCACACATGCAGTTCAGAAAATCCAGGCCTGCAGTGGAGCTCTAAGTGGCAATAAATGTGCCATCTAAAAACAAAAGGTAATAGTAAGATCAGGAGTTGATGATCTTTCTCTTTCAGATGCTACTTAATTTCCCCTCCCTTCGTTTGTAAATATTTAAAAATATGAGTTATACCAAAAGTAGCACCCTGTTATTAGACCAGCTTTGCTGGAAGAGGAGAATTAGAATACCAGGCCTGTAACCCCTACATTTTCTCCCCCACTTTTTTATGAATAAATAATTAAAAACAGTTGACACATACTTCTTTAGAAAGCCTGCAAACCTGATGAACTAACTCCCCTACTTTTTTGTGTCCTCCCTGCCATCCTTTTGGGCCTGCCACAGCCTGTTCAGTCAATATGTCAACACTGCAATATTCTAATCCAGTATCTTGTATTAAGTATCTTGGTACATATGTTTACAGAAATGTACAGTGGGGTACATGTGTGCAGCTGACTGTAGCATCAATAAGGGGGTTACGACATATGTCTAGCTTTAAGAAAGCTTGCAAGTTTTACTTCCTTCTCTTCCTTTTCCTCTGCTTTGGAGCTGAGGTGGTGTGCCATGCATCTGTTCAGAAGTTACTGTAGCAATAAAAAAAACCTTGTTGGGTCTCCAAGTCTATTATGCATTGCCAAGAAGGCAGATCGTAGGGTGTGGACTAAGATGATAAGCTCACTTCTCCGCACCCATATTTACAATGTCCAAAGGCTGTATAGAGGTAGAAAGAGCCAAGGAAAACACTCAGGGTTTTGGAGGCAGGTAAGAACCTTTTGGGATAGCAGATCTATTCAACTTGGCACAAGAAGGGGTTAGATTTAGTAGACAATTTCTCCCAGTAGCCCTGGCGCTCAAACAGGCCCTATTGCTCTTCAGTTACTAGATCTATCAATAGGGGAGATACTCCTTGATGGTATCAGGGCTCTTAAAAATGTGCAGCTGGACACAAAATGTTCAATACCGGGGAAAATGTACAGTCCCAAAAGAAAAGGTGTGCAATTCAACATCCAGGTAATGCAACATCAGTATGATGTTATTGAATGTAAGAAGTGGCTGATAACAATTTGAAGTGTAAAGTAAACAACTGAGGCTCCTCTAGACTCCTAAACCTGGTCAAGTTTACTCATTTCTCCTTCCCCTGTGGAAGAAACTCATCACAGACTCCATTTTTTATAGAATATCTATGGATACTGCCACGGTGAAGGGCATAACATCACAACATGGAAAGCTCTTTCTTGACCAATGAAGTCGTCAGTGTTATGAAAAGGGCAGTGGTGCCATGCCAGAAAATATCCAATATGACATTCTTAACTGCTGCTCTGAGCTACAGAGCAATTGCACATACAAGGAAAATGTAGAAGTGTGTTAAGTGCATCCCGCTGTGCTCCTTTCCCCCCACCCCCGCCTGGGAAATTCCTCTGCTCCCTGATGCACTTCTCCTGGTCAAGCAGAAGTAAGCAACATTTGCATTGCACTAGAAGAGGCAGGCAGGGAAACCAATACCATAAATGAAATATATTGTGAGTCTGAATAGCTGAAGGTGGGGGCATGCTAATCTCTGTGCTATAGCTGCAGGAAAAGCTCTCTTGGACATTGTCCTAGCTGGTGGGCGTGGCACATGTTTTCCTTTAATACACTGTTCTTGAACTCCTCTCTTCAAATGTCAAAAACATTAGTCAGCTTGGAAATTACAAGAGTTCAAAACCAACAAATACTAACTTCTTGCCTGTTTTTGGACCTTCAGTGTCTTGAGGTTTTTTGTTTTTTGGCATGGAAGGCATTTTAAAGCAAGGCAAGACTGATGGGATTAATAACAGTATTATTGTCCAGAAAATAATGGTGAATTTGAAACTGTCTGGAACCCTGCATGAAAGATACTAAAGTTTGATGATGTCAGAAGTGGGGGGAGTAAGTATATCTTCTTTCTTGTAGTGCATCCTTTGCAGAATTAGTCTTAGTATATATGTGCAGCAGTATTCAGTGGTAGAGTTTTGTGTATTTTTTAAATTTTTGAGTCCACCATTTTAGATTTCTGCCACTTATTTTATTTCCACCTCTTCAGACTGCATATGCATGACCCCATTTTTAAATGTTTTTCTATGAGAAAAAAACTCCCTACAAATAGAAAGCTTGCTCAACAGGAAATGAGTTGGGCTAGCATCTTCCTCCCTGATGTGCAATTTTGACTCGTAGAGGGTTGTTGTTTTTATGTGCAAAATCATGCAAGAGTAGTGTCCCATCCTGTAGACTCTCTTGAAAGTTATATGTAATCCAGTTTGAGCTCCTTGAAGAAAGAGCAAGATACAGTTACACATCCCATGATCAGAAATGTAATGCTGAGTTTTGAAATGTAAGCAACTTTGGGAGCCACCCTTGCACAAGGGCTGTGGAACAACAGCAACAAAAAGGAACTCTCTATTTCTTAATGCATACAGAATCCCTTGGTGTGAGTGGTGAATCCAGGATTACAGTACTTTCCAGATGAAACCTCAATTAGGTGCTAATTGTTTCTGAGGGTTTGCTGCACAGGGTTTCTGACCCCACTGTGCTTGAACCCAGGCTTCCCCACTTCCTCCACAGTTCTCTCATCCACCCCCTGAACAGCATATGTGGAATTCTTTTTGCAGAGGGTCATAGAGGATGTTATGACTAAAGAGAGAAGTCTTGTGCTTTCACTGCATGGGAGATTTTGAGGGGGAATGGAGAATTCCAATGATATATTTCCTATAGGGACATATTTCCTTGTATGTGTCAAGGCTTCCTTCCTTCTCACATTAAAAACTACAGACTTTTCTTGCAAAATGTGCTTTATTGACAAAAGAATTTCCCAGAAGCCCAAACACCCAGATTGAATCTCTGAGCATGTGCAGAGCTGCTTGTGAAACACAATCTAAAATTTACTTCCAGGAACTCTCCTTTTGAGAATGTTTGAACCCCATCCTTTCAGGAAACAAGCATGCTTCTCCTCTAATTGGGTCACCCTCCTCTGCCCAATTGGATCATGGGGTCGAGAGCTGTACCCACCTGGTCTGTCTCTGAGAAGCTCTCCTGTTCCAAGCCCGCTCGCAATATCTGTACTTCTTAGTCATTCTCAGAGGCTGCCTACTTAAGAGTCTGGCCTTGAGATAAGTGCCTCCAACCTCTCTTAGCATCTGGACTTGGCCCACATTCTGGGGCCTTTCTTTGCTCCTCCTCCTCCTCTTGAGTCCCAGTCAGCAAGGCTTGAGAAAGTACATCAAGAGCAAACTGTCTTTCTCACTCCTAACAGCTTGAGGCAATACCTAATCAAAGCCACACACTTTGGAGATTACAGCCCCAAGTTGAAACTTCAAGCACGATGCTGTCACAGAGCGGCAACCTCAAAGAAGATCTAGGCTGGCAGATTCTAGTCACCTTTGGCATTGATCAGTTACTGTTGCTTAGTCAACTCCCATTGCTCTGCTATTTCATTCGTTCTGCCATTTCATTAGGTTCCTACTGTTTCGCCAAAGCAAGTGAAACTCGGTGTTCTTCAGAGATACAATGTTATCAGTGTTAGCCTGTTGCACCAACTGCCAAAAAGAGGAAATGTGAGTGATTCTGTCACGATTGTTCCACATGCATAATGTATTATCTAAGCTGGTTACTTGCATGTTTCTACAGTGGGAAGGATGCATATGTTATATATGTATCTGGGAGATAGAGAAGCCACTACAACAAACTTTCTTTCAGAAACTTTTCTTTCAACATGGCCTGTTTAGATCTGAAAGTATCACCACATTCCCATTTGCCCTTCCAAACTAAAAAGCCCCAGCCATTGTAACCCTTTCTAATAGAGCTGTGGGTCCAGTTCATTGATAATTTTAGTAGCCCTTTTTTGCCCCTTTGCCAGATCAACAATATCTCTTTTTAGATACAGCAGCCAGATCTGTAAGTGTGATCACACCACAGATTTACATAACGGCATTGCAATGTATTTTTTTACTTCTTTTCTAATTGTGCTTAATGATCTAGTCATGACCTTATTTCTTCCCTAATGATGCCTAAATCCAGGGCTTTTTTTGTCATAGAACGCACCGGAACGGCGTTCCGGCACCATTTTTCCCAATGGATTTTACGAAGGGATTTTGAATCGCCTGTCGGGCATAGCAGATCAGCAGCAAACATCATTAACATAGTGCCTGCGGGGCTGCTTTTGTGTTCGTGCTGATAGTGAGTGAGTGCTTTCTGCCAGCAGCGACCACTATGCCACTATGTTTATGTATGTGTAGAGTGACTGGCTTTGCGTGACCCCAAGATGTGAGTTCCGGCACTTTTTTTTTTTTTTTACAAAAAAAAGCACTGCCTAAATCTAATAATTTCCATGGAATTCTCCCTTTTCATAGCTGCTACACAATAGGTTGACATTTTCATTGAGCTAGCCATAACGATTGCAGTGACTATTTCCTGGAGATTTAAATCCTGTTTCAAATCCTGTTTTCGGGAACAAAGCTCCTTGATTTATTATGTTTGGGTCTGGGTTTCTGTTTTGCTTCAGTTGTTTTGTACAGTTGGCTTGTCACAGCTGCCTTCAATCTTTTTAGGCTTCAATTATCCCATGTTGTTATTTTGAAAAAACCCCATAAATTAAGCTGAAATTAATCAGAAAGGCAGACAAGTAAGTTGACTGAACCTGCAGATAAGTAAATTGGATGAAAAGTTGGAATACTGTATCGTAGTAGTCTGCCTTTGAAATTCGGTGTTGGGAAAATACAGAAGTGTAAGTAAAACACATTTTTATGGTAACTGGTGACATCTGATAGTTTCCAAATTGCTGCAGCACATGACACTTTAATATAAGAACAGGAAAATGGAAAATTCAATTGCAGTGAAATAATAATATGTTTTCCCTCCCCATAGTTATAAACATGTTCCTTACCTAGCAGATTGCAGCTCTCTGAGCTTTAAATGCTGCTTGGCACTTGAAGGTAAAGAGGAGTCTTCAGCTGCAGAGTTTTGCATTCTTTCTTGATGATGATGATGATGATGATGATTATAACATTTCTATGCCGCCCCTTGCCGAAACCTCTGGATGCCTGTGTACACCAGTTTTTAAGGAACATGGGTGGGAAGCTGCTGTCCAACCCATGTCCTGCTTGTATGTGAGAAGCTAGTTGGACACTGGGTGAACATAATGAGGAATGATCGTCTGAACCAGCACAGTTCTTCTTACGTTGTTCTGATGGTCCAGATGCTGGGATTGCCATTCACATGTCTCGGTGAGGGCTGAAACAAGGAACTTGTGTAGTGAGACTATGGGTAGAAAAAGGAGGAAATGGTCTGTGCTTTGGTGCTTGCTGAGAAAGGTTGGGAAGCAATTTCTTGTTGTCTGAAGTAACTTTTATGATAGGAGGGCGCTGGATGGATGTTCTTTATGATGCATGTTCTCCACCAGCCTCATTCCTGCTGTCTTTCTGCTAATTCAGTATGTTTCTACCGCTCTTTCCCTAGAGGGAGAATATTGCTTTAAAACTTTCTCACATTTAGGGGGATTGGGTGAGGAGATTTGAAATGGTCAAGGGTGGGCAACCTGGTGTCCTCCAGCTTTCTTTGGGCTGCTTACTTCCATCAGTCTCAGCCAATGGTCAAGGATCATGTGAGCTGTAGTCCAACTCATCTGGAAGGCACTGGGTTTATCTCTGCACTCTTTTGACCAGCTGGAGGGAAAATGTGTATTCTGTTCTGATGCTAATTAACAGGAAACCTGCAAATGAGCATTCTTCATACTTAGGGCTTACTCCCCCCCCCCCCCCAACCCTTGAAGATAGCATATTTGAATTGCCTCTTGGGGGTTTGAAGGTATCACTATTTTTCTTGACAATGCTGGCTATAGAAGGCTATGGTATCTTTCAGTAATTTTAAGCTCTGAATTTAATTATTGCATGCCACTGTTCTTTATTGTCTCATGGCAGCCCCCCACTTTAGATGGTAATTCAGTTATAACAAAATGTGGTAAATCAGCCCTGCTGCTTCTGGGGGCCCTCCTGCCCCTTCTGCAGATTGGGGCCTTGGACATCTACCCTAAAGTTCTTCCCTGAGTGTTCCACTACTAGAAGAAGACAATAAGTGCAGAAGCACCGAGAGGTGTTAGGCAGAGGAAGTTGAAATCAGTAGAAAGCCAGGTATTTAATCTCTTGGGCAATCTTCCCACCACCACAGATATGCACACATAAACCACAAAACAAAACGGGGACCACCCTGTAGTATTAGGTGCCATTTTTTGTTTTTGTTTTTGCTAAAAGCTCTCTGGTATATGTGAAGCTTCTGATTTAATAATAGGAAATACCACTTGTATTTGTTAAGCATAGAATTGATCTTGCCTACAATTGTGACTTCCCTCTCAGCCAATGTACAGCATCCCAAGCTCGTCAAAGCCTGTTCTCACATTAATTCAAAGCCTTCTTCCATTAAACTGATCTTGGTTTAGAATTCACACAGCCCAGCATGTCATTGGATCTGTTATTTACTTAACAGAGTAAACAAACGAAGGCTTGATTTGCACAAATTTCTTTGGCATTTGAAAAAATGCACAAACTGTGGCCTGTCTTAGAGACAGAAGTTTGTGGGAAAAGGTTTCTGGTCACTGGAATGAAAGAAGGCAGGAAGCCTGTCACACTCACATGAGCCAGATGTCTTAATGTCAGCACATCCTGAATCCCTTACTTTAACCATGCTATTAGAGGTCAGATCTGATATTCTGAGTGGAAGAGGGAGAACAATGTCTTGTTTTCCATTTTATTTTGTTTTTGTAATCACTGGACACACATATGCATTCTGTGGTGTGCCAGCAGACAATTCTCTAGAAGGTTAGCAGCTATTGAAGGAAGGGGGTTCTATGCTGGAGTTCAAAAATATGCCATGCATCATTGCTGATTTTTTACTTAGCTTTCAGAAGACAAAATGGCCTGTTGTAACTTTCTGCTTTTCCTTGGAGAGAAATACAGAAGTTTATAGGCAGTACCTACTTCAGTATCTACAGTAGATCTCAACCAGTGAAGCCTTTGCATGTCAGTCCCAGTGTTCTGGCTCATAAGTGATGGGAAGATAGAGTCAGTGTGGTGTAGTGGTTAGGAGCATGGGACTGGGACTCAGACGACCTGGGTTCTAGTCCCCGCGCAGCCATGGAGCCAACTGGGTGACTTTGGGCCAGTCACAGACTCTCAGCCCAGCCTACCTCACAGGGTGGTTGTGGGGATAAGATGGAGGAGGAGATGTAAGCTGCCTTGAGACCTTTGTAGGAAAAAGGCAGGATAAAAATCCATAAATAAATAAATAAGATAGGAAACTGCTTTGAGTCCATCTATCTCTGTGTTAGCTACAAGAAGTGGCACCCATCCACCCGGGCTTCAGACAGGGATCTTTCCTATACCTACCTGGAGACTGAACAAGGAACATCATGCAAAACGTGTGTTCTTATACTGAACTATGGCCTTTCTCCAGATGTAAAGACACTGTGATTACATATAAGCATTAGGCATTGAGCACTTCTTTATTATTTTATGAATATTATTTAATGGAATGGATTATATCTGTTTTGGTTGTTGTCACTGTGCATTAAGAACTTATTTCTCTTTCACCAGTACCTGTAGTCCTCATCTCCTGAATCTCTGACCTATCCCCCATCAATGGAATCACCAGAGAAACAAGATGGGAGTCCCAACAGTAGTTTCTTGCTTTGATATTTCCAATGTTTTAAAAGTTTAGGCACCAGCCCTTGGTTAGATTAAGTCCTGGCTGTCCTATTTCAGGCACACTTTGCACTTCCAGTCTTCTGCAAGCAGATTGTCCGTATTTGGAGGGCAAAGTAATTGCTTTTGTGCATGCCAGATTTATAAGGAACACTTCAGTGGATGTTAGACGTGACGATCTCATTTTCATTTAGTCTAGCTGGAGGATTTATGGAAAGAATGCTGCTGTAATTGATGGCATTGATGGATTAAGCATGTGTTCAAAGTATCTTCAGTCCATAGTAGGTAACAGGTTTGTTAAAAAAAAAAAAACCTTTTTTCCTTGGTTGACTGATCTAGGATTTCCTGAAACTTTCTCAATCTCTTCTTTAAATAGCATTTGTGTCATTCAAATTTGGGTTTAACCAACACAATAACAGCTTGTAGTAGCCAAAGCTAAATTTAAATTTCTGCAACCCACGACCCTTATCAGATAAGACATTGACTGGGGTCTCAGTATCCCAGAGGAGAAATAAGCCAAGGCCATTTATTTCTCGCTCTCATCATGTGCTGGGGCGGGGCACAGGATGGGCGGGGCACGGGGGAGGGGCCCTGCGGCCTTGTTTTCAGTTCAATAGACTATTATTCATCTTGATGGCTAGATTTTGATTGTGGTTGGAAAAAACAAAGATGAAGTAATGGCTTTGATTAATGTGCTCGGACTCCTTAAGCATGTTTCATGAATGTTTTGGTAAACTGCTTGATGTTGAGTATGATTGTGTGTGGGTGTGTGGGGCAGAGGTGGGGATTTTAGTTACATTTTAGAACCCCTCCTGGACAGGAATGCAGTCTTTCCAAGGAGGCACAGAATAATAATTCAGGTCTAATATGGCAGAATTTGGCCTGATTGACCATCTTTCCCAATGAGGGAGAATGCACCTTTATATCTTCTAGCCATGATAACTGGATTACCTGTTGTTTTCCACATCCTTGATATCTGGTCAGAGACTGTAGGATTAAAATGTTCATAATATCAGACCATTGCCTTGGTTTGCTTGGACAAACAGCCCAAGGGTTGCTGGTCTTTGGAGCATTAATATTCTTTAATTTTTGCTGAACTACAAGAATATTTTGAAATCAGTAAGATACAACCAACTCATGCTAAAACTGGGGAGGGGGAATAAAATTTTGGGGGGCTGAATTATTGCTTATGTTTCTAATACATCAATAGGTTCAAAACTTTTATATGTTATTTTGCTACCTTTCCCAGTGTGCAGCTTCATAAGGAAATGCAGCATGTGAAAAACAGGTTGAATACTATTTTTACACAGCAGGTAGAATTCACATTAGTTTAAGACAGACATTTAAAAATTTTATTCAGATGCACAGCAGGAGTTGTGAAATATGGATATAGATGCTTTTCCCCTTAGGTAAATCTTCCATGTTTGGATATTCTGCAAAGGCTTTTTTAATGGCACTTTTGCAGATTGAGGAAATTATAAAAGCAATAATTAATATGAAACAGGGAAGTTGCCCGGTTTGGGTAGATGTCCAGTTTTCTAGTTCCCAAGCTTTATCATTCATATAATTCTATTTTTGAATCAGGCTGTCTGTCATCAGCACTCAGTAAAAGCTGTATTAATGTAATTCCGAAACCAGTTATCTTCAGTTACCTTCTGTGATAATTATCAACCTATTCATCAATGTTGACATCAAAATATTACCTGCAATCTTGGCTGACGGTCTACAGTGAGTTATTACAACATTAGTCCAATAGGAGAAGGTGGAATTCATTAAGAATGAGTGAGGGACTGGCAGTCTCAGACTGGTTATGAATTTGATTGCATTAAATAAGGACAGAACTGATGTAGCTGTTTTTATCTCCTTGAATGTGGAGAAGGCCCTTGATAAAATTTATTGGTAGTATATTCTTGGCACATTGAGAAATGTTGGTTTTCCTCCAGAATTTCAGAAATGAGTAAAAAAAAAAAAAGTAAAAAAACCTCCTGAAGCCAGAGTTAGGACAAATGATGTTTTGTCTGAATTTTTCTTATTTGAGATTATTTATTTATTATACTTATATCCTGCCTTTTTTCCTTTTTCAAAGAACTCAAAGCAACTTACATCATTCTTTTACTTCTCTAATCTTATCCCCCACAACAACCCTGTGAAGTAGGCTGGGCTGAGAGTCTGTGATTGGCCCAAACTCAGCCAGTGAGCATTATGGCTGAGCAGAGACTAGAACCCAGATCTCCTGGGTCCCAGTCCTGTAGTCTTAACCGCTATATCAAGGACATTCTCTCTCTCTCCCATTGATATTCCACTTATATTTGGAACACCTGGCATATGCATAAAACAAAATCCTAATATTGGATTGGTGCATAATGTGCTAGGTTATAAGCTTATTGATTATCCTGATGATCTGCTATTGATTACTTTGGAACTCCAGTTATCTGTTCCAGCTTTGATACAGGAGATCAAAGCTGGATACTATTTATTTAGCACTTTTATTAATTGGGCAAAATTGGAACTGATATTGATTGGAGATAATATATCCCATTGAATGTTAACAAACAGGCAATTTAGATTTTGTGGTGAGTTTATTACTAATTTGGGAATACTTGTCCCTAGAGATATATTGTAAATGATTATGTTAAACTTGATCTAGTAACTATTGTTATTACATCAACACTGTATTGTATTTATAATCTTTTCTTAGCTGCCTTCTTGATGCCTTGTGGTTTTATTATTTTTTCTCTTTTTAAGCATAGACCCAGTAGTAGTGGAATTAGCAAATATTTAGGAAATAAATATTAGGGAGCTCCTAAAAATAGCTGGGGAGGACAAATTCTCAAGTCTGCTTGGTTGACCAAATGTTCTTCTTGAATCTCTTGGGATGGCTTGTTTAGAGAACGAGTAGAAATGCACGTATACAAGAAAATTTTAACAGAGAACACCTATAACATGGTGATACTTCTCAATAACATTCACTACCCACACCACCTGCTGTATTTTTGCATTCTTGCTTATGGGTGAAGTATTGATCATATATTTACCAAATGCTAATTGGTACAAATGGCTAAGTGGGTACCTTTAACCAATTGGAAAGGGCCTATTTCTGGGCAAAACTGAAAGCTAGACAGGATGCACAAATCTTTCCTTTGATGGTGCCTCTTTTAAAATAAAAAGCAGCTGCAGGAGGCTGCCAGTCAGAGCAGGGAAATGGGGTAAGGGAGGTGGAGGAAGACAGGAGCTACTTGACATTTGCTCTTCCCAGTAGTTTGGCCTCTCAAAATTGCCCCGCCACTTCCACTCAATTCCCAAGCTGTTCTTCCACCATCAGGTGGCTTATCTTACATCTCCTGTGCTCTGTCTAATTTGGTTCCTATCTTATCCTATCTTATCAGACCAAGAGGTTATGCCTTGCGCTTACCAGCACTAGATTTCTAATCAGGTGCAAAAGTGTGGCAAGAGAGGTCATCACTACTCCAGTTAGACAGAACAGGTTGCCTGGATGGTTTTGTGCACAGTGTAGAGAAGGGGTGAGGGTCCTGCAGGCCTGGGTCCAAATCCGGCATTCCAGTTTGACCTTTGGTGGTCCCTCAAATGTCCATGCCTCTTTTCCCCAGCTGCCAACCCTTTGTTTGCCTTCTGCCTTTTGTCCTCATTCAGAAAGGTTGAAATGCCTCTCTGAAGTTACTGGCAGGAAGATCTTTAAGCTACAACATCCTGGTATTTTTTTATATTTTGCCTCTGTACCTTGTCTTTCGCCCTGCCCAGCCCTGGCATGCAGCCCTCAAGAGCTTCTGTGAAATTGAATTCATCTGAAAGAGAGGACCCTTCTGTTATAATAACTCTTTCCTTTCCGTCAGAAGAGAAAAATATTTCAGGCATGCAGAGAGTTCTTTTTAAAACTTTATTGCAATGAAGGCAACGGAAAGGAATGGTTTCCTTCCCATTTTTCTGTTCACCTGAGCACATGTTCACATCTCCCTTTTGAACCCTGCTCCTGGTCAATTCTTCCCTCCTCCTTTCCCCTAATTGGCTAATATGGTACTGAGAGTTACCTTCTTTTCGCCCACCTATCCGTGCTGCCCCAACACCAGCCCTTCTTCCCAGTCCAGCCCTGGCGGGCTACAATAGGCTCATTTTGTTCTGCCCAGCTTGTCAATAAACAATCAGGAAGTATCTGGCCCTCTTGCCTACTTGCCTGTTTCCCCATACTTTGTGCTATCTGATTTTGGCCCCTCCCCTCCTTTGGGCCAAGTAATTTTCTTTGTTACCTTTTCAAATCTCTTTACTCCCTTGTTTCAAATAATCTTTTCACACCTATAACTTCTGGATTCTTCAGTTTTAATGTGAGGCTTTGGGGAATGGAGCCGGACTCTTAGAAGTCCTGTCTCAGATTAGCCCCCAGTCTGTCTGCACTTTGCACTATTGTTTCTAATGTCAATGTACTTTCTTTAAAAGCTACTTCTTCCTCTATCCAGTACTGCAAAACAAATGGCTCACAGATGTTTCTATCACAAAACAAAAGTTGTCTGTATATTCCTGGCCTGCCCTCCTTCTCCCAAACTAAGAATGCTTCAGTAGAAGAAGCTCCTTTCCGTTGCACCATTCCCATAGGAAAGGGGTGCTTTAAGCCTTTTCCTGCCGGCCCAATTGTCCATGAGACTCTCCTCCCAAATGAGAGAACTGTGGATCTAGGCAAGTGTTGAAGCACTGTGGAGGGAAGGAGAGGTTGTTCGGAGACAAAAAGTTTCCTCAGCTTCCTTTGGGTTATTAGTGTGCTAACAAATGACCAGGATGCGAACGCTAAGACTAGTCAAACATTTCCTGGGCTACCAGTTTTTGTTGACATATAAGCAAGACATAAAGTGAATTCACTCCAGGTTCAGCCCCCAGTAATCTGTTGGTTTCCTGACCAATAATCTGTTGGTTTCCTGGCAGGTTTATCCTCATTCCGAAAGATTGAAATGCCACTCATAAGGCTAAGTTACTGGCAATAATGCTCTTCAGTAAAACTAAAATATGCTATGTTTTCCTTTTGGGATAGGTATTTTTGTACCCAACCCTTTTAGTTTTGGCAAAAGATTTCTCACCTTCCTTTTTCTTAGGGTTGGACGATTGCCCACACTGCTTGTACACTAGCTGTAAAAAGGGACAAGGGCAAAAGATGTGGGAGAGAAAGGACAGTTACTGGTGAGGGGTGTTATCAAATTCACACTTGCTTGGAAATGAATGGCGATATTTCTCTGAGGCGCAGAAAAGGGGGCAACTGCTGTTCAGAAGGACCCTTCTTGCTGCCTCAACTGAGGATTGACGTTACCCATCTTTTAAGATTGAGGACAAGTCAAATTTCAGGCTTCCACTCAGAAGAGCTTCTGCAAGAACAGTTTGAATAATGGAAGCAACCAGGTCTTGTGGCACTGTTGCCACTGATGTATTTCTAGCATAAACTTTCATAGACTCTTTTAGATGCAGGATAAGCCAAGACTTGGTTGATTTGGACCCAGCAGACTAACAAGGAGTGGTTAAACTGGACTGGGTTCCCAGCCATGAAGTTCATTGGGTGACTTTGGGACAGTCACTAACCTACCTCACAGGGTTGCTGTGAGGATAAAATAGTGAGGAGGATTATATAAACTGCCTTGTATTCCTTGAACAGGCAAAAATATCAGGATATAGATGTAGTGATAACAATCTCTGAAGTGAGGAAAAACTAGCACTTAACAAATTGTAGGTGCCAAGCAGTCTTTTCAATGTACTTTTCCCTGACTCAGCCTGGTTTTATCTCATGTCAGTTTAGAAGAGTATCAGAATTAGCTGTGGTTCTGTTTCTGTATCTCTGGTAATAAACGTTACAATGTAGAATAGAAGTGTAATAATAACTTTAAAAAATAAAAATAGCTTGACTAATTTTTGGTAGACTTCTGTTTAGACACTGCTAAAGCTCCTCTACTAAAGTTTCCTGTGACAAGAATGTGGAACCAAAAGGGAGCAGGCTAGGCTTAAAGCCAAGAGGCCAGGTGGTGAGTTCGGAAGAGCAAACAAGGCAGAGACAGGGAGTGCCACTGAGGATTATAGAGCATTGCTAAGGTACAAATCTGGTGGCTTCTCCTGTCTGTTTATACTCCAACCTCCTCCATGGGGGCTGCTGAGGAAGAAGGTGCAGGTGACAAGACCAGGGGGGGAGCAGACATAACTTTCTTGTTCCCCTGACTCATTTTGGAATCTGCAAGTGTAGGGCAGATCTCTGTGTTCTTCCAGAGCGGCCTTGTAAATTTGGGTGGATGACATTATGTTGGAGCCTGTGCATGACCTCAGAATCAAAATCCCAGACTGTCCTTCCTCCAATTAACTGACCTGGGGCCATGAGAATAGGGGACTAAAGTCTGTTTTGTTCCATGTGCCCATACCCAGAATACTGATCTTCTGTAGCATTTCCTTCTAGGGTTTTTGCTAAAAGGTTTAGTCCTGCCCCCCCCCCCACTGCTCCTTGAGATTTGAGGCAGAGGTCCTGCTCCAGAAGCCCTCCTTGAAGGAGATTAGGAGGGTGACTACCTGGAGAAGGGCCTTTTCTGTGGTGGCACCCTGACTATGGAATAGTCTCATTGTTTTCTCATTGTAAGCCGTTCCGAGATGCTAGTGGTTGGACGGGTTAGAAAAGCTTTTAATTAAATTAATTAATTAATATAGTTTGGACATATTGTCTACTGTTTCTTGGATCCAGCTCAGGACTGAAGTCAGTTTGCCAGCTGCGCACAGCACTGTTTGGCTGGAAAGGGATTCCTCCCAGTAATTTTTCATTATCCAGAAACTGATTCTGCTATTTAAAGGGTTGGGAAATGGTGCCTAGTTAATTTAAAAAAAAATGTACAGTATGCACAGAGTGTTGGCATGGTGGTTTGAGTGTTGGAGTGGGACTTGGGGAATCCAGCTTTTAGCCCCACTCAGAAATGAAACTCGCTGGGTGACTTTGGGCCAATTGCTCAGTTTTAGACCAACCTACCCTGCAAAGGGTTGCTGTTGTGAGAACCAGATGGAGCTTTGTTAACTGCTGTAGGTTCCTTGGGAGAGGAAAAGGGAGGATAAATGGAGTATGAAGATGCTGATGATGCATGTCACTGTTTAGAAAATTGAAAAAGGCAGCTCAATTGAAGCACAGTGAGAGGGGCATCCAATTTACTGAATAACCATCCAATTTACTGCCAGGTAATCCTTAAAAGGGCTTGACTTGTGAGAGAAAAAACCAGAGTGGATAAAAAACCATTATTTAAAAAAAATAAAAATTCCAATTTCTTAAAGTTTAAATTGGATTTTTAAAAAATGAAATGGTTTTGAGGAAGAATCTATCTAAATATAATTTTCTATGTAAGATACATTATAGTCCAAAGCTTACTCATCATGAAATAAGTTTTTAATTTTGTAATTATTAATTCTGTTTAATTAGTTTTTAATTATGTAGCATTAGGCTGCATATTCATGCACTGTTTGATTTTTTAAATAAATGAATTCTGTTAATCCATTCACAATGTCATGCTCTTCCAGAGGTTTCTGTAAGATTATTGGGCAGTTTTTCTATCTAGAAGATCTTATCACAGATGCTTGGTTTTACAGTTCTCAAAACTGAATTTGTGTTTGCAGAGATCATGTGCCTCTTCTTCACAACAAAAATACACATGCAGAGTTGAGAAAAAGACCTTAATCCCATTGTTCCTTTGCAAATCTATGTACATGGAATCAACCCCTTACCTGTTAAGTGCTAAGTTTCAAAAATTGAAAGAATAGAAGATTGTTGGGAGTGAAATAGATTTGCACAAGATGCAAAAGTGTGAGGAGGGAGGAGAAAGTAAAAATGAAAGTGAAACCTTTTAAGCAGAATACTCCACAAGGGTTTGGATCTTCTTGTGTATAGCCTGGGGTTTGTTATATTATTCCTTTCCTTGAGAAGAAAACCTATAATGGCAGCAGGTGTAAAAGAGACCCAGTTTGGAAATATTTTAATGAAGTTCCTCTGCCTAGGGCAAGGCAGGCAATATGTGCAAATTACACTGAAAACCATGATTTAAATGTAGCCTTACTGACTAGTGATGTTAAATTGTTATTTAAATCATGATTTTAATTTATTTAATGTAAAGCAAATCCACCCTGAGAAAATCACTTTCTCCCTTTCCTCTCTGCCCACTCCCCCCCCCCCCCACACACACAAGCCCTGAGTTCTGCAGCCGCATATCTATATCTATCTATCTAGATAGATAGAAACATAGAAACAGAGCAAGTCAGAAGGGGCCTCCCGGGCCATCTAGTGTAACCTCCGGCACCAGCCGGCTCAGCTCACGACATGCCCACCATGTGCACGTCGCCCACCATATCTCTCTCTCTCTCTGATGACTGCCTGGAGTTGCAATGAGTGCTTCTGCCAGGTATCTCTGGTTTGGTGTTCAGCTAACGAATGGTTTGCTTTAAAATTGCATTGACTGCTATCCAGTACCAGGTTTAATATGTTTAAACAGGCTTAGCTTGACATTGATGCATGGCCCTAGCATTCAATTGTTCTCTGAGAATGGGCATTCCATTTAAATTATTGAACAATTATTTCTCTGAAGTATATAATACAATGATGGTTAAAAACCACGTAAGTGACAGTACTGGCCAGTTTTTCCCACAACCTGAAATGCGTGGGATGAGGGATAGAGAAGGAGAAATAATTTAAAAGTTAAGAAGGTATTATAGTAAATTTCTAAGAAAAGAAAACACATCAATACATGTTCACTTAGGAGTGTTTTTTTGTCGTAATATAAATCTGAAATTCTTTCCCTTTTCTTTCAGTTGTACAGACAATAGTTTCTGCAGTTCAGAGTGTTAATGGTGGTGGTAAAACATAAGAATAGATTTTCTGAATCAGATTGAAGGTCCATATGGTCCAGCAAAGTCATTTTTCTAGCATAGGACAAGAAGATGCCTCTGGGAAGCTTATAACCAGGGGACGAAAACAAACCTCCCCTCCCTGTTGTTTGTCTCCACTATCTTTCACACTTAGATGGTTTTTAGAGGCTGTAATTGGACATCATGGCCAATAGCTCTTGATAGAGCACAGATGTATTAATCTTTATCTGTTACTCATGGAATTCATGTTTTAAAGGCTTGGAAATACACTCCAAAGTGAGATTGTAATAATCCTTGGTATCATGGGTGAGCAGAAGGTACATTTCTTAATTCTTTGGATTCAGCTCCTAGAGGCCCATGCCAGCCTGGCCAGTGATCAGGAGATCTACTTTCTGTCCACCCTGATGCAGAATATGGCTTTTGGGGTGGTAAGATTAGAAAAATGTGTTGATCAGAATATGAGACACTCCCAGACTGGACAAATGGACAACTTAAGAACATAAGAAAAGCCATGTTGGATCAGACTAGAGGTCCATCTAGTCCAGCATTCAGCACACACACAGGATCGCTCAAGCAGGATGGGTGCAAGACCTCTGCCTGTCCAAGCTCCAAAGCAACAGGTATATGCAGGCATGCCACCTTGGGTAAAGAAGGCAGCACACAGCCAGCAAGCCACTGGTAGCCTCCTCCCTTGTGAATCTGCCCAATCCCCTTTTAAAGTCATCCAGATTGGTGGCCATCACTACTTCCCATGGCACCAAATTCCATTGTTTAACTATATTCTGTGTGAAGAATTACTTCCTTGTATTTATTCCAAACCTCCCACCAATCAGCTTCATAACTTCTACTTGGTGTATTGCAGTAATCAGCTTTTATTGATATAGCTGTGGATGACCAGTGCCAAAATGTCTTTGTGGAGCCTCATCTCTGACATGCCTCCAGAGCGGTTCAGCAACCTCTATGAAGAGTTTCCTCGTAATGTACGGTGCCTCCTGGGGGACTGGTTGGAAAACCAGCCTTGGTAAGTCTATGGAGCAGTAGTCTTTACTAGTAGTCTTAGTCAAGTGGGGAATGTTTTCTTTTTCCTCCAGGGTGAATCCCCAGCACCACCATTCATACCCTTCATTGTTAGATTTCACCGATCCTATGCAGCATGATTGGTGCAGAGTAATGAAAGGGTGAGCAAATGTTTTGCCCTACAACTCTCATCATCCCTAGCCAACATTGCCAGTGGTGAGGGATGCTGAGAGTTGTAGGCCAGATTATCTAGAGGGCCAGAAGTTGCCCACCCCAAGTTGCCCAAATTGTAGGACTTCTGGTTTTTTCATTTTGGCAGATATCTAAACAGACATTTATTTGATTGGCACTATTCCTCTCTGTCCAGAGAAATAGCACTCAGGGTGATGGTTGCATAATGGTGCTATTAATTCTGTGGCCTCTAGGCCACAATATATTTCTCTGTAAGGCACTTGTTTTAGATGTTCATCACTGCTGTCTTGTAGAATGTTGATCAAGATGAGCCCTGATTTGATTCAGCAAGGCTGTACAAATCTGAGCAGATGAGGAACCCACCAACTTAAGGGTGCAATCTTATGTATGTTTGGAGAGCAAGAAGGCCTACAACTTTCAGCACGCCCCAGCTAAACAGATTTGGACACAGTTCTCTGCATGTTTAGACAGAAATAAGTCTTTTAATGTGCACAGGATTACACCTCTAATCTGTAGTGATCCATTCTGCCTCATGGACAGTGGCACATAACCTTAGTTAAAACCAGGGCTTTTTTTTGTCATAGAACGCACCGGAACAGCGTTCTGGCACCTTTTTTGACGGATTTTTCCAATGGAGTGATTTTGAATCTCCTGCAGGCTGCTTGTGTGTTCATGCTGATTGTGAGGGCACTGCTCAGCTTGGGACGCTGCTTGGCTTGGGATTGGTGTGTGTGGTTGCGCACTGAGTGCTTACTGCCAGTGGCGACCATTATGTGAGTTCTGGCACCTTTTTTTTTTTTTTTTACAAAAAAAGCACTTGTTAAAACCAAGTAAACCTTCCTCTAAAGCTCTTATAGTTGCATCCCTGGCAAAAGCTTTCTTTTATACCTCATGTTTTTTGGCTAAGGACAATGGCATCCATTTTATGATGCACTGGCTTGGAGAAGACTAACAATTTTATGATGTTTATGTATTTAAACGATCTGTGTGGAGAAAAAAAAATCTTGATTCAGAACTAAATGGCACTCAGTGCAGCTGACAATCGTAAGAACTTGGAAAAAAATCTCCTTTGAAAGCCAACATGTTGATGGGTCCATATTGTTGTCTGCATTTCTTAATTTTTCTGTTTCACTGTTCCCCTCCCCCATTCTTCTCAGGGAATTCATCAACAGATCAGACCATTTCTGTGTCTTTCTGGCTGCAAGGCTGTTATCTGCCATGGTGGAGAGATTACAAGATCTAGCCAACAAAAATTGCCAATCCGGGCCAATTCTTCAGCTCATTGCCAGCATTGAGGTATGCAGGGGAATGAATGTGAGTCGAACATGTCAGTATCATCAGCAGTAGCTGTGCCCCTGAGCACAGATTTTCTTGTGTACAGATGTGAAGGCCTGGAAAAAATGGGAGGGGGGAAATAGAGGGGGGAATTGTTTCCTTCCCCACCCCCATCCCCGATTTTACAAAAATCCCTGTAAAGGAACTGAAAAAAGGATCATTCCAACTTTATTTTTCTGGGGATCTTTTGGACATTCGTATCTTTTGCCTGCTCTTATCTCTTCTCATAATTGTTATTACTGTTATTTATTACATTTCTGTACCGCCTATAGCCAAAGTTCTCTCATGGCAGTTTTGATGACTAAAAAGAGTAGTCACAGACTGAATACATTTGACCTGGTTCTCTTTCAGTAACCTCAAGGGAGAGGTATTAGAGGGAAGGGAAAGCCTCCCGACCTCAGAAGGTTGCCAAACATCCCAAGAGACGAGTTGATGCACCAGGTGGTTGATATGTGAGATAGAATGGGTGGTGGAATCTTGAAATAATAGAATTTGCTCTACTGATACAGAATGTAGGTGAAAGATCATAGTTCTGAGTGTTCTAGCACAGCCTTCCCCAACGTGGTGGCCTTCAGAGGCACTTGGACTGCAGCTCCCAGAATTCCCTCCAGCAGGGCCATTGACTGGGAATTCTGGGTGTTGCAGTCCTAACATGTCTGGAAGGCACAAGGTTGGGGAAGGCTATTCTAGCACATTAAAAAAATCTCTATGCTTGTAGAAAAGTAGGACCTTCCACTTTCATGTGACAGTTTTCACAGTAAACCATGGTGGATCACATTTCCTATATAGGTAGACCAAATCTGCATCAGCCTAGGGTGGACCCTTCTGTATGGCCTTTATAAGCTTGCTGTATGGACACACTTTAGAAGGCATGGACAGGCATATCTTCCATCTCAACCTTTTGCCTCAGAGTCTCCTTTCTTCAGTAGTTCTACCTCAAACATATCTTTCAGGGACATGTTTGATCATACAGCAATTTCAGGCAGTTTCATGATGAATAGAAACAACAGGGAACTTCTCATAGGGTTGAAGAACTATTATTAACAGTATTTGTTTTCTTCCTAATAATTGCAGAATACATATCAGGGAAACCCACTGCATTTGGTAGGGGTTATAAAAGGAATCCTAGAAGGAGAACATGCAGCAGTTCAAGAAAAGGTAAGGGGTTTTTCAGCATCTGTTATCTGTAACAGAGTTCTTCCAGGACTGATGTCTCATTCTGACTCCTAAGTACCACCAGGATTACAGCATGAATGAGCAGAAAGTAGATTTTCAGATGTTTGGTACTGCTAGCATAGCCAGTAGTCAGGAATTCTGACTGTTCCAAAATAGTTGGAGCTCTACTTTTCTGCCCACTCTTGCACTTCAGTAACTAATCACTTGTCTGTCAGATTCATGAGATTCTGAAGTGGTCATTGTTTATTCCCTGTGTTCCTTAAATCTTGGCCCCTCTTTGCTGTTCATGCACAGTTATCCTGGGTCCCTTCAACATTTTTACAGCCAGGCCTTTCTCATCTCACATTTTTGTTTGTTGTTTTTGCTTGCAGTAGCATCCTCATCTCTATAGCATATTATTGTTGTCTGACCCATCGCGACCCCATGGACAACATTCCTCCAGGCCTTCCCGTCCTCCACCATCCCCCAGAGTCCACTCAAGCTCACGCCAACTGCTTCAGTGACTCCATCCAGCCACCTCATTCTCTGCCATCCCCTTCTTCTTTTGCCATCTATTGTTCCCAGCACTAGACTCTTCTCCAGGGAGTCCTTCCTTCTCATTAGGTGGCCAAACTATTTGAGTTTCATCTTCAGGATCTGGCCTTCTAAAGAGCAGTCAGGGTTGATCTCCTCTACGACTGACCAGGTTGATCGCCTTGCGGTCCAAGGGACTCGCAGGAGTCTTCTCCAGCACCATAATTCAAAGGCCTCAATTCTTCAGCGCTCAGCCTTCCTTATGGTCCAGCTTTCACAGCCATACATTGCAACTGGGAAAACCATAGCCTTGACTATACGCACTTTTGTCGGCAGGGTGATGTCTCTGCTTTTTAGTATGTTGTCTAGATTTGCCATAGCTTTCCTCCCCAGGAACAAGTGTCTTTTAATTTCTTGGCTGCAGTCCCCGTCTGCGGTGATCTTGGAGCCCAGGAAAATAAAATCTGTCACTAGCCAATGAAAGTACATTTTCCCAAAAACAGCATGGTTGGAGCAATAGTTGCTGGGGAAACATTTCTCAGCAGGAAATTGATCCAGATTGGGAGTGCATTTTCGGTTGGGACTCTGCTCTTGTTTTCTCCCCAAAATAGAAATGGCCATTTCAGGTACACTTATAGTCCTCAGACACAATGGATACAGTGATTGTTCACTCTGACTTGGGCCCAGCCTAATCTTAGAGATCCTGAAAGTCCTTCAGGTTCAGATGGACAGACTGCATGAGCAGTATCAGCTCATCTAGAGCCTTGCAGCACATTCCAGGAAACATTCCAGCCTGTAGCCCCAGTGATTCCACATAGAGCAGTAGCACTACTTAAAGCAAATGGTTCCCCGTTTTCTCTTGGCATCTTCTCAAACTTGCAGTAGAGCATATTCTTCACATGCAGAAGGCCCTGCATTCATTTCCTGACATCTCTAGTAGAGCTGAGAAAGACCCCTGCTTGAAACCCCGGAGAATCTCTGCCTGCCAGTGTCGACAGTATGGAAGTGGCCCAGGAGAAGGTGTGATCCATGTGATCTGTGTCAACATGCCCTACAACTTTTTCCAGAGCTCCTCTGTCTGCCAGTTTCCTCTGCCAGTGCTCTTTCCTGCATTTGTCATTTTTGAATCCTTGGGAAAATGGCACAGACCAATGCATTCAATGGTACTAAAAAAACAAAGAGCTCCAGCACGTCTTCATTTGAAACAATATTCCTGCTGCAGTCCAACCCCCCTTTCCTTTTAGATGCTGCAAGATCTGAGTTGGAGGGTCTGCCTCCCTCCGTATAGCTGTTAAGAACTTAATTGAGGAGCAGATAAGTGAGAGAGCTGTCAGTGCTGGAGCTTTTTATATCCTTGAAGCCTGTAATCCTTCGAGAGGCTAAATATTTGTCCTAATAGGGTGAAAGCAGATGGAATATTTTCAAAGGGTTGGAACTGGATTGCCACTGTTGCTGCTGTCCTCCAAACAAACATAAATATTTCTGTGCTTGAAGGAATGAGACAAAAACAGAAAAATGCAATTTTCCAACATGGTTGAACCAAGGGAAAGGTAGATATGGTAGATGCCTATTGCCCACTGCCTGTGAGAACGCCAATGTTCTTCCCTCTCCATCCACAGAGCAATTGTGATGGCTACACTGAGCCCTAAATCTGTCTCAGCTATGATTTGTGATAGCAGTGTGAAAGATGCAAGCAAGACACAATGTGTAGGCTGGTTGTTTTGTTCTGTTCTTTGAAATCTGGGTCCTCTGGCTGATCTTTTTTTTTTTTATTGATGTCCTTTCCTAGGAGGTCTCCACTGCCTGCAGGATCTCTACAGGTTCATTGCCCAATTTCCTTTTGGCCGCTAGTGTCACAGAGCAATGGCTCTATTCTAAATATGTAGGAAACAGGCATAGGGGAGGAAGCCTTGTCTCATTTCTGTCTTTTGCAGTTTCAGCATATGCCCCTCTCTATCCAACGCCAACGAGAAGAGCTGATGTTTGGGTTCAATCTGCAAAAGCTGCAATACAGAGTGCAAGAGATCCAGAAACTCCAAGAGCAGATGAATGGCAACACAAGAGGTGAGGCCAGAGCAGTTGAAAGATCTGCAAGGATGCAGTGAGAGTGTTGAAGGTACTGGACAAAGGTGGAGTTTTTGGAGTCAGGTTCTCCTTACATCTGTGCCCAGTTCACAGCAGGAACTACCAGGCAATCTGTGTGGCAGGGCTGCCATATTTTGGACCTGGGAATTTTAAACAGTCTCCCATGTTAGTGGATTAAAGCAAGTATGATCCCAAAGTTTTGTTATAACCAAGAAGATCCTGGCTAACAAATAATACAATCTGATTGTATTTTTTAAATACAGAGCTGGAATACAGGGCACAGTATCATAGCTCTTAATTAGTAATGTCACTGTTTGTTTGTTTGTTTGTTTGTTTATTTATTATATTTCTATCCCACCTTTTTCCTTCCAAGGAACTCAAAGTGGCTTTACATAATTCTTCTCCTCTTCTCAAACTTATCCTCACAAAAACAACCCTGTGAGGTAGGTTGAGTTGAGCGTTTGTGACTGGCCAAAATTCATTCAGTGAGCTCCATGGCTGAGTGGGAACTAGAACCCTACACTCTCAACCAGTACATCACACTGACTCTCAGCTTACAGTAGGTATAAGCAAAAATTCACCACACCAATATACATAGTACTTCTATAAAACATGCTTGATGTTGCTGTTGGCTAGCCTGTATAAGCTTCCCCTGCACAAATACATATTTTTAAAATTGAAGCTAACTTGAAATTTATTCTCCCTCTCTCTTTCCCCCACGCCCTTATCTGCACACACTCTAGAAAGCTATTTAACTGTATCTAAAACAGATTTTAGGAACATTGGATTCTGCTGGACAAAGCAAACATAATCAGTAGCTTATTAACTATAATAACTAATTATAATTATACTATAGTTATAGTAGTAGCTATGCCAGTGCAAAGGTCACTTTATCTTATACCCATTTAGTGCAGGAGGAGAAAAGAAAACCCAAAATGGCAGATATCCCACCGTGTCTGTGGAAAAACCAGCAGTAACCACCAGCAAGGGGGGGTGGGGCCGTTTATATTTATTTATTTAAAACTTTTATATGCCATCACCACATGCCTCGGCATCTCGGGACGGCTCACAACTCATACAATTAAAAACAATAAAAGAATAACAAATTCCATAAAAGATTATATAAAAACAAATAGAGCTACTGTAATGATACAATCTTAGTTTTTAAAATAGCAATTAAATAAAAAGGTTTTAACCTGCCGCTGAAAAGAATATAAACTCGGCACCAGGCTCACCTCTCCAGAGAGCGCATTCCATAATCTGGGGGCCACCATCAAGAAGGCCTTGCTTCTCTGTGGAGGGAGCCAATAAATTAAGGTTGACATGACATGTTTGCTACATGTACAGTGATGCTACACACACACTCACCACCACCCCATGCCCCACTCTGAGCTCCTGTGGCACAGACAGCAATGGCATCCTTCTGAAAGTCCTCAAACTTTCAGCCGCTCCTGGTGATCCATGTGGGCACAAATGATGTGGCCAGGCCGGGTGTGGTTGGGACCACCAGGGATGTTGAGGCCTTGGGGAAGAAACTCAGGGAGCTGAAGGCCCAAGTGTCCTTCTCCTCAATCTTACCTGTCCAGGGATTTGGGCCAGGAAGGGACAGGAGGGCCTCTGAGGTGAATGACTGGCTTAGGGTGCCAGAAGGAACGCTTCGGGTTCCTCGACCATGGCACTCGTTTTCTTGCCAATGGACTTCTGGCAAGGGACAGGTTACACCTCACGAGGATGGGGAAAAGGTCCTTTGGAGATGCTCTAGCAAGCTTCATCCGGAAGACTTTAAACTGAGCCGGGGGGGGGTCAGGCCCCCCAGTAGTGTGTCTGCACTGGACAAGTGTGGGGAGAGGATCAGGGCTCTGGGAGCAGGGTTTTAGAGATACTGCAGGGACTGACAGGACTCCTTCAGAGAGGGGCCAGGTATCAGGGAGGATGGGAGGAAGGAGGAGGCTGGGGACTCCAAGGAAAGGAAGTGGTGGGAAGGAATTGAGGTGCATGTACACCAATGCTAGGAGCATGGGTAATAAGCAGGAAGAGCTTGAAGCTCTCCTGGGAATAGGAAGGTATGATCTGGTGGGAATCACAGAAACTTGGTGGGATGAAAGGCAAGTCTGGAATGTGAACATAGAAGGGTATCACCTTTTTAGAAAGGAAAGGAAGGGAAAGAGAGGTGGGGGCATGGCTTTATATGTCAGGGAAGGGATAGGATGCAGTGAGATAGAATGCAGCACAGATGGGGATTTGGTAGAGGCAGTCTGGGTGAAACTTAGGGGTTTTGACAGGGAAAGAGACCTGACAGTGGGGGTATGTTATCGCCCTCCAGGTCAACTTGAGACCCTGGATGATGGCATGACAGGCCAGATTCTAAGGATGTATCGGGGGAGAGACACAGTAATTATGGGAGATTTCAATCTCCCGGATATTACTTCGGAGACTCACTTGGCGGTGACAGCCAGGTCACGTCGCTTCCTGAAAGCTATTCAGGGAGCGTTTTTCACACAGAGGGTCCGAGAGGTGACAAGGGGGGGAAACATCCTTGACTTGGTCTTGACCAATAGGGAGGAGCTGATAGATGAAGTACAGATTAGGGGAGCTCTGGATGTGAGTGATCACTCCATCCTTTGCTTTGAGATCAGGGGACTGCGGACGGGCAGCAGGTCGAGCACTAGAAGCTGGGACTTCAAGAGGGCCAACTTTGGCCAACTGAAGCCAAGACTGGGGAACGTTTCCTGGGATAGGTTACTGGAAGGTAAGCAAGTTGAGGAGGGATGGATAGCACTCAAAAGGGAGGTTTTGGAGGCACAAGCCTTGATGATACCTCTAGTCAGTAAGGTAGGGAGGCGGAGGAGAGTGCCGCCATGGATGCAAAAGGAGGTGGTTAGAGGGATTGGATGAAAGAGGAACCTCCGTAGGAAATGGGTACTGGGGGAAATAGACAAAAGGGTATACCGGGAGGAGGAGGCCCGTTGCAGAAGGATTCTTCATAAGGCTAAGGCTGATTACGAGCTGAGACTTGCCAAGAATATCAAGAGCAACAAAAAGGGCTTCTTTCAGCATGTAATAGGAAGAGGAAGGGGAGACAAGTGGTGGGACCACTAAATAAGGAGGAAGGAGATCCAGTGGCTGATATGAGGGAACAGGCACAGATGCTAAATGACTATTTTGCCTCTGTGTTCTCCCCAAAGCAGGATGGGGCATATCCGCATAGGAGATTAGATGAGTCTGGGGACTTAGGGGCACAGATTAGAGTCACCCCCCTTGAAGTCGAGGGGCTCCTCAGGGCATTGAACATTACAAAGGCACCAGGCCCTGACAGGTTACACCTGAGAGTACTTAGAGAGTTGGCAGGGGTTCTCTCACGCCTTCTGGCCTCCATTTTTGAGACCTCGTGGAGAACGGGTGAAGTTCCAGAGGACTGGAGGGTGGCATCAGTGGTCCCAATATTCAAAAAGGGTAGTAGAAGGGACATGGGGAATTATAGACCTGTTAGCCTTACGTCCATTGTAGGAAAAACAATGGAAAGGCGCATAATAGAGAGATAGTGATGCTAGATAGGGAAGGGAGGCTGACAGCCACACAACACGGCTTCCACAAAAACAGGTCCTGCCAGACAAACCTTGTGGAGTTCTATGACAAGGTTTCACAATGGCTAGATGGAGGGGATGCAGTGGATGTAGTATACCTGGATTTCAGCAAGGCCTTTGACAAAGTGCCCCATGATATCCTGGTGGAGAAACTGAGGAGTTTTGGGATACACCAAAGTACTGTCCGATGGATTAGGGCATGGTTGACTGACCGAAAGCAGAAGGTAACCATTAGTGGGGAATCATCAGGATGGTGGCCAGTGACAAGCGGGGTCCCCCAGGGCTCTGTCCTGGGGCCGATCCTGTTTGATCTTTTCATTAATGACATGGAAGAAGGGGTGAACAGTCTGCTGATCAAATTCGCAGACAACACTAAAACTGGAGCAGTGGCCACAACTGAGGAGCAGGTACTTCAGATCCAAAAGGATCTGGACAGACTATGGAAGTGGGCAGGAGACAACAGGATGGTGTTCAATGTGGATAAGTGCAAGGTCTTGCACTTGGGGCACAGGAATAGGTGTCATAAGTACAGGTTAGGTGATAAGTGGCTGGAGAGCAGCACTTGTGAAAGGGACCTCGGCGTACTGGTTGACTGCAGGCTAAACATGAGTCAGCAGTGTGATGCGGTGGTCAAGAGGGCGAATGCCACCCTTGGTAGCATAGCCAGAAGTGTGGCTTCTAGATCGAGAGAGGCATTACTACCACTCTACATGACATGTGCCCACAATTGGAGTATTGTGTTCAGTTTTGGGCCCCTCATTACAGAAAGGATACAGCCAGGTTGGAGTCAGTGCAGCGTAGGGCCACAAGGTTGGTGGCCGGTTTGCAGGGGATGGGGGATGAGGCGAGACTGAGGGAACTAGGTCTCTTCAGCCTGGAGGAGACTCAGAGGGGATATGTTGGCGACATACAGGTATGTGAGGGGTTGTCACATGGAGATGGGTAGAGACCTGTTCGCCCCTGCAGAGGAAGGCAGAATGCTCTCCAACGGAGCAAAGCTCAGGGAGCCAAGGTTTCGTTTGGATGCCAGGAAGCACTTCCTGACAGTCAGGACCCCGAGGGTGTGGAATGGGCTTCCACAAGAGGTCGTTGAGGCCCCATCGGTGCGGGTGTTCAAGGTTAGGCTGGACGTCCACATGGTGGGCATGTCGTGAGTGGAGCCGGCTGGTGCCGGAGGTCAGACTAGATGGCCCGGGAGGTCCCTTCTGACTCGCTCTGTTTTCTGTGTTTTCTAAACATGCTGGAGGTAGAGATTTGAGTCTCCTTGTGCCACACACTGCTTGCAGCTACTCTTTCAGAGCACATAAAGAGAAAGGAGAGGTTACACAACACAGAGCTCCTATGATAAGAAGTTTTCAAAGGGTACCCAAGGATGTTCCTCTTGAGTCTTAGAACCAAGATGAAAGATACATGTACTCCCTTTGTATGCAGCAAGAGAGAAGAACTAGAAGATGCAATAACAACAATTCACTGGTAACTCACTGCATTGGCCATGGTGCTGAGAAGCAAGAAGTCTGAGTTTGAGCTGCACAAACAGCAATTCTGAGCAGTAGGAATAGCTCACTTTCGCATGTCTAGCCCAAAAGCAGCCATGACAGGAGCAGAAGAGACTGTGTTTCTTGAGCTCTGACCCACTTTGCTCATGTCACTGCCCCAGTCTCGCGCACATACACAAGCTAGTATTTTGATGGAGGAGACTCCAAATCAAGGAGACGTGTTTTATTTCAGCAAATCCCATGGCAAAAAGTTGATGGCCACATTCTTCAGAAATCACATAGCTGGTGACATTTTGCTGTAGGTTCCAAATGTAATTCCACAGCATTCTAACACCAACCTCTTTTCCATATCAGAAATCTATACAATTTGGTTTCCCAGCTGTAGCATCTGTAGCTCAGGATACAAGGGAAGCAGATTGAATGCTTCCTGGTTTCCTATTTGCAGGGGTTCATAGGAGTGATCTGTGCATTTCCTTTTTCCTCTTGAGACAAGGAAAGAGGTGTTAATGATCCTGGTGGAAACATCAAAAGACATGTTTGAAGAAGAAGACATGACCCAATCCCCCCCCCCCCCCCACCCCCGCCACACACACACTGCTAGCTTTGCAAGCTACAGTCGAGACTTTGTGTTCTTTGGGTCCAGGCCCCTGATTCTAAGAGTCCAAAAACAAGATAAAAATACATCCAAAGTAATTCTACATATGCAGAGATGTTGATGTCCAAAGCCCCCATTAATGGAATCTCTGTACCACAAGGATCCAGGCATAGAAAGGCCAGGAGTCAGTATTAGTCCTAAGCCAGCTGGTTTCTGGGCTCCGCAGTACTGAAGACACATCATCCATTATCTGAAAGAATGTACAAAGCAAAGTACGACTGCCCTTCTCATGGGAGCTTCTTAGCAATAAAAGTCCAAATAAGTAAACATGCAAATTTAAGTAGAACTCCAAGTTCAGAGTGCTTCAATTGGTAATAGATGCAAAGAGGATACTGGCAGTGAAGGCAAGAATGTTTCTAGTGGAAACTTCAAAGGCTGGACATTGACTTGAAAGTGTGGCTCTGATAGTTGCCCTACCAGCTAACAAGGGAATTTGCCCATCGTGGAGGTTTCTGTCCAAACAGAGTGTCCCCTTCTTACCCTTCATGGATGATGCTGCAACCTATGTGTCAGGAGCCACATTTCTCCCTCAAACCAGTACCAGTCTCATACCATTTCTTTCCTTAATAATCTTTATTGTTTCACATAAATCTGAGCATTCACAAAGTAGTATGTTGAATCCTATCTACTGCACATTTCTTGAAGCTCTCCCTGTTGAACCCATCTGCACTCTGATCCTGAAGAAGGTGTGCTGTGGAAATGGGTATGCCTGTTGCACCCCTAGCTGGGCTTCTTGCTGGTGTTGGCACTGAGCCACCGGGTCCATCTGTGAAGGGGAGGGTTGGTTTCCATTAAAAGATCTGTTTCAACATCCACTCCTACGGGCTGTATTTCCCCATCATTCCCATGGTCGGTATGATCTGCATCCCTGTCTGCCCTTGGGCTAATCTTTTCCACTGCCTCCCGCAGCCAAGTCCCAGGACCTTGGTTTCCCATCTGTGAGCCATCGCTTGTGGCTGCACAATCTTAGCAGAAGTTTAATCCTCTGAATCTGAATAATTAAAAATAGCACAGTTAGCCTCCCATGAGCATGACAGAGTTTTTACAGTATGTGTGAGCAGGGTGATATGTGACACTACTGCAAACTACTCCCTCTAATGTTTGATCACACAGAGTTTGTCAGCTTCCATTCTTGCCAAGACTGGAATTGCAGCTGGATGGATAAAGTATCTTGACCTCTTCCTACTTTCCTATGAGAACAGTGATGGAGATAAATACACACTTACCTTGATATTCCACAGACTGACTAGGCCCAAATCCTTCCAGAGTACTTCTGGTCATATTCTAGCTAAAAAGTCTCAAGATCCACTGGAGCATTGAAGCTGGGCCCCAAAAAAATAATCACAGAGAAATTTCCTACACATTCAACCCCAACATTAAACAGGAATCAGATACATTATGGGGCATTGGTTTTCCCTCTGACCAAGTCATACACAATAGACTTACATGGGCTTCTGAAAGAACAAACTGTGTTTCCCAAACCAGAGGTGGCCCCTGCCTCAAATTCAAGGTACAATCCCATGGTAAACAAAGTGGGGAGGGACTCCACATATCAAGGCACAACTGAGGCAATTAGGAGAAATGCCGGGAGCAAGAGTTTGACTCCTGCATGAACCAACCAGCAACCCATGTGACCTTCTTTCTGTTTAGTTTCCTTCCTATTCTTGGCAAACTGTCTTCCAGCCAGTACTGTCAGCATTATTAAGGAGGTAGATGGATCCATTAAGTTCAGTCAAATGTTTTTCCATACCTCAGGGTTTATAGATTGAGATGCTTCTGACAAAGCCAGGTAGAAAATCCTGAATTAGTGCTTATGTGATAGCCTTTTTGTGTCTCAAGATTGCCTATGAGTTAATTCTGACTTTGTGATCCTCAGCTTCTGTGCAGGTAAACACACTGGACCTGCAATTTCCAACCCAAGAAAACCTTCAAGGGGCTGTGAGTAATCTCTCTGATATGATAGTCCATTCATTCTGTTTTATTTATATCCTATTTTTCTGCCATCTAATTAGGGATGTATGAGAAATTAATTTTAATTCATTTTTATTAGGTTTCACTCAGTTTGCACCTTCTGAACTTCACATGGACTTGGATGCAACCTTTAGCTGTTCTGAGCTTGCTACATGATTCCCTAGATCAAAAATATGTGTTCCATGCCATGCATACATTTGGAAAATGTGCATAAAAAATAGGTGCATATTTGTGCCTTAATCAATGGGAGAATAATGTGTACATTTGAAAAACTATGCATGAAAATATGCACAGATTTTCAATTTTTAAAAAGCTCACAGTCTGATATAGACCTGTGTTGGAAGAAGCTTTGACATGAAATTTGGCGAAACAAAGTTTTCTTTGTTTACACAATCAGTCCCTAACTCTACATCTAAGTCCTCAAGGCAGATTGCAAGCATACTTTCAACAATATTATAAAGTACAGTAAATTAAATTTTAAAAGCAATCTAACAATACCAAAACTTACATAAGTATTATAATATGTGATGAATTGTATTTTAATCTAGATTTACTGTGTATGTTTTAATGGATTCACACCTGGCTGCTTCCATGGGGTTGCCTGGGCAGCGCGTGGGCGCCACCATTGGGGTGGTTATGGGCAATGGTCGTTATGGCGTTGGGGGTTTAACGTGTTGGTATAGAAGAAGGAGGGACAGATGGTTGACACCTGTTCCTCCTCCTGGTTATTCCCCCAGCTGGAAGGTTCCGGGTATGCTTATCAACCGCCCCGCGGGCCTGATGGTGCTGTTACTTAATGCCAGGTCGGTCCATAATAAAACATCCCTCATCCACGACCTAATTATGGATGAGGGGGCTGACCCGGCTTGCATCACAGAGACCTGGGCGGGAGGGAGGGGATGTGTCTTTCTCTCTCAACTGTCTGTCCGGATATCTGGTCCAGCACTAGCCACGCCCAGAGGGGAGGGGAGGGGGGGTCGCTTTAGTTCATCAGGCTTCATTAACCCATGCAGGGCTTCCTGTTCTCTCGAGACCGGGTCTAGAGTGCCTCTACCTGGTGCTGGGCGACCGAGACAGATTGGGGATTCTGCTGGTATACCGTGCACCCTTCTGCCCATCAGACTCCCTGCCTGAGCTGACGGAGAATGTCTCGGACCTGGTGTTGAGGACTCCCAGGATGCTGGTCCTGGGGGACTTCAATCTCCATGCCGAGACTGGTCTGACCGGGGCAGCTCAGGACTTCATGGCCTCCATGATGGCCATGGGGCTGTCACAACATGTCATAGGCCCAACCCATGAATGTGGACACATGCTGGACCTGGTTTTCTTGACGGGGCAGGAAGAGGGTGATCTGAGGGTGAGCAATTTACATTTGATTCCCTTGTCATGGTCAGACCACTTCCTTGTGAGGTTCGAGCTCGATGGAGGCCCTTCCCTCTGTAAGGGTGCGGACCCTATTGTCTTGGTCCACCCTCGGAGCTGGATGGATCCGGATGGATTCCTGAAAGCTCTGGGGGAGTTTCTGGTTGATAAAGCTGGCGCTCCTGTTGATGCTCTGGTTGAACTATGGAATAAGGAAATGGCCAGAGCTATTGACACGATCGCTTCTAAGCGTCCTCTCCCACCTGGCAGTGCCTGTTCATCCCCTTGGTATACACCTGAACTATGGGTGATGAAGTGGGTTGGGAGATGGCTAGAGCGTAGGTGGAGGAACTCTCGGGATGAATCTGACCAAACACACTTAAGAGCTCATTATCGAGCCTATGCTGTGGCAGTGAGGGCGGCGAAGAAGAAATTCGTCTCCACTTCCATTGCCTCCTCACAGTGCCGTCCAGCGAAGCTTTTTCGGGTGGTATAGGGGCTGGTACATCCAGGCCCTAAGAAAGATCCTGTACCACCCTCGATAACCCGCTGTGACGACTTTGCCCAGCACTTCAAGGAGAAAGTTGCTCAGATTCGTCACGAGCTGGACTCCACTAGTGACTCAGATTCCATAGGAGAGGTGCCAATGTTACCGTCTGGTCACATATTATTGGATGAGTTTCAATTATTGCAGCCTGATGATGTGGACAAGGTGCTTGGACAGGTACGTCCCACAACCTGTTTACTTGACCCTTGCCCATCGTGGCTACTGTCCAAAGCCAAACACGGGATTGGTGCCTGGATCCTGGAGGTCATCAACGCCTCTCTGAGGGATGGCTGGATGCCTGCCTCTCTAAAGGAGGCAGTGGTTAGGCCAGTCCCAAAGAAGGCGTCCCTGGATCCAGAGATGGCCGCCAATTATAGTCCGGTGGCCAACATCCCATTCTTGGGCAAGGTGTTGGAACGGGCGGTGGTGGGACAACTCCAAGCTCTCTTGGATGAGACTGATTATCTGGACCCATTTCAGTCCGGCTTCAGACCCACGTATGGTACTGAGTCTGCCTTGGTCGCCCTGTATGATGACCTGTGCAGGGAGAGAGACAGGGGGAGTGCATCCCTGTTGGTTCTCCTGGACCTCTCAGTGGCTTGGTATCCTCCTGGAAAGACTGGCGGGATTGGGAGTAGGAGGCACTACTCCATATAATTCTGAGCTAGTTTCTAGGTTTGGTCTTTCTTTCTTTCTTTCTTTCTTTCTTTCTTTCTTTCTTTCTTTCTTTCTCACACAACATAAAGAAAGCTCTGTGTATAATGTTCATCATATAGGTTTTACCACTACATATCTAACTTATGTGGACTATGCTTATCATTTTCTCCATCTCTTTCCTTATATAGTCTCCCCAAAATCTTCAAACTCTGTTTCTGAATACGGTTGGTGAGCTGGAAGAGGCAAAGAAATGTCTGTTGGTGAGACTTCTGATCTGGAAAAGGCAGCAACAGCTGGCTGGAAATGGAATGCCCTTTGATGAGGACTTGACTCCTCTGCAAAAGAGGTGAGCAATGCAGTAAGACTTTAGTTTTGCATCATTGCAGTTGGAGAGTGCCAACTCTGGATGTGTTGAGCGTTTTCCTTCGCAGGCTGCAAAGGAATTTTAAGATATAAATATTCTCACCATCCTTTGGTGCTGCTCAAACAAAAAACTAAGCTATAAAATGGACAAAGTGATAGACTTACTTTCCTGTGATGGCAGAAAATTGTGAGTTGACACAGAACTCACTGCAGTGCTTACCAGGTGTGCTCCATCGCAGCCTATGTTTGGGCTTAATAGGGATTACTGTGGGCCATTCAGATCTGGAAATTATAGGTTAATCATGGGTTAACAATGCTGTTTGCATAACTACCAATTGTTGGTTATCTGTGGGTTGTTCAACCTGTGATTAGCCTATAGGGTATTTGCACAAAACAACAAGAGAGGGTGGTTTCTTGTCCAGGATGGTCTGATGTGTCATCTGAATCCTCTCATGGTATTTCAGCATCATATACTTACCTTTTAGAAACCGCAATACAAAACAGAGGTTTCTTCTTTGGGTTCCATACTTCACCATGGTTTCTCTGGACATCTGAACCTAGCATCATTGTTTTCATTGTCCTGTCTTGGAGCTATACTTAGTACCATGGAAAAAATGGCAGCTACAGGAGCCATCCAGCATGGAATTGAATTTCAGGCCTGGTAGTTGATGGGATACATGCCAACAGCAGGAGGATTGAAGGGAGGTAGAGACCATGCTAGTGTAAGAAAGCAGTCAGGCACATCCAGACAAAAAACTGTACCATGATAATCATGCAGGTTTCCTTGACATGATGTGTGAATTCAATCTTAGTGTCCATGTTAGGATGACATCTAGTAACCCTTGATCAGTCCTATTGTGACTGCATGTTCAAAATGACTACAGTACATGCCTGGCACTCTCTGTAGCAAATTGTGGGATAATTTGCCACAGTTTGCCATCATTACATGCAAACCAGTCCAGAGTGTCTCATGGAACCACCTACTCTGATCATTGTCTGTTAATATACTTAGTACATTCTGAGTATGTTGGATATAGTTCCCTGTTTTCCTTTTTCACACCCAAAAAGGTATATGTCCCATGCACAAAAGCAGAACAAAACATAAAATTCTGTGCCTAGGTAGTTCAAATTCTCTGACATAAAAAGCTAACTAGCTGTATAAATTATGCAAATAGAGCAGATTTCATAATTATCTGTCTTTTCTGCTTGTTTGTTTGTTTTTACTATTTCCTATAATTTATTCTGGTTGTACTAGCCATGTGGGGGCATCAAGAGGTATACAGGTACTGAAAGCACAATCTTAGCCACTCTGAATCTTTTTCAGCAATTCATCTGATGTCCTGAGATATCAAGATGCATTGCTTCCTCACTTTTAGGTCTACCTTTCCATATGTAAGGGCAAGAAACATGTAAATATATTACTTAAAAGTTTAGCTCAGATAGGTAAACTCTTCACACTGTACATTCAGTGTCCCACAAAATTGCAGCATAACATGCAATCCTAGTTAGACAAGATAGTTATTATTAGGAAGCTGCTGGCTGCCTGACTGGCTTGCCAACTAGCTAGGATTATTAGTATTATTATTGCATTATATTTCTATACCTGCTTTCTGGGTGGTCCCTCTAATCCAGCAGTTTGTAGCCCTGGTGGTGTTTTGGCCTACAGCTCCCATCATTCCTCACCCTTAGCTATGCTGGCTAGGGCTGATGGGGCTGTTATGCCAAAATGTTCAGAGGGCCACAAGTTGCCCACCCGTGCTGAAAACCTTGATACCTCAGGGACATTCTTAAAGCTGGATGTAACCATGACTGTTGCAACATGTATAATCTTGGATTGGTTGTGGAATGTTGGTGTGTGTTTGAGAAATGCAAACCCTCACTGGGTGCTTTTCTTGGCAGGCTTGAAAACCTGGTGGATATTTGTTTCCAACTCCGTCTGCAGTTGGCACCCTCTGGAATTGAGCTGCAGTCTCGTCTTCAGGAACGTCTGGATAATATATTCAGTGGCCTCATCAAAAAGTAAGGCAAGTTCCTGCCTAGAACACCAAGATCTGAAGGGGAATATAGTATAATTCCTCCCTCCAGCCTCATGAGTTGTTCTCCTCCTTCTCAGTAACTCACAGATCAGATAACAGATTCTCAAATGCTTTGTGGCCACAAAACGAACATGTCTCCTGTCAAGGCCCAGAGCAGATGTCTCCACAGAATATATCCATAACTGGGAAGAATAAGCATAAGACTTGCCCTGAGTGTAATGTCTGTCAAATGGGCAGGATGTGGTTATTGCAGGTCTTTCACCAATTCAGGGAAATAACATTCAGGGTTGTTCAGTCTCCTAATATTGCCTGTATCTTTTCTTTACTCTCATTTTTCACCAACCAGTCTTTCAACTTATTAATATGTTTATTCTTCAATATTTTCCCCAAACTACCCCTCAGATTTTTTGAAAATTCTTTTAATTCTGTAATTGGACATAATGGCAAAATTGATGGCACAAATACATCTCTATTTATTGTAAATTTGGGCCACATTCTTTAAAATATGTTTTAATTTTAATAACTTAATGTTTTAATAGGGTTTACTATCTTTTAAATTAATATTTTTATCCTGGTGAAGGAAAATATTTAATAAGGATCCCTCAACCATACTAAATTTGAAGATATGATTGTATAGAAAGAAAAACAAGATAACATGTGGATGAGAGGAATGACAAGTAAAATTTATAACATACTAGTAGAAGGGGAGGACAAATATGATCATCTTAAAGAGTTACGGGAAATAGACTTAAGAAAAGATATTAGTACTGAAGACTTTGGTTTTTTGGCTTGTTTCATTTCAAAGCCATTTGAAAAGCAGTTGAATATGTGATTACTGTGACCCAGCCTCATGAGTGCTGTTTTTGCATATTTCAGTTTTTGGTTGTGATCTCTCTCTCTCTCTCCAGATCATTTCTTGTGGACAAACAGCCCCCACAAGTTCTGAAGACTCAAACCAAATTTCAAGCCACTGTCCGCTTCTTGCTGGGGCCTCACTTGCTCAAACCTCCGCATACATCCTTTATGGTCTCAGCTGACATTGTGACAGAAAAACAGGCACGAGAGCTAACCACCAGCCATTCTGGGGCTATCTTCAGGTGAGTGAAACCACAGCAGCTGTGCTACCAGACTTCCTGTGGCTTAGTTTATTAATTTATTTTAAAAAACAATTTAGGCACTCTTTGGTATGGGCAGGCAATCAAATCTCTTAAAATATGGATTCTAGGCAGAGTGACAAAACCCAGCTTCCCTCTGTTTTGAACACACAATTTTCAGAAGGTGTGTGTGACCTCTTGAGAGGTATATAGAAGAGATGAAACATTTGAGCAATCCTTTCCGCCCTGCGTCCATCTCTTTTACTCCATTCTTCATTGTGCAGCGAGTGTCTTATGCCTGACACATTCCAAAATGCCAAGGCTTGTTTATGAGCATTGCTAGAAAGAACCTTTGGAAACTGAACCAGAAAATATTTGCAAAACCTCCCTTTGGGCCCTAGGATAAGGATCTTCCAATAAGAATTTCCACAGCAATAGCCCGTTGCTGCAAAAACAATGAAGAATGATTCATGTAAAGACTAACAGATTCATTCTGGCATAAGATTTTGTGGATATTGTCCATCACATCAGATAAATGAAGTGTTGATCTGAAGTTAGCAGTTTACACATCTGTTGAAGTTGGCAGTTATCCCACAATATATTTGCTCATCTTTAAGGTGCCATGAGATGCTTTTTTTTTTCCAATAAGAATGTTTGCTGGACACGCCCTTTTTGTATGGTGTTTTCTCATTGTGGTGTCACATCTGTATGAGAGCCAGTGTAGCATAGCCACTGTTGGCTTCAGACTTGGGAGACCTGGATTTTAGTCCTAATTCAACTCACTGGGTGAGTTTGGCCAATCACTGACTCTCAGCCTAACCTACCTCACAGGGTTGTTGTGAGGATAAAACAGGGAGAAGAAAGAGGAGGATTATGTAAGCCTCCTTTGGTTCCTTGCAGGGAAAAGGTGGGATATAAACATAGTAAATAAATTCATTTGTGTGGAGTACTTTGAAGAGATCATAGGAGCCATTGATGTTCTTCTCAACCCTGCTATACACATAAGTGGAAATGGTACCCATCCTAATTTTGTTCCTGGCACACTTTGAGAGGGTCAGCCAATTAAAATCATTGTTGCCATACCCACAAGTGGAGCCTGTATCTCAAAGCTGGGTTGGTCGGAAATGTCATCTTCCTGAGTACTCTCTGGGCTTCTCTTGTGGTTTTTAAAATACTTTATTATAAACAAAGATTATCTTCATGCACGAAAACTGAAGCATCAACATTTTCCAATATTCCCACGAAATACAACTCAGAATAGCTAGCTAGTATATTACTAGATAAGTAAGAAAACAGAAAGTAACACATTTCATAACTTAAATGGATTATTACAAGGAAAAGGTTTTATATCTGCCAGTGCCCAAGTTGTACCCTTCTGAAGTCAGTAGCAGGGTGACCTGATAATAGAAAAATAGCTTACCTTTCATCTACCATCTTTTAAATGGACATATTCTGTTAACTTTGTCTTTAGTGCAATCTTTCAAACTTTACACAGTTGTCCTTTCAAAGTGAAGATAAATCTGCCCCTTCAGTTACTGAAAACCAAAGTCTTAGCAGCTGTCAATAGATCCCAAACCTTTATTTATTTATTTATTTATTTATTTATTTATTTATTTAGGTTAATCTATATAACCAAGCAGGATTGTTAAAGGGTTAGTGGCTATGCAAAGGCATGTCATGACTGATCCTGTTCCATAAGCTTTTTCCAAAAGTTATTAATTAGAGGATATTTCTACCAGATGAACATAAAACTAGTTTTGTTATTTTCACATTGCAACACCTATTTTTCCAGCTGAAGCCATAGCAGCAGCCTGCTTACAGCAGGAGGCTCCAGTGTGGAGAGAGCAAAGGGAGGATTGGGGCCACCATGGCCTATTAGTCTGTGGCAGTACAGGTTCTTGAAATGCAAAAACAGAATGGATCTCATTAATGCTGATTGGGGGCAGAAAAACTCCTGAAAGGCAGCTACTGAGCAGCAGCGGTAGTTGAAGGTAACACAGGTAGAAAACCTTTCACAGACTATAGCAGTGACATTCAAGTTAACTGGTTAGTACTGTGCAGAAGGAGGATGTGGTAATCCACTTCTGAATTGTCTTACCTTTTAAAACCTATAATGAAACAATCTAAAATGAAACAAGAGATAGCACCAGAAGATGAGACCCCACCCCTGCCCCAGGTTGAAAGGCACTTTTTGAGCTACCAGGGAAGGACAAAGGACAAATGATGCTACCAGATCAAAACCAAAAGGAAGTCTTAATGGCTGAGATGCCTAGAGGTGAAAGGCTGATGCTCCACAATGCATACAGTTGGGACATGGAACGTGAGAAGTATGAATCAAGGAAATCATAGAGCCAGAAATAGAAAGAATGGATGGCACAGTGCTTGGAGTGAGCAAGCTAAAGAGGAATGGAATGGAATGGAATGGAATGGAATGGAATGGAATGGAACGGAACATTTCCAGTCAGACAAACGCAAAGTTTGAAAATGACAAATTCACAAAGAATGAAGTGGCTCTAATACTGAGGCAAGTTGTAGCACAGGCAATAATAATGCAACATCCAACTGAATAAATATCAATCAGAATTAGTGGAAATCCTATCAACATAACCATCTTTCGAGCCTGTGCTCCAACCACAGATGCTGACGAGGAAGAAATCGAAAACTGCCATGCAAGGATTCAAGAGGAAACTGATAGCATAGCAGAACAAGACATGCTGCTAATCTTAGGTGGCTGGAGTTCAAGGTAGGAGTCAAAGCAGGATCAAATTTTGTAAGAGAAATGAAGCAGGAGAACAACTTGTAGAATTTTGTGAAGCTATTAACTTGCTCATTACAAACACATACTTCAAGCAGCTGCTCAGACAACTGTATACATGGACTTCACTACTTGGCCAATGTGGAAATCAAATACATTATGTAATTGGAATAGGAAATGAAGAAGCTGTATTCTTGCTGCCAATACAAGACGAGGAACAGACTGCAGTAGTAACCATCAGCTCTTAATTTCAAAAATCTGAGTCAAGTTTTAAAAGATTGAATAGAAACAGTGCTGAAATGCAACTATAATATATTCCCTGAAGAATATATAGTCCATGTAAAGACTTTATATTCCTTATATCCCAAGGAGGGAGAGGCTGCAAAGAGGAGGGCCTTTTCTGTGGTGACGTGCCAATTATAGAATACTCTACCACTAAAGATTGCCAGGAGCTTACTGTAGCTTCAATAGTGTTTCAGGCACCTGGCAAAAACTTTCCTTTTCTGGCACCATATAGATTGTCTACATCAGTACACAGTTTTTAATTATATTAGTGTATGCTTTATTTTATTTAATTGTTTTATTGTGATTTGTTCTGTTTATTTATTATGATATATTAATTGTATTATTTTATTAATATTATTTGTTGATGTTATATTGTAATGGCCACCCAGAGAGCATGTTGCTAATGGGCAGCTTTTAAACAAATTTAATAAAGAACAGATTTGTATTGCTCAACATAATTGATTGTGAGCCAGAATAAATGTGGACTGAAACCAGAGTCATTATTAGAGATGACTGTCAAAAGATAAGTCCTGTAGCCAAAAAAAAAAAAAAAAAAAAAAGGTGCAAAGAAATAGAAGAGAGCAACAAAAGGGTAAAAACAAGAGTCTTCTTCTGGAAGGTCCAAGAAATCAAAGGGAAATTCAAACTTAGATTAGGAATGCTAAAAGACAAACAAGGGAACATACTATTTAACCAGGAGGAAAAAAAGAGAAGAAAATACAGAAGAACGATGCAGAAGAGATGAAAGGATGCCAGACTTCTTTGAAGTGGAAGCATATGAAGAACAGCCTGAAATATTAGAAAATAAAGCGAAAGATGCTCTGAAAGCAACAGTAAGGAATAAGGCACCTAGAGTAGATAGGATATCAACAGAGCTATTGCAAACTGCAGAAAATAATTCAGTCCAAATCCTAATTATAATATGTCAACCAATAAGGAAAACAAAACAATGGCCTTCAGAAATGCCAGACAGTCCAAAAAGGAAGAGGCACCAAAGATCATATGCAAATATTTATTGGCTACTGGAGCGCACTAAAGAATTTCAGATGTTTTATAGCCTACAGAAAAGCCTTTACTGTGTGGATCATATGGAGGGTCCTGAAAGAAATGGGCGATCCTCAGCACATGATTGTCTTGATGTGTAACCTGTATCATGGACAAGAAGCTATTGTTAGAACAGAATAGTTATTTAAAACATTTCTATGCCGCCCCCATCGCAACAAAGCCTCGGGGCGGCTCACAAAGAATACATAAAGACATACGTAAATAATAATAATATAACAATTAAAAAATATGGAGAAATAGAATGGATTCCTATAGGCAAAGATGTCTGACATGAATGTATAGTACCTTCCTGTTTAATCTGTATGCAGAACATAAGGAAAATTCTGGGCCCAATTCAAAGTGCTGGCATTTATGTTTAAAGCCCTAAACCTAAACACTTTACTTGAAGGAATTCCTTGCTCCATTTGTTACTACCTGGACCCTATGATCTTCCACAGAGGTTCTTTTCAGAGAACTACCCAAAAAACAAGTAAGGGGGTGATACTTCCCAGCAGTTGCACCCCTTCTTTGGTGCATGCTCCCCAAGGATGATCCTTGTTTTCTTTTTCGCACTAGGTGAAGACCTTTTTATTTCCCAGATATTTTAACAGATAAGATCCATTTTAACTTTGTTTTTATTACTTGCTGCTATAGTGTCCACAAATTTTATGCTGTATGTTGTCAACTTTTACAATACTGATGTTATAGTTTTTGTTTATTTAAATTTGATTATTGTACTGTTGTTATTTTATTAGTTTTAAGATTTGTTTGAAATCCACCCATGCTCGCTGGGTGGCCATTACAATAAAGGTACCAATAACATAAATAAAATGATACAATTCAAATATCATAATAAATAACAAGATAAAGTCATATATACATCATCAAGAAAAAATAAAACATAAATTAATATATTAAAATCAGTGCAATTAATATAGATGATATAAACGGTGCCATAGGTACATGGGAAAGGAAAGGTTTTTGTCAGGTACCTAAAACTCAAGTTGGCACCTGACAAATCTCTGGTGGTAGAGTGTTCCCTATTTGGGGTTCCACAGCAGAAATATGTTTTATGTTTTCACAATTGTAACCTGCCCAGAGAGTCCAAATGGGCTGTGGGGTGGTATAAAAAGGTAATAAATAAATAAAGTAATAAGTATTAAAAATCAGAGGAAGGGGAGAAATTTGGTGGAAGAATTACTTAAGATATGTAGATGATACCATACTGCTGGTAGGGAGCATCAATTACTTGAAACAGCTGGATTTTAAGAAAACAAATATCTTGTCCACAGAGGAATTACAGAACTTGATTGTTAATAATGAAGAAATCAAAATTGTGAAAGATTTCACATGTTCAGTCATTAATTCAAAGGGAAACTGCAGCCAAGAAATTTGAAGACTGAAGCTTGGAAGGGCAACAACGAAGGAGCTAGAAAAGATCATAAAGTTTAAGCACTTTTTAGTGGAGAACCAGGGCCAAGATCATCCATCATTCCCAATAACAAGATGTGGGCATGAAAGCTGGACAGTAAAGAAAGCTGATAGGAAGAAAATGGATGTGTTTGAAACATGGCACTGGAGGAGAGCTTTGCAAAAACCCTGGACCGGCAGAAAGACAAGCAAGTAGGTCCTGACCAAGCTTTCCCTAGAAGCAAAAATGGCAAAACTTGAAGCTGTCATTCTTTGGACACATCATGAGAAGGCCGGACTCACTGAAGAAGACTTAGGGAAAGTTGAAGGCAGAAGACAAAGGAGCAGATGAAACATGAGAGACTGAGTCCCCGGGAAGCTGCAGCCTTGAACTTGGAAGAGATTAATTGAGCTCTCATGGACAGGACATTCTGGAGGACTTTTATTCAAGAGGTCACCATAAGTCAGAGATGACTTGATGGCACATAGCAGCAGCAGCAGCACCTTTCTTCACTGTTGTAAAATGTGGCTCAGTCAATTAGGTATCAGATCATATTGATATATTATTTTATAGTGGTCTTTTTATACTGTATAGGATAAACATGCTGAGCCTTGTAAAAATATTTAGTTCCACACCTGTGAGGTAAATAGATGGACAATTTATTTTTCCCATCTAGTGTGAAATAGTTACCTTTATCTTCAGCTCTCTGTGTACCTAACAAACAATTCTGTGTTATCAATGCTTTCTACTTTTTCCATTTGTAAGTTAATTGCTCGAAGAGAGTTAGATTTGACTTCAACACAGAATTGCAAATGTTTGAATATGTGTAGGAACTTAAGTATGTCGCAGTTTTAATAGTAAGGTAACAGAAAACACACATCAGTTAGATGGTCTAACTCTGACTGATGGTCTAACTATGAATAAAGTAGTTTTCTCTACTCCTTCCTATTCAGTGGACTCAGTGAATTTCTCTTTTGCAAGACTAAGGCTAACATACTACCATATATTTTAAAGAAAGAAACAGGCTTTACAGCAGGCTCTCCCCATCACCCTGTACAAAGCAAGTCTTTTTTTTACCCTTAGTGGTGTTTCTCTGGCTGTTTATACCATGCCCTAGACTGAATTGTGGTTTGGCATAAGCCGTTCTGAAAATAATAGATTTGTTGCAAGCTGTGTGTAATTATTAACCACTTCCTGATAGTGGAAGCTCATATTTATGCACTGTCTCTTTTGGATCAGTGAAAGCTCTGGAGAAATTGTGAACAACACAGCTCCTTTGGAGACGAATGTCACAAACAACACGTGTTGTGCTCTCTTCAAGAATATGGTAAATGCAGCTATTTTCATCATCATCATCATCATCATCATCATCATCATCTTTATACCACCCAGTAGACTCAGGGGGAGGCAGGGAAGGATGGCCCAATGAATGGATAGAAGAGGTGTCAACTAGTA
>NW_025335954.1:7760978-7785149 GCF_004798865.1 Varanus komodoensis
ACTGGAGCAATTCTGGAGGGTTATGAGGTCAGAAATGTTGGATTAGTGGGGAGCCAAGGTTTGGAGGAGAATTTCCAAAACAGAAGTGAAAGTCTCTTGGTTTCAGCTGTTGTGACATTGTTGCTGGTAAACTCAGTGCTTTTTTGCCTTCCTCTTCCTTTAGCTCCTAAAGAAGATCAAGCGCTGTGACCGCAAGAGCACAGAGTCTGTGACTGAAGAAAAATGTGCTATTCTTTTCAGCGTTACTATTAGCCTTGGCCCCAACAAAACCAACTTCCATCTTCAGGTAATAACATTACTTGGAATTATCTGTACTTCAAGTGGTGCTGCACCAATGGTCTTATGAATTTGTTGGTGGAGAACACAAATTGGTTCTTCGAAGGCTCTGTGTACATGACCAAATTCCACTGGTGAACCCCCACTGGGTTTTTTACGATTTGGAGGGTGAAAGTAGAAATGATGAATTGTAACTTTGGCAGTGATTAGGTTACCAGCAGGGATAAGAAGTCATGGATCAGCTATTACTGGCATTAGAATCAACGAGATGATATGACATCATGGCTACTTGAGTGTGTATCTGATTCTGTATTATGTGAGCACCTTTTATCCAAGACAAAGCCTCCATTACACCACTGCAATTACTGCTGCTGCTAATGGCTGTTGTAGTACTTATGCATAAACACCCTTCCAGAAGGATAGAACAGTTATGTGTTGTCAATCTTATCTTAGGGTCCAGGTTCTGAAAACAGATGTGGAGCTGGCTTTCTGCCCATGTGGGCTAGAAGCTAATGTGTGGCCCAAACCAGGTAGATGCCCTGTTTCAGAGCAGCAGACCAGGGATCAGAAAGGCCAGAGGCAGATGTATGTTCAAAACAAGGCAGGGGTTGGGTACCCAAGGGTGACATAGGTTAGAACATTTCCCATACTGTTCCTTGGCCTCCAAGGTATTGTAATGAACTTGGCTTTGAATACTTAGAACACTGCAGCTCTGGTTTAAAGGCCAGTCAGTGTTCCCTGGGAGAGCAAAGGCCTTTTGGCTGAGGGAAGCAGTTGTACATGGGCCGAAGGAGGTAAAACAGTAATGGTTTTCTGGAATATTTTGTCAATAAATGTGTAGCCCACCCCGACCCTAAATCTTTTAGAGTTACAGCCTGAGGATCAAATTCCATTTCAAATTTGAGACCCATGGTGGGTGGGGCTGAAGGCAAAAGTAGGGGTAGCAGGGAGACAAAATACCAGCACAGTTCAGCTTAGCACTCTTGCTACCTGTAACTAAGCCTTAGGAGAGGCATTGCTACCTTTGAGATGAAGGAAATCTGCACAAAAGCTGGGACACCACCAAACAATCATCAGGGCTGCAGGAAAGGAGGTGGGACTGGGAGAAGAGGCATGGTGCTATAGAAACTAGAGAGAGCTGGGCTTGTTCCCTGAGGTTCTGCTGTCTTGTGTTGGACAGTGCAGTAGGGAAAGGCCATCCAGTGGCTGACCTCCTTCCTCCAGAAAATTACCCTAGCATCTCCCACCCACTCCCTGAGAGCTGCAACCAGCATGTCAGGCTTTCTGGAGCCCTGAACAGGAGTACTCCAGCAAGGGGCTAGAGATACAGGTCAGCATTTTGATGCAGGTCACCACTTTTGGGTTGCCGAGATTTTCACTCCAACACTGTGGGATCAGTAACTGTGGAGAGATGTGGGTGTGGGAGTCCTGCTGTAAAGAAAGTAAATGCCTGTCACACTGCATTTTCCCATTCCACAACTTCTGTTCCAGGCCCTGTCATTGCCCATTGTGGTGATCGTCCATGGCAACCAGGACAACAATGCCAAAGCCACCATCCTGTGGGACAATGCTTTTGCTGTTCCTGTAAGTGCTTGACCCCAGCTCACATGCCAGGCTCTGTCCCCAAGGCAAAAAAGAGTTCCTGGAGCAATGAAGTTAAAGGACATAGCCTGGCTTTACGTAGCATGTATTGAATAAAGAGACACCTCACACCTGGCTGTTGCTAAGCACAACAGTTTAGTAATGTTAGACTACGTGTTTTAAGATGTGAGTGGAACTGAGATTTTTATAAAAAGCTAATCTTTGAACTCCTATCATATTAGTCCAGTGGTACAGGGAACTGCTGTTGTATACCGCCTTTCCATCCCACTGGAAAAGCATGAGGTGCCCTGAGCCAAGTATAGCAGTTCCTTCTCATGCAAGCATTTATCCCAGGCTCTCAAGGGGTGATACAAAGCACAGACCTTTCTCACTTGGTCCATGCTTCTCACATGCCAGGCTTATGCAGTAGTATGTGAGTTGTACTGGCTAAGCAGAGGGTAGGACTTCCGAGCAGCATGCCTCAGCCTGGTGTCTCCAGGATTTTGGATCACAACTCTCATTGCTCCTGACTACTGACTGTGTAGGCTAGAGCTGATGGGAAGGGTAGGTCAACTGCTTTGGAAAATGCTGCCATAGAGTGTGTGGGGAGGTAACAAAGCAGGTATTGGAAGACATAGTGATGGTACATTCCTGCTGCTTCCTACAGTTTACCAGATGTTAAGTTCTGTCCCTCTGTCCTGTTCCAGAATCGCATCCCCTTTGTGGTGTCTGAGCGTGTCAGCTGGGATGCCATGTTTGACACTCTCAACCAGAAGTTCATGGCTGAGGTACAGACCACTGAAGGCCTACAGAAGGATCACTACTTCTTCTTGGCCCAGAAGATCTTCGATGACAATACTGCCACTCTGGAAGAATTCCAGAAACGCCATGTGTCATGGTCTCAGTTCAATAAGGTCACTCCAGCAGGTTTTGTAGGAAGGGTGGAATGACAGCCAGCTGGGCTTACCTGGCCTTCTCAGTCTCACATGCATCTTGACATTTACAGGAGATGCTTCCCGGGAGAGGATTCACATTTTGGCAGTGGTTTGAAGGAGTTCTCGACCTGACCAAGAAATACCTGAAAGATTACTGGTCTGGCAGGTAAGGGAATAACTGGATCAACTGAGACTGTTTTGCCTCATGGCTTTCTCCATGTTCCACCCACCCACCACCACCACCACCAGGTGTATCTGGAGGACTTTGATCAGTTCTGGATACCACATCTTAAGAAAGAGTTTGGCAGACTGCAGATTATCTAAAGGAGCATGACCAGGATGATGATGGGTCTGGACACCCAGTCCTGGGAGGAATAGATGGAAGAGCTGGATTTTTAGCCTTGAGAACGTAAGATTAAAGGAAGCCATTATAGCTGTCTTCAGAAGGGCTGTCAATGCAGAAGATGAAGCAGAGTTATTCTGTGTTGTTCCAGAGGTCAGAACTAGAACCAATGTGTAGAAATGGCAGGGAAGCAGTTTTGAGATAAAAAATATCAGATGCTCCCTAACAGATTCATTCAGTAGCAGAATATACTGTCTTGGAGGGAGGGGAGTCGAAACTTTGTTGAAGTTTTTGCTATATCAAACCAAGGGTTATTCCAACATGTGTAAATTGTGGTCCATTCACAACTAAATAATATAATCATGAAGGTGAAGATTTTATTTTCATTGGTAAGTATCAGCATATAAGCATTGAAATGCAGTCTGTTGATTTTCTTTTCTAGTCTTTTAAAATGTTGTTTGTGCTCTCTCTTTCTCCATCTGTCCCACATAGACTCATCATAGGCTTCATCAGCAAACAGTATGTTTTCAGGTATCTGAGCAATGCACCAGTTGGCACCTTCCTGCTACGCTTCAGTGACTCCGAGATTGGTGGCATCAGCATCGCCTATGTCACCTACTGTCAGGATGGTATGGCTTTGCACAGTGCAGCTCTTATGGCTCCCTATTCCCTGGGTCTGAGTAGTAAAAATAAGTTTGCCTGCCTGTAAGAGTCTAAGAGACTTGACAGATGACACCAGCATTCGGGCTTAGTCTCAAGTTGTGGTGCTACTTCCCTTTGAGCCCTAGCTCCAGCACACCTCAGTGTCGCTCTGTCAGTTCCAGTTGTACTCATTGACATGATCTTGCTACCTACCTCTTGATGGACACTTCCAGGTTCCAACCTTACAGTACCCATCCACAGTCTGTTCTGCCTGCCTTCACCATGGACACCTGGGGGCACTGCCTGCCCTTGGTAGTCTCGCCTTAGCCGAGAGCAGGCTGCTTGCTTGCTTGCTTATTTATTTATTTATAAAAATTTGTATGCCATCCATTACTGTCGTCTCTGGGCGGCTTACAACATTGTTTCAGAATAAAATAAATTAACTATCCCACACTTACGGGAACACGAGACATCAACTTGCACCTGTGACATACTATATGCACATTCACCTGCCCAAAGACTTTTACATGTGATCATCTGATAAACAGCCAGTTCTGAGGATTTTCCAAAGTGTGTGTTAAGACACACCAGTGAGACTGCTAAAACAGGACTGGAGTCACAGTTATCTCAGGCTGAAGATGAAAGGGTGCCTGGAACGTAGCTGTATAAATATGTTTTTGCATCAGTCTTCCCCATGGCAATACGTGCAGGAATGGCAGATGAACTTTTAGTACAACCTGTGTGGATTTATAGTATGACAGAGTTAAAGGGGCCTCAGTGATCACTGATGAGACCTCAGCTTCCTGGTCTTGCTGTGCATCTGCCAATATAGAGATGGTGAAAATGTCAAAGTCTGCACCAACATGACAAGCCACTGTGGGTTAATTCAATTGTAGGGCCTCTGTGTCAAAACCCAGAAATCATTTTGCTGATACAAGCTGTGGTGGGGGTGTGCCTCAGCTTGCCGTGTCATGCAAACCCAGTGTAGGTGGATTGCTAGCATAGTTAATATACCACCTGCAAACCATGGTCTGTATGAAACCCTGTGGGTGAATTAAGTTGCACTGCTTTGTTGTGACAAGCAAACAATCTCAATACTTTCATGTAATGTCTGAATGAACTTCACAACAAGCATTAGGTCTGCTTGCATTGGAGGCTAGAGCAAAATCTGCTAGGGAAGAGGGACTCCATTATAAGTAGCAGGTTGTCTGCTTTCTCCCAACCATTAAAACTCATTATGGGTAACCTACAATGTGAAGTCATGAAAAGGAACATGGAGGGCTTATGTTTGTGGGAGATGCTTCCCCTTTCTGCCAGACATTCAGCCAGGGGCTCCCTGCCTTAAGAACATAGGAGAAGCACGTCATTCTGTTGAGACAGCAACCACAGTTTCAGGTGTTATCACTCCCTATTATATTGGTTTGAATTGTGACCACATGGAGGATCATGCTTAGGAGAACTGCTTGTTCATAACTTCTGCTGCTTTTTTCCCTGCCTGGCTCAGGTACCACACAGGTGGAAAACATCCAGCCATTCACAGCAAAGCAGCTGTTCATCCGTTCACTTGCTGACTGTGTTATGGATCTATCACAGCTCGAGACACTGTATCCTGATAAGCCCAAACTTGAAGCTTTTGGGAGGTTCTATAACAGTAAGTTATGGGATGGTCAAGAAGGACACAGCTTTGTTCTGTCTGCATCTGAAATGACTGCCTTTCCCCAAAAGCACTTGATAGCCAGGATCATACTTGGATGTCTTCTGACAGCCTAGGTTGACATGCTACTGTGGGCTGCAGTGATAGTACCCACTGGCCCTGTGCTTGTGTGTGCACAGGGTTGGCAGTGGTGGGGAGTGTACATCGGAAGAGGGTTGAGAGGGTTGACATTCAGGTTTCTCTAGTGCAGGGGTGAGATCTACTACTAGATTTCTTGATTATGTGCCTGTAGTTTACCAGATGTTTCTGATCCCTGATAATTTAACAGCAACAACAACAATTCTAGATTAGCCTGCAGAGATTGAAGAAGGTTAGAAGGGATGGAAACTAGGAGCTGATTTTTGTGTGACTGATCAATAAACTCATTTCTGGTACTGTAAAAAATGTTCTGAGCTGAGGATGTTTTCAGCACCAACCTTCTTTATTTGCAAGAGGGTGAAATGGCAACCCACTCCAGTATCTTTGCCATGAAAACCCCATGGACAGTACCAAAAGGCAAAAAGATATGACACCGGAAGATGAGCCCCTCAGGTCGGAAGGTGTCCAATATGCTACTGGGGAAGAGCAAAGGGCTAGTACCAGTAGCGCCAGAAAGAATGAAGTAACTGGGTCAAAGCCAAAAGGACATTCAGTTGCAGATGTATCTGGTGGTGAAAGGAAAGTCCAATGCTGCAAAGATCTATACTCCATAGGAACCTGGAATGTAAGATCCATGAATCAAGGCAAGCTGGATGTGGTCAAACAAGAGATGACTAGACTGAACATCAACATCTTAGGAATCAGTGAACTAAAATGGACAGGAATGGGTAAATTTAATTCAGATGACCATCAGGTATACTACTGCGGGCAAGAATTCCTCAGAAGAAATGGAGTAGCCTTCATAGTCAATAAAAGAGTAGGAAAAGCAGTACTGGAGTACAATCTCCAAAATGACAGAATGATCTCAGTTTGAATCCAAGGCAAACCATTCAACATGGGGCGGTTGTAAGCCGCCCCGAGGCTTCGGCGAATGGGGCGGCATAAAAATGTTTTAATAAATAAATAAAATAAATAAACATCACAATAGTCCAAGTCTATGCCCCAACCACTGGTACTGAAGAGGCTGAAGTTGACCAGTTCTATGAAGGCCTACAACACCTTCTAGAATTAACACCAAAAAATGGTGTCCTTATCATCATGGGGGATTGGAATGCTAAACTAGGAAGCCAAAAGATAATCGGAATAACAGGCAAGTTTGGCCTTGGAGTACAAAATGAAGCAGGGCACAGGCTGGTAGAATTTTGTCAAGAGAATACGATGGTCATAGCAAACATTCTTTCCCAACAACCCAAGAGACGACTCTACACATGGACATCACCAGATGGTCAACACAGAAATCAGATTGACTATGTGCTCTGCAGCCAGAGATGGAGAAGCTCTATACAGTCAGTAAAAACTAGACCAGGAGCTGACTGTGGCTCAGATCATGAGCTTCTTGTTGCAAAATTCAGCCTTAAATTGAAGAAAGTAGGGAAAACCACTAGGCCACGCAGGTATGACCTAAATTATATTCCTGATGAATATACAGTAGAGGTGACAAATAGATTTAAGGAATTAGATCTGATAGACAAAATGCCTGAAGAACTTTGGATGGAGGGTTGCAACATTGTACAAGAGGTAGCAACTAAAACCATCCCAAGGAAAAAGAAATGCAAGAAAGCAAAATGGCTGACTGAGGAAGCTTTACAAATAGCTGAAAAAGTAGGGAAGCAAAAGGCAAGGGAGAAAGAGAAAGATACATCCAATTGAATGCAGAATTCAAGAGAATAGCTAGAAGAGATAAGAATGCCTTCTTAAATGAACAGTGCAAAGAAATAGAAGAAAACAATAGAATAGGGAAGACCAGAGATCTCTTCAAGAAATGGGAGCTATGAAGGGAAAGTTTCATGCAAAGATGGGCATGATAAAGGACCAAAATGGCAGGGACCTAACAGAGGCAGAAGAGATTAAGAAGAAGTGGCAAGATTACACAGAAGAACTATGCAAGAAAGAGCTTAACGTTCCTGATAACCACGATTGGGTGGTCACTGACCTCAAGCCAGACATCCTGGAATGTGAAGTCAAATGGGCCTTAGGAAGTCTGAGCAACAACAAAGCTAGTGGAGGTGACAGCATTCCAGCTGAGCTATTCAAAATCTTAAAAGACGATACAGTAAAAGTGCAACACTCAATATGCCAGCAAATTCGGAAAACTCAGCAGTGGCCACAGGATTGGAAAGTTTACAATCCAATCAGTTTACATTCTGATCCCAAAGAAGGGCAATGCCAAAGAATGTTCAAACAACCACACCATTGCACTCATTTCACATGCTAGCAAAGTGATGCTCAAAATCCTACAAACTAGCCTCTGGCAGTTTGTGGACCGAGAACTGCCAGAAGTACAGGCAGGCTTTTGAAGAGGGAGAGGAACTAGAGATCAAACTGCCAACATACGCTGGATCATGGAGAAAGCTAGGGAGTTCCAGAAAAACAACTACTTCTGCTTCATTGACTATGCTAAAGCCTTTGATTGTGTGGATCACAACCAATTGTGGCAAGTTCTTAAAGGGATGGGAGTACCTGATCATCTTATTTGTCTCTTGAGAAACCTATATGCAAGTCAAGAAGCAACAGTGAGAACTGGACATGGAACCACTGATTGGTTCAAAATTGAGAAAGGAGTTCGGCAAGGCTGTGTACTGTTGCCCTGCCTATTTAACTTATATGCAGAGCGCATAATGCGAAAGGCGGGGCTAGATGAATCACCAGTTGGAATTAAGATTGCTGGGAGAAATATCAACAACCTCAGATATGCAGATGATACCACTCTCATGGCAGAAAGTGAAGAGGAACTAAAGAGCCTCTTGATGCGGGTGAAGGAGGAGAGTGCAAAAGTTGACTTGAAACTCAACATTAAGAAAACTAAGGTCATGGCATCCGGTCCTATCACTTTCTGGCAAATAGATGGGGAAGAAATGGAGGTAGTGGCAGATTTTATTTTCCTGGGCTCCAAGATGACTGCAGATGGGGACTGCAGCCAAGAAATTAAAAGACGCTTGCTCCTGGGGAGGAGAGCTATGGCAAATCTAGACAGCATACTAAAAAGCAGAGACATCACCCTGCCAACAAAAGTGCATACAGTCAAGGCTGTAGTTTTCCCAGTGTCAATGTATGGCTGTGAAAGCTGGACCATAAGGAAGGCTGAGTGCCAAAAGATTGAGGCCTTTGAATTGTGGTGCTGGAGGAGACTCCTGCAAGTCCCTTGGACCGCAAGGAGATCAAACCGGTCAGTCCTAGAGGAGATCGACCCTGACTGCTATTTAGAAGGCCAGATCCTGAAGATGAAACTCAAATACTTTGGCTACCTAATGAGAAGGAGGGACTCCCTGGAGAAGAGCCTAATGCTGATTACAATAGATGGCAAAAGAAGAAGGGGATGGCAGAGAATGAGGTGGCTGGATAGAGTCACTTGAAGCAGTTGGTGTGAGCTTGAGTGGACTCCGGAGGAGGGTGGAGGACAGGAAGGCCTGGAGGAATGTTGTCCATGGGGTCGCGATGGGTCGGACACGACTTCGCAACTAACAATAACAATCTTTGCTGCACGTAGCACTTCTTTGTACCTTTCTTTGGTTGGTGGTTCTAGCAAAAAATAGATACCGAAAGCCTGAAGTACATCCATTCCTGCTGTAATAAGACAAAGGAGGTTGCCTTTTAAAATGCTGAGCATACAGAACACTTCTTCTTTTACGAACTTCTCAACCTCTGAGGTAGCATTCCCTAGGTTGGTGGCTTCCAGATGTTTCAGATGACCCTTTCCATCAGCCTTAGTCAGCACTGTTAGAAATGAAGTCGCCACCCAAAACATCTGGCAGACATCAGACATGATATGGCCACTGTAGATTTGTATGCTTCTGAACATGCCCTGCTCCGCCCTCATTGTCTGCTTTTTGGATGGTGACTCATATGGTAATCCCTCATCCCCAAGGTCCTACACTGGGGAATTCTTGAAACCTGAAATCAGACTAGGCAAGTCGGAGAGCATAACTACTGCTCATAGAAAAGGGCAAACATTGATTTGGATCTTATCTCACTGCAGAATCTGCTCAACATTTCTTTTTCATTATGGAAAATACTGAACTGTTTATGCGTAGTGAGCATAATTGTCAGCTGTGTTTCCTCCCACAGCAGAGAAACCTACAAAGACGCCATATATCCCCGCCAAGTTGAAGATAACTGTGGACATGTGAGTGTGTGCATTCTACTTCTGAGGAAAATGGTACTACTTAGATGAATGAGGAGAGGACTTTCCTTAGCTTAACTCCCAACTCATTCACTTCCCAACTAGTAGATGATGCCTTGAACTGGGGCAGTCAACTAATAGCCCAGAACATCTGGAGAGCTACAGCTCTTACCAGTCCTAACCAGCATAGCTAAAGGTGAGGGAAGTTGTAGGGCAAGACATAGAGAACCAGTACTTGTCCTTCCCTGCCCCTAAACACATAGGGTTGACTTCAGATTCAATAGACCCATTGAAACCAATGAGACTGAAGCTAAGGCCAGTGGTGAACTGGCAGTCCTACTGGCTAGTCCTGGAATACTTATGAATCAAAGGATTGAGGGCTGCTTTCTCCTGCCTGGCAAACAGGGAAGATTGAAAAAGGGTGCTGTTGAGGCTTTCCATGAAGGTGCAAGAAGTGTGTATGTATGTACATATATATGCCCAGTTATGCAAGTCCCAGAATCCTCCTGGCCACTTGAGACCAGGGGTGGGTAGAACATAGGTTTCCAGAAGGTTTGGACTTCAATTCCCAGCATTCCTGACTATTAGCCATGCAGGCTGGAGTTTTTGGGAATGGAAGTTAGAAACTTCTGGATATCTACTTGCTGTACACCACTGTTTAGAACCTAAGATGGGAGGCTATATATAAGCATATAGCCCAGTATCTTGCTTCCAACAGTGACTAGCCAAATGCCTCCCAGAAGCTCACAGACAGGGCAGGAAGACAGTAGGTCTCTCTATTATTTGTCCATGGCATCTGGAATTTGAAGCCACTGAATATGGCAGTTCCATTTAACCATGGATCTATCATGTGAATCTGATCCATTTTTAAAGTTCTCCAAGCTAGTTTTTATGACTGCAGCTTGTTACAGTTAATTGCATCTATTGTGCAAAGAACATGTGAACAGTCTACACTGCAGAGTAATGTGTGAGTTGAGATGCTCACTCACCAGTATGTGGTCTATGAGTGCAGAACCTCAGATCTAGGGACCAATTCCTTTTGCCTTTGGCTCTACCCACCATTGGAATGCAGCTGCCAAAAGCTTAGCAGAAATGGGACTGGGCCTGTCACAGGAAGAAGTTGTGCACTCCTGTTCTGTGGAAGTTCACTTACATATACAAATTATGGCTATCACTGAAACATAACCAGCGTGTATGAACTTATTGACCAGTCGAGTCTGCATAACAAATGATGCTGATGAAAGATATGTTCAATTCCAGGCCTTGCTCATACTCAGCTTCATCAGTTCAGAACCCAGCCATGAGCAAGCTCCATGGGCAACCTGGAATGCCTTCTGATCCAGCTTATCATGAGTAAGTATGAAATCTCTAGTCTGAGGAAAACCCCACCTTTTGAATATAATGTCCCTGTGTTCATGTGCCCATGTGTTTGTGGGTGAACCAGGAGAAGGAGCTGCCCATGAAATCTCTTCACAGTTTTCCATGATCCTCTAGGAGCAAGCAAAAGTCAATTTTATCAGAGAATGCAACATATGTCCCCTTGATTTCTAATAGTGTGCCGAGGGGCCCTAGGGCAGAGGTACCCTCAGTTTTTATGGGTGGGAACAGTCCAACCAGAGAGGGTCATAGCCCACTTAACTAAGGCACAGGAACAACAAAGACTTGCTCTGGGATTTTAGTGTAACTTCTTTACATAATTTCTGCCCCTCCTCTCAAACACACTTCAAGACTCTTAGCCAGTGCACATTGAAATTGGGATATTTCCTATAACCATAAACAAGTGTACAAAAAGAGTGGCAGGTGAACCAATTGCTGCATTCAGATGTTGCAACAATCCAGGATATTTGAAATGTCTTCCCTTGGGGCTTAATAACCCAGGGATGCTCCACGGAACCTTACCCTGTATTGTCTCTGGCCTAATAACCCAGAATTCTCAGACCAGATGGCATGCTAAACAACCCAAAGAAGAAGCATCCTTGGGTTGTTTAGCCCCAGCAGGAGCAATCAGGCAGTAGGGACCAGCATATTTGCTTGCTCTACTTCATTCACAACAACCTGGGGTTTTAAAAAACTCCCGTTTGTTGTGATGTCTGAATGTGAAAAATGAGCAAAATAAACTTTTTGCACAGAGTCAATTAAAGGAAGTGCTCTGTGGACGAATGCAGCATGCCAAGTTGATGTTTATATAATTTGTCACCTCCTACAGGTAACAACTGTGTGAACAAAAGAATCATGGAATTAAGCAACATAAATAATCACTAAGAGTAGGACTGACTTCAGCACAAAACTACTGGTTTTGTGGGAGCTGGGCTATGAAGGCATTTGCATATTTTTGTGATATGCCCTTGGAATGTTTTTCATTTTAAGCAGAGGCAATGAAGTCACCTGACTTAAGTATGCCTCAAAGAGCCACAGCCACCTGATGTATTGAAAGATATTTGAAAATGGTGGCATGGGGAGTGGGGTAGCTTAGCTGTGATCCTTAACTGTTCCCCCACTCGTCACTTCTTGCTGTGCAGTTGCACCCACTCCAACCTCAAGCTGCTTTTGCCCTTCCTGGGATCCTGACATGTGTTCCTCACTTAAACTATTTTCCTGAGTGTTGAGTTTCCTTTTAAAAGAGAACATTCCAGCAATTTTCTTGTGGGAATACAAAGAAACAACATGCAGGCTTTACTTTAATCAGTTGTATGCTAAGAAATAAATCTCTCTTCACTTTTCATCATTTCTGGCCAGCAAGTTCATCATGACAAGCCCAAGTTATTTATTTTAAATAAAATTAGTGTGTATTTCACTGAAATAAATTTATTTTTTAAAGGGTTGCATTCAGTATCTTTATCCAGGCAGCAGAAAGCTAACACTGGTGATGGGACCTTCATGTGCCCTCCCCCTCCTTGCAGCTCTGCAGTACTGGGGGACCCTCTGTAGGAGATTTTGAAGGCATGCACAAGGAAAGAGCAGGAGAGGATGTGGTTGTTCCATTTTGCAAGCAGTATCATGCTTCCAGGGAAACACTGATGCTAGTTACAACTCCCAAATAAGCATTTCTTGCAGTGGCTCTAGGTCTGCATGTTCATTTCAGAGAACTGGTGATCAGGTTTCTGGTTTTACTGTTCCTTTGGTAAACATTTGATACTTTCTGGTTCTTCCCTGTCACAGAGATCCAATGATGTTTACAACATCCATGGACTTATCTTCTTCTATCAGCACAACATATGGAAGCCCACAGTTGCCGTAAGAATCCCTGCTTGAGCAGGCACCTTTGTGTTTTGTATGCATGTGTGTGTGTTTGCATGTGTGTGTGTGTGGGGGGGAGGCACATTTGTACATCATGTTAACCCACCCTGACAATAAGCCTCAGCGGGCTGGTTGTTGGCCAAACAATCCATTCCCTCCTCCTCTCTCAGTCTTCCTGCAAGTAATCATGCAGCAGGACTGATGGGTGTGCCTTTGCCAGACGTGATTAACAATAGTTTTCAGTTCACTGTGGCATTTTGTCTCTTCACCTTCCCCCTCTCCCCAGAAATCATGGAAGTATAGCCTGCTTTCTTGATCCCCATTTTGACAGCCAGTGACAGCCCCTTCAAAGTGTCAAAGTGGTACCTTGGATGGACTGTCAGCAGATGGCAAACTTAAAAAAATATTTTTGCACACACACTTGTTTGGTATTATTATTAGTAGTATTAGTATTTTACATGTATTTGTGCAACTGCATAAATCAAAGCTGTTGGTTGAGGATGCCTGCTGTCAGAGTACAACAGGTACAAACCCTGGACATTACGTCAAAGAGGGTTCAGGTAGGCTTTTATCCCCTTTGCTTTCCCTTGACAGCTGTCAAGTATCAAGGGAAAGCAAAGTTGTGAGTGATCTTAGCTTGCAAAAACAAAACAGTGAGATTTATACTCACTTCATGGCAAGATCCTTTGCCCTGATAGTCCTCAGGCTAATGCACATTTCACACAATACCCCAATATTCTAGCTGCTGGGGAGTGTGCAAAAGTGCATCCCACCCTCTTTTCTGGGGAAAAGGGTTTTGGGTTTTAGCAGGACAATGGGTGTTTTTTGACTGGGACATATGCAGTGTTCCTATGCACTTGCAGCTAAAATAAATCCCATTTTTGTGCAGTGTGTGGATAAAAATACTTTAGAAAAGTTTGCCAACCACTGAAAGCCTCTCCATTGTGCTACTTGGGCACTTTGAAGGGACTGTCAGGGGCAGTCAAAAGATCTCACATCTGGCTGTCAAGCTGACCTTTGCAATCAGAAAAAAAAGTACAAGGACCAAAGTTACCAATAGAAAAAATGGCTCATGAAAGCAACAGGGAATGCAGCAAGCTAGTATCAGCCACTTGGTCATTTGTGACATTGGTGGGTACCCAGGCAAGTTTGGCAAGAGCACCAAAGATTTTTATATTGCTCTAGCCAAGAGGCTCAATAGCAAATTCCCAGTACTCATGATGAAGTTGGTCAGTCAGGTTCAGAATGACAGAGCAACTCGCTGTGGATACAGCCTCCTGTACAACAAGCTCTCAAACAAGTCACCCTTTGGGAATTGCTCCAGATTTGCATGATATGACAACCCATTGTGGGTAACCACCCAGGATAAGCTGCCAAGTCATGTGAACCCACTGTGTTTGTGTGAGAGACAGAGGGACTGAAGGTTACACATGTATATCACTAAAAACCTATTTCCAGAAAAAAAAAATCCCTATATCTAGGTAATCTGTAGAAAAGCAGTAAACATGGCAATAATCCAATATTATTATAATAATCAGGACTTTATAACATAATCTGTTTATTAGAATATGTTTATATATATTCACTCTGTTCACCAAATTAATGTTGGTTCTTCCTCTTCTTCAGTATAGTATGGTGATATCAGGCATATCGTATGTATTTATTAAATACCTTTGTCCAAAGATTTGTTTAGTTCTCATGCCTCTCAGATACAATTTTGCTGAGTACAGCTAATGCAGATTTTGTTTTTTGAGCAAGAAACTGATCAGACATGGCACTGCCTGGAGAGCCAAAGCGTTGAATGCCATTTTTGAGAACATTTTCATTCCTATCAGCCAGGAGGCTTAAGCTGGTACCTTGTGGAACCTTAGTCTATTGCACCTTATTCTATTCCCTAGTGTAAGTTGAGTTGGCCTGGTTGTCTACTCATTTCTTTTCATTTCTTTTCTTGTTCTCCGTAGTGAATTAATGACATACAATCTGGGAAATGCTTCACCCCTTGGTCCAGTGGAGCCATATCCAATGCAGCCAGTTGTCGATATGGATGTCTGCATGTCTGGTATCACCCCAACATGTGCAAGGGATCTTCAGCTCCATGTAGTACCAAACCAGATCAGGTGAATAAGGCAACTTAAAGGTGGGGATGAAGTTTGTTCATAGGGGTACATTTCAGTTGCTTAGAATAGTGAAAAAGGCTGTGCAAAAGGCAGGAGATAACTGCTCAACAATTGGTGATTGGGGGAAATGGGATGGGGCCTGGTAGAAGAGGGAATTTACCTACCCTCTCCTGCCAGCAGGGACTGCTTCCTCTTTCTGTATTCTATCTCAGGACATGTCATGGCTTCTCCCAAAGAACCTTGGGAATAATCTTTTTGAGAAGGGCCCATGAAATCATGGCTAGCAATGGCTCTTCCTTTTCATGGCACCATGGCTCCCACAGTTTTAGTTGGGAGTATGTCTGAAGAATTAAACCAGCTTGAAACTAATTTTATTATATAATGTAGACATGCCCTAATTTTTGAGCATGGGTTGGCATGAAGATTGATAGTGCCATTCATTTTGTAAAATGAGCTAAAAATTAAGTGTTAAAGGGTGGAGGTGCAAGTGAGTCTAAATCTGAATGTTGCAGTAGTAGGCTTGACATGGATAGCTTGGCTGCTAATGAAATGTCAGAAAAAGGAGGAGATACCCAGGCAGTATTTGGGAGAGGAACCATAGTCAGTCCTCAGACTTCTTGGACAAATGTGGCTGGGGGCAGGGCAGCAGCAGAAAAAGATGAGGCGAAGCAGTAGAAAGGAGTAATTCTTCCAATTTGTGGAGTTGCTTTACAAGGGCTTTAACCTTGCACCCACCCACATTTTCTTTTGACTTTCCAGTATGCCTGACACAATTTTGCCACCCTCTGATGAAGAACTCGACCATCTACTAGATTCTATGCATGACCTGAATCGCTTCTGTCAGGATCCAGCATGACTGTCCTCTGTTCAGAATCTCCATATCCAGAGCTTTGGAGGGACTTTTATGGACTGCAGAGCCATCAAGTCTGGACACACTAGAGCCATGTTGGTTGATGTCCCCAGATTTTGTGGCTCCACCCATGCCTGCGCTCAGAATGCTCAGACCCGCTCTTGAATCAAGAGCAGCTTCGATTCTGTGTTGGAACAGACTGATGAAACTGTATGCTCCGCCAAGGTGCTTTTGCCAGTTTTGACTAGGCTGGGGAGCCCTGCTACTATGTTCTCCCTCCCTTGTTGCTTGACACTGTCCTCTGGGGGTACAGGGCAAGATGGCCCTGGAGCTACTTCTGAACTCTTGGGAGTGACAGGCTTCCTGTTGTAAAATGTTGTACTTTGATCACCAGCCCAGACAAGGAAATGCTTTCTCAAGATCTTTGGACTCAGATGCTCTCTTGGGTTAAGCTTGGTTGGGCAGCCAATTCCTTCATATATCCACTTTGAGCAGCTGGGCATATGGAATTACTCCAGTTGGGTCTTCTGTGCCATTTTTCCAGAAGGGACACCATATTCCTGCCCAAGATTAAACATCCAGAAATCCATTGAACGTCACAGTGCTGGTCCTCCTATGATGCAAAGTGAGGTGAGATTGTGGATATTTGGAAGGTGAGAAATGGGGGAAAGTGGTGGAAAGGTGCTGGAGGCTAGATATTTGAATGCTACATGGCCCCCCATGCCTTGTCCTGCCCAAGCTAGCCTCCTGCCAAAAGTGATGGTGGAGGACATTTGTCGTCAGTTTCAAGAAAGAGTCAATTGCCAGATACCTTGGCTTCTGTACATGGAAAGAGAAACCTGACTTTGTCCTTCAACTCAGGGAGCAAAATAATTGTGTGCAAGCCCCCAGATTTGCACATTATCCTGTTTGACTGGAGCCCAGATCCTCCATTAAACACATTTTTCAGAATTATTCATTTCAAAAGCAATGCTGGGTTGTGAGATCCAGACATAAAAGCCCATGAGTCATTTCTCCTGTCTGGGCAAGTGTGGAGCTTAGTCTTTCTCTAGTCTACCAGCCAGTATCTTCTTCAACTTTTCTTGCCTTTACCTTCTGTGTTATTCAATCTCTATACCCCCACCCTGATCTGCCAATGTCCCTTAATATCATCTTGCAGCCGGTATAGAGTGCAATGTAAGACTTTAACATTTAAGCCAATAAAATAAGACTTTATTCCAAAATAACAAAATAAATAATCTACTGTACACATTACAAAGGAAAGGGTGCTAGTTTTCCTATAAAGACACCAAAGGCTCTATGGGAGAGGGTAACAACTAGAACCAAAAGCAGATGTGTACTTATGTTGCCTCAGCAGGATTTCAAGGCTTCCCTGAACGATCTGTTCTGCACCTGCATTTTCAAGCAATAGTTGTTTCAGTTAAGTAAGACCCTGGACTGCTGCACTGGCCATGCCTTTGGGGTGAAGTGACCGCTACTCCTCTTTCACTCCCCTCCCAAGAAGCAGTGGTTCTGTTAGAGTTCCTTGTGTTGGGTGAACAAGAATGGAGGAGGTTGCCTTTCTCTGGGCCTGCCAAGTCCAACAAGCAATCAAGCTGACTTGCTACATTGGAGAGCTTGCAGAAGAACAACAGGGGGGACAGGTGCCCCCTTTCCTCCAACGGTATTCTCAACTTCAGTGCCTCTCCTTCATTCCCCTTAATTATTCAGCAGGGAAAGGGGGCTTGTCAAGAAAACCCTTGAAGGAGGAAACACCCCCACCCTGGCACACAGTATGACCCAGGATAGGAGCTGCAAGATGAAGTTTTGCTTAGGATAACAATACATTTGAAATGGCCCTGGTCTCTTTAAAAATCATTGTACCTATCTGCCAAGAAGTAGTTAGCTCCAAAAACTTTTGTGCTGTCCCCCTGTTCAAAGGTCGCAGGAGAGTCAATGGTAGATTATCAATGAAGTGTTCAGGAGTGCTTGAACAGCAAACAACTGAAGCTTGGAGTGTGAATTTGAAACTAGTTGGACCAATGCCAGTGGTAAATGGCATGAACACCTGCGCTTTGTACCTGTACTTTATGTGGCTGCCTTTTGCTAGTGCAGTGATGCAGCGACTTCTTGTCTAAATGCAGCAGCTGCTCCAAGATGGAAAATCTATGCCTCCTTGGTGTTGGTGGGTGTGGTTCAAACTATTGCAGGTACACACCACAGCTTGTGGCAACCCAGATCTACTTTCCAGAAGAAGGGGAATTTCATGAGATGAAAGGCTCTGTTTGCCAACAATCACTCTGCCCAATTTTGGGGATTCCTTCCTCTCCAGCCACACACTGCAGCTTAGCCCAGTCGATGGGACGGGACGGATGGGACGTCAAGTCGACTTCAGCTAGAGCAAAGGATCCAATGTGAATCTAGATCCAACCTAATTCTGCAAGTGCTTAATTCCTCTTGGTAGTTTATTTCCCTTCTTGCTTGTGTTAGAACTGCAAGAAAGAAAAGTATAGACAACCCTCAAGAATGTGAGATGAAAGCCTCTGGATATTTGGAATGCTGGGGATGGGGAGAAGGAAAGTATTTTGAAGTGAATGAATGGTTTTCCTTCAGATTTTCATTAAGACAAGACCATCTCCTCCTTCCTTGACCCTAACCCTTCTTAGGCTATCTACAGATCATGTAAACTTAGGGTATAGGGAAGATTTCAGGCAAAAAGCCTTTATAGTCAGTTCCAGTTCCTGCAGCTGTATAATTTCAGTATATTGCAAAGTATTAAGCTGCTACTGGATGGCGACAGGGACGGAACAGTAATTGTCACTGGTATGCCTGCAAACAAATGGTGACAATTTTTTTGCTGGCTGCTCAGCTGTAAAATTCTAGAACAGATTCTTTAGAGCAGTTATGGAAGCAAAGTACTTCAAAGCCTTTGAACCAGGGCTGAGCAATGCTCAGTACTATTGGTGACTAAACATCAAGTCAGACCAAGGGAGGTAATGATGACAGAGCTGTTCTCAGCTTTCTGCAGGAGTTCTGCATCAAAGAGTGAGATAACTTGATGGGTGGACATGAGGGATGTGTCTCACTAGGGGTATTTGCGCATAAGTTAGGGGTGTGTGTGTGTGAGAGAGAGAGAGAGGGAATGGCAGTGAGAAAAATGGTTTGTATGTACACATATGGAAGGCATGTATGAGTCAGTGCGTGGTTGTAAGAAATGTGGGCGTAGAGAGCATTTGGGAAGAAGATCAGTGTTTTGTAGCTGGGAAACTGAATGCTTTTCCATAAAGGGCAGAAAGCATATTTATGTGCTTTTCTTAAAAATGGCTGTGTACACCACAGTCCCAGGTCCCACATGAGGGGAAAGGCTGTGGGTGAGACTGACCTCACAGGGCCAAACCAGCCAGGGGCTTGGCCTCCCTGAGCTCATGGCTATCAGCTGCAACCAAGATGCCCCTCCTGCACTATTAATAGGGTGAGATAGGCCTGGCACATGGCACGCATTCTCTGTTCTCCATTTTGTGAAGAGAACTAGGAGTGGGTAATGGGTGCGTTGTGCTAATATGGTGGTTCTTCAGCCAAGGAAGTCAAGCATGCCTCCTTGTGGCGGTGCAGAGGATTGCATCCCTCTCCCCTGCAGGCTTTCTGATGTGCAGAGCTAGTTGGCACATTATTGCTTGGTGACCGAGCAACAAGTCACCTGCCGCTCATTGCCGGCTGGTTTCTGGTTCCACCTTGACACTGTTCCTTCTCACATCAGGCTGTGCTGCTGGAGGCTGGCACCGCTCAGAAAGGTTTTCCCCAAACTCTAGAATGAGAAATTAAGAGTAAAGAAGAGGAGTGCAATTTCCTGACCAAGGCTTGCTTCTTTTTAATTATTCATGTAAAGCAGCTGTCACATCTCTCAACTTGCTACAGATGCATGTCCCCCACTGGTGAAATGTTTTCTTCTGAGATGTTCTGCATTTGAGCCCTGAAACACCTTACCCATAACTTTTCTCTACCATTCTGCAGGAACAATGGGGAAAGGTGCAGATCTTTGCCTGTCAACGGTTATTTTGATAATGTAAACTTAATTTCTAATGAAATGCAATGGACAGGCACTTTTCCCATCTGTGACATCAGGTTTGTTCCTGCTACACAGTGCTTTTTTTGTAAGTAAAATGGTGCCGGAACTCATGAAATTATTTACCTTTCACACGTAGTCAATCACTGTACACACACCCACACACATCAGTTGTGTAACGAAACATAACGGTTGCCACCCGCAGTAAACACTCACCGCACGACCACACAACCAATCACAAGCTGAGCAGCGCCATCACAACCAGCGCAGACGAAGTATGCGTGCATCGGATTCGACACACAAGCAGCCCGCATGCACCATTTTAATGATTTTGCTGCCGACCTGCTATGCTCAACAGGGCAATTCAAATCCATGTGGACCAAACATCAAATTTTCAGAAGTTACTTTTAAAACTTGGAAAATTTGTCGAAAAAAGGTGCCGGAACTCCATTCCGGTGCGTTCTATGACAAAAAAAGCACTGCTGCTACGTATTTGTTAAGTATGAATCAGCAGGATGAACTGATGCAATAACCCTGAGCTTTTTATAGCACTCAAACTCCATATTGGAAGCAAGCAAAAGTGCATCAATCTTAGTGAATGTGCACACAAGTTCCAGTTGTTTAAACCTGGCTGCTTCACACCCTTTTTCCTGACCATGCCTGCCTAGGCAGTGCTTGTTCAAAGCACATTTAGGCAACCTGTGGTGCCTGGATACTCTCTGTGAATGAACAGTCCCTGAGGTGCCCTGCCCACTTTCCTCCCTGTCCAGCTGATCAGCCACCAGCTGGGTGATGAGGAATAATTTCTGTGGGTGTGGAAAGGAGGCATTATTGTTGCCCCCCCATGTTCCCAATGCTGAGATATTTTGAGGAGAAAGAAGCTTTAAATTCACCACATTGATCTCAGTGGAAGGTGTGGGAGACTTAAACCTCCCCATCCCTTAGATGTGAGTGGGTCTGCATAGCCCTCAATTCATTTCCCAGGACTGCATGCAGCTCTTAAAGCTAAAAAGATTGTCAATATCTGGCCCAGACTATCCTTCTGAACTAAACTAATGGCTTAGTGTGTACAGTGCTTAACTTAACTATTCATCAGCAAGAGCAATGTAAATTTCATTTCACAATAAACTTTTCACTGATTGCTTTTCAAAGAGGATGATATGCTTCCCACCTCATTTCCACAAGCTTGAAAGCTTTTTCCTATTTATGGGCAAGACAGGAACCCAGTTTTCCAAGACTTTTTTTTGGTGGGGAGGGGGATCCTACAGTTAAGGAGATTCTGCTACAATAAGTTAATTTCTTGCTATTGTTTGATTATTCTCAGACAACATGAACACTGGGCTCAGACAAGCCGGGTATCTGCCTTTGGGCCCTTGATACACACTTGAAATAGAAAGCTATTGCCTTTTGTTTTAAAGTCTTTGTTTTAAGTGATTTCCTAAGAATAAATCAATGCATTAATTTCCCTGTCCTTGAGCCTTTTGCACCTACCAGTGCACTAAATTCTTTATGTGTCAGCCTTCTGCACCTTAGTGCCTTTCATTTATTTTGGACTTCCACTCCCATTGGCTCCTGCCAGCATGGTCATGAATGCTAGGAACCAAAATCCCAAACACCTGGAAGGTACCACAGGTGGGGGGAGGCTGCTATGTGTGAGAGGTAAGCAGTTATTTTGGCTTTACTGGAGAATCTTTGTCTCTTCCATATAGCTAAGAAGCAGGACAAAGAGAAAATTAGAGAGCATTGCCATCATCATAACAAGGAAATGCTTCAGAATGCACAGCATAGGAGGTTGGCACCCCCTCCCAAAAGCAACAGGCCTAGGATAAGGTCAAATCTCCAGCAGCTTGGGGCTAAAACATACAATCCTTCCTAAGATTTTCAAAGCTGGCCATCTCTGAATTATATACCATTCCCTCACTGTTTTCCTCTAGGATCTCAGTTTCCCAGGCAACAATTAAGTCACAAACCCCTGGAGTGGCAAGATGAGCCTCACACCAACCCACATTTGATGGAAAGCTGTGAGCCTGCTCAGTAACAGGACCACCTCCCACAAAACAAAGCAACCCTCCTACATCTTCCTGCATGACCCCCCTCATGCATGCTTTCTCCTTGCAGATAGCTTGAAGGTTTTTCTTTTCTTTACTAAACGGCGATTGAACACTCTTTGCACTGCAAGAGCAGGGGACCTCTGACAGCCTGAGGACAGAATTCCAGTTTGGAGAAGCTCTCTGGGGCCACATTCCAGCAGTAGGCAAGGTCAAAATACCCAAAGTACCATTCTATTTTAACTTAATACTCTTATTGCCAGTAAGTAAGCCTTGGGAGGGGCATTTCAAATTTTCCAAATACAGGCAACAATTATAAATGCTAGGAAGCACTAAATGCTTGATGGTTGGAAGAAAGCCCCCAGCCATCTGGGAAATGTTGGAGGGCTGAATTTGGCCCCTGGCCATTTGGTTCTGCATTCCTGCTGTACAGCTGGCAGTGATGGCTTTCTCAGTTCTAAGTCTCTTGCTCCATGCTATTCACATGCTCCTTGCTGTCCCGGTACATCATAATATTACTTTATTCATGCTCACGGATGATCCTTTCCTTGCTACCCCAAAACTTAGCTGGAAGCCCAGAAAGGGAAACAGCAGCTTACCAGGCAGCTGGGCTTTTCCTGGCAGGCAGGGGCTGACCCGTCCTACCCGCTCGTGGGATACCAGCCGGGCCAACCGCAGCCCTTCATCCATCAGCGTCTGCTGCAGGATATGACGGCTCCATAGTCCATGGGGCGGGAGACTCAGCAGTGTGTCGGGAGTAGTGTTGGGGGGGGGTGTCAGCCGCGGACATGAGCCTGTGGCTGCAGAGAAAGAGGATCAGTTGGGAGGGTTGCCCATTTAACCTGAGGCAAGAACAGACTGAACCAGCGGCACCGCGCCCTCTAAATGACCCGACCTCCCCAAGAGCTTAGACTCCCTTTTCCAAATGAGATCAGTGTTGGTTCTCAAAATTAACCTCTATAAAGAAAAGTGCCCAGCCTGGTGTCCTTGGTTTGTAAAGGTCTGAGTCACGGCAGGCAGCAGATCTGCGTCCCTGGTGTTCTGCAACCCAGAAGCACCACAGGTAGGTTGCCTGAGAGAACAGAGCAAGGCAGGGTGCTTTCTTCTAGACCGCTTCCTGTTGGAAGGGGAACCATAGCAGCTTCCTTTTCATTCTGTTAGACCGAATTCAGTGTAACTCCAATGCTTGCATATCGCTCAACCAAGGTAGACTGCCATGAAAAACAGTCATGAAAAAACAGCCATCAACTGCCACTGGTTTAGATTTTTGACTGTAATCACATTTCCCAATGACATTTTATATATTTGCTAAATGTCCATTCCACTTGTTTAATCTAGCCAAAAAGACATTCTAATTGGTAGTTCTAAACTAAGGAATTTACATTATCTCAGAGGATGTACTTTGCATTAGGTAATTTTTTAATTATTTTTAGAAAATATTAGGTAGCATGCTTATAACAAGTAACTCCTTGTGGTGAGCATGTGTGTTAAACAGTGTTGTCTTCCATTCTATTTGGTATTATTTCCAGCTTCCTAATCTTAAAGTTGTGGGGCTGCTTTTGTTTGTTTTGGTGCCTCCTGTGTCAAGAACTTCACCATGTTGAAGCACATGGGGCAAAATATTGGTTGAGTTGCAGCAATGCTGAAGTAGCAGTGCCAACTGAAAAGTGAAAAGCTAATCAGGAAAAAAGATCAAACTTAATTAACTCTGTCCTGCCACTGCAATTGCCCATGTGTTTGTTAGATGTAAGTCGCATTGGGACTTACTCCCAGGTAAACTGAAATAGGACTGAAGTTTTAATTTACACCACTGGTCATGCTGGTAGGGTTTTCTGGAAGTCCTAAACATCTGAAAAGCTGCCATCTGCCCATTGCTAACTTGACTATTGCAGCTTTTCTCCCATAGAACAGGAGTTTTGGGGAGCAGCTATAATTTAGGCAATACAAACATCCCTAAGAGTAGATGTTGATGGTGTCATAGTAATATTAATGACGAAATAATTATCTGCGTCACCTGCAAAAACAATTGTGTGTTGTGTGAAGAAACAGTAGGGGCAAACTTACAGTCATTCAGTTGCTCAAGTCCAAATCAGCTAGAATGTTGTTAAGTGGAGATTTATTTATTTGT
>NW_025335954.1:7785249-7786391 GCF_004798865.1 Varanus komodoensis
GTCGCCCCATTCACCGAAGCCTCGGGGCAGCTTACAAATAAATAAATTAAAATACATAAATAACAATATAAAATACACATAACTGTATAAAATAAGTCGCCCTGGCCAAAAAACTTTAAAATAAAAATAACATTAACAATTAAAATGACACTTGAATAAAAAGGTCTTCGCCTGGCACCGAAAAACAAATAACAACGGTGCCAGGCGGACCTCTCTGGGGAGCGCATTCCATAGATTGGGCGCCACCGCAGAGAAAGCCCTCCTCCGAGTACTCACCCTCCTAATTTCCTTCACGGAGGGTTCCCGGAGAAGGGCCTCCCCGCTGATCTCAGGGGGCGGGTGGGCATATATGGACGTAAGTGCTCCTTCAGGTAGCCAGGACCCAAGCCATTTAGGGCTTTATAAATGATCACCAACACCTTGAATTGGGCCCGGACTTCAATGGGAAGCCAGTGAAGCTGACGGAGGACTGGAGTCATGCAAGCATAACGCCCAGTCCCCGTCGACAGCCTGGCAGCTCTATTCTGAACCAATTGAAGTATCCGGACCGTCTTCAAGGGTAGCCCCACATAGAGCGCGTTACAGAAGTCAAGTCGGGAAGTCACCAACGCATGTGTCACTGTCGCCAGGCAGTCGTACTCCAGGTAGGGGTGCAGCTGATGGATCAGCCAAAGCTGAAAGAAAGCGCTCCTCGCCACTGCTGTCACCTGAGCTTCCAGTGAAAGCTCTGGGTCAGGGAGCACTCCCAAGCTGCGGACCTTGTCCCTAAGAGGGAGTGCAACCCCATTCAGGACTAGGTTCAATTCACCCTCTCCGAAGCTCGATCCGCCGACCAACAGGACCTCCGTCTTGTCTGGATTGAGCTTCAGTTTATTTGCCCTCATCCAGCCCATTACCTCAGGCAGGCACCGGTTCAGCACAGCCACTGCCTCACCTGGATTGGTGGAAAACGAGAGGTAGAGCTGGGTATCATCAGCATACTGATGATTCCGCAGCCCACACCTCCTGACGACCTCTCCCAGCGGTTTCATGTAGATGTTAAACAGCAAAGGGAACAAAATGGACCCTTGCGGTACTCCATGGCATAGCTGCCATGGCGCAGAGCCATAGTCCCCCAGAAGGTGGTGCTGGGGGACTATGGC
>NW_025335954.1:7786491-8031752 GCF_004798865.1 Varanus komodoensis
ACACCTCCTGACGACCTCTCCCAGCGGTTTCATGTAGATGTTAAACAGCAAAGGGAACAAAATGGACCCTTGCGGTACTCCATGGCATAGCTGCCATGGCGCAGAGCCATAGTCCCCCAGCACCACCTTCTGGAAACGGTCATTGAGATAAGAGCAGAACCACTGCAGAGCAGTGCCTCCAACCCCCACTCCCGCTAGCCTATCCAGAAGGATACCATGGTCGATGGTATCGAAAGCTGCTGAGAGGTCCAGAAGAACCAATAGGGACGCAGTCCCCCTGTCTTTCTCCCTGCACAGTCATCGTACAGGGCGACCAAGGCAGATTCAGTACCGTACCCGGGTCTGAAGCCGGACTGAAATGGGTCCAGATAATCAGTTTCATCCAAGAGTGCTTGGAGTTGTCCCGCCACCACCCGCTCCAACACCTTGCCCAAAAACGGGATGTTGGCCACTGGTCTATAATTAGTAGCCATCTCTGGATCCAGTGCCGCTTTCTTCAGGACCAGTCGGACTACCGCCTCCTTTAAAGAGGCAGGTACCCAACCCTCCCTCAGAGAAGCGTTAACCACTTCCAAGATCCAAATCCCAATTCTGTGCTTGGTGTTATTTATTAACCAAGATGGGCAAGGGTCCAATAGGCAAGTGGTGGGACGTACTCATCCAAGCACCTTGTCCACATCATCAGGCCGCAATAACTGAAATTCATCCATTAATTTTGGACCATCCATTAACTTTTGGACCTCTGAGTTACTAGTAGAATCTAGCTCGTGATGAATCTGAGGGATTTTCTCCCTGAAATGCTTGGCAAAGTCATCACAGTGGGCCTTCGAGGGTGAAACCAGACCTTTCTTGGGGCCAGGATAAACCAGGCCATGCACCACTCGAAAAAGCTCCACCGGACGGCATTCTGAGGCGGCAATGGAGATGGAGAAGAATGTCTTTTTCGCTGCCCTCACCGCCACAGCATAGGCCTGATAATGGGCTCTTAAGTGTGTTCAGTCAGATTCATCCCGTGATTTCCTCCACCAACGCTCTAGTCGTCTCCCAGCCTGCTTCATCACCCACAATTCAGGTGTATACCAAGGGGAAGAGTGGGCTCTGCCCGGAGGGAGAGGACGCTTAAGAGCAATCATGTCAACAGTCCTGGTCATCTCCCCATTCCACAGTTTGAACAGGGCCTCGACAGGAGCACCAGTCTTGTCAGCCGGAAACTCCCCAAGGGCCTTCAGGAATCCATCTGGATCCATACGGCTCCAACGGCGGACCCACACAATTGGGTCCGCACCCTTACAGAGGGAGAGGCCGCTCTCGAGCTCAAACCTCACCAGGAAGTGATCTGACCATGACAGGGGTGTCAAGCATAAATTCTTCACCCTCAGACCACCCTCTTCCTGCCCCGTCGAGAAAACCAGGTCCAGGGTGTGTCCACGTTCATGGGTCGGGCCGGTGACATGTTGAGACAGTCCCATGGCCATCATGGAGGCCATGAAGTCCTGAGCCGCCCCGGTCAGACTAGCCTCGGCATGGAGATTGAAGTCCCCCAGGACCAACATCCTGGGGGTCCTCAACACCAGGTCCGAGATGATCTACGTCAGCTCAGGCAGGGAGACTGTTGGGCAGAAGGGTGCACGGTACACCAACAGAATCCCCAATCTGTCTCGGTCGCCCAACACCGAGTAGAGACACTCCAGCCCTGGCCTCGAAGGGACCGGAAGTCCCATGAGGGAGATGGAGGCTCGGTAAACCAAAGCGTTCCCCCCCCTCCCCTCCCCTCCAGGCATGGACGGTGCTGAACCAAATACCTGGGCGGGCACATTTGAGAGAGGGTGACATCCCCCCCCTCTCCCACCCAGGTCTCCGTTATGCAAGCCAGGTCGGCCCCCTCATCCACAATCAAGTCATGGATGAGGGAAGATTTATTGTGGACCGACCTGGCATTAAGCAGCAGCACCGTCAGGCCCGAGGGGTGGTTGACAGGACTACCTGGCACCCTCCGGCTGGGGGCAGAACCAGAAGGAGGGAAAGGTGTCAGCCATCTGTCCCTCCTTCTACTCAGACACATTAAGCCCCCACCGCTGTAACGCCCATTGCCCATAACCACGCCAATGGGGGCGTGGTTTCCCCAGGAAACTCAAGCGTCGGCATGGCCAGGGACGACTCCATAAAACAGATTAAAATACAATAAAAACTTTAAAACAATCAAAAACTCCCCCTTATCACCCCACCAATACAAAATAGAAATCCCCCCCACCGACCTATTCCCCCCCGCAAGCCCAGCCCCGCACGGCCATGAACGACCACAAACGGCGGCACCGCCCTTTGGCTGTCGCCCTTCGGCCGCCAGCCCCAGGCCACGTCTGGTGGGTTAAGCCAGTGCCTGCCCGCGTGCCCTGCCCCGATCAGCATCGCTCTCACCATTGCCGGTGGGGGGGAGGGGAGCGGGGGGGCACGGGAACCCGCCCGGCCTTAAGATGGCGGCGCCCCCCTCCACGCCGTCGGGCCTGGCGTGGCCCCGCCATCCTCCGTGCCCGGGGTGGCCCAGCGGTGGCTGCGGGCGTGGCGTCAGCTGGCCCCCAGCCCGGTGGTGCCCTCAGGTCTGGCGGCGGCAGCAGCAGCATGGCACGGCAGGTGTTCGGCCGCGGAGCTGCGGAGCGCGACGGGTGTTGGGGGGGGAGGAGGGAGCTCCAAGCCCGCCCAATTGTTGCATTCGGAGGAGCCTCTGATCCCAAATAGCACACAAGTCAAAGCATGTTCCAAGTTTGCAAACAGCGAGCAAACTGATGCACTAGAAACAGTGTTCCAATTGAAAGGACGGTTCTTTGAGCATGAATGTGAGAAAGCCAAACACAACCTTCGTCACCCTGTCCAGATGTGTTAGGGTACAATTCCCAGAATCCCCAAGTAAGGCAGGTGGATGGGGGATTCTAGAAGTCGGGGTTCAAGACATCTGGAATGTACCAGGCTGGAGGAGACTGGTGCACCAGATAGCAATCCCTTTTTGGTTTGCCTTGCCTTCCAGTCTTAATGCCCTACCATCTGGATCCAGCCACTCACCTTGCGGGTGTCCATCCAAGCTTTCCCCTGACAAGCTGGCTGTGTCTTCCTCAATACTAGACCGATACTGAGGAAGAAAGGGCTCACAAACCAAAGGAAGTTCAGGGCGGCTGTGCTCTACAACCTGTTGGGAGGATAAGTAGCAGGATGAGAGTGGGGTGGCAGGGCAGAGCTTGCTAGCAAATGTGCCTCCCTCACCGTAAGCAAACCTTATTTCCCACCAGAAGGGGTCAAACCTAAAGAACATTCATATATTTCTAAGGGCCAAACTAAATACAACATAAACACATATAAACATTTCACATACATGTCATTTACTCTTTGAATATCAGGGCACACCTGCCTGCTAGCCCCCATGCCCACCCAGTGCAGAACTGGGCCTGTGGTATGCAGGAGGAGTTAAGGCTGAAATCCACACAGCAACCTCCAATGGAAGCTGGGATGATGAAAGTGTCCTGCCAGAGGTTAAATGTTTCTGAGGATGGGATTTGCCCCAGAACTGCAACCTGGTGAGAAAGAGCACCAGAGTTGTTCCAGGAATGAGAACTCCTCCAAATCTTGCCACAGAGGCTGTGTCAGCAAACAGGATTGTAAAGAATGGGGGACATGATATTCTATCTCTCTTATTCCCGCTCAAAAGACAAGAAAGGCAGGTTGCTCACCTGTAACTGTCATTCTTCGAGTGGCCATCTGTACAGTCACACATATGGGTGCTGCGCCTGTGCTATGCCTATGGCCAGAAAGATTCAAAAGCTTAGCGGTTTTGGCAGGAACTCTGCATCCCTCCCCTCCATGGTATAAAAGGGCGGAGTGCCTGCCATTTCCTCAGTCAACTGGAGACCGACCATTCACCCCCTCGCAGAAGCGAGCGATATAACAGTGAATTGTCGGGCCCAATTTTTGTTTTTGAACCATTATAGAGGAGAAGAAAAAACGGTACAATATAAACCCATTCACCGACACCATGCGGGGCCGGCAGGTGGGTTGTGTGATTGCACAGATGGTCACTTGAAGAATGACAGTTACAGGTGAGCAACCTGCCTTTCTTTGTTGTGGCCTCTGTGCATCACACATATGGGTGATTAGCAAGCTTACCAGACCCGGAGGCTGGCGGTGTCATTAATGAAGAACAGAAGAAAGGATTGCCCAGCCAAAGGAGCAGTCATGTCTGGCACGCACATCAAGGCAGTAATGCCTGGCAAAGGTGCAAGGAGCAGTCCAAGTGGCAGCCTTGCAAATGTCCTGGATTGGAATGCCAGTGGCGAAAGCAGAGGAGGCAGCTACCTCCTCCGGGCATGACAGGTAAGTCAGGTTTGGCGAGCTGATAAGCTAGCTCGATGGTCTGCACGATCCACTTTGAAAGTCTCTGTGAACCAACAGGAGAGCCCTTATCACAGCCTGAGTGTTTAAGAAAGAGGCGGTTAGATTGCGAAGGGACTCCGTGTGAGACCTGTAAAAGGCAGGTAACACAATGTCCTGATTAATATGAAAGGGAGACACGACTTTTGGTAAGAACGCTGGATCGGTACGGAGAACAACTTTCTCCTTATGAAAGTTAAGGTAAGGCGGATCTATCCGCAGTGCGCAAAGTTCACTAGCCCTTCTGACAGACGTGACCGCGACAAGAAAGGCAGTTTTCCAAGAAAGTAGACATAAGTCAGTAGTTGCCAGGGGTTTGAAAGGAGGCCGAGTAAGTGCCTGTAAGATGACTGAAAGGCTCCATGTAGGGATAACTGGTTGAATTGGTAGCTGAAGATTCTGCAGACCTTTGAGGAATTGTCGTATGAAGGTATGAGAAAAGACTGAAGAACCCTGCACCTGCCCCCAAAAGTGGGAGATCGCAGCTGCATAAACTTTAATGGAAGATGACTTAAGTCCCGACTGATAGAGTGATAAGAGAAATTGAAGGATATTTTCAACGTAGGCCGAAGAGACAACAAAATTGTTGGATTCAGTGAAAGATGTGAAGTGCTTCCATTTAGCCACATAAGACCGGCGAGTTGCAGGTCTTAGGGTAGACTGAAGAATGAACTGGATATCGGGATGGAGGGTGCTCAGGTTCGATAAGGAGTCTATTGGTAGCGAAGAAGAAGAAGCTGCATCGGGATGGTGTCGGGCAGGTACAGAAGTCCCAGGATTCGCTGGTACTGAAGTATCCCCGTGGATCACTGAATGACCCAGGCTGTGAGGTTGAATGAAGGGAGATCCGGGTGGCGAACAGCTCCGCGCTGCTGAGTTATGAGATGAGGTATGAGAGGCAAGCAGAGAAAGGTGCTGCTGGACAAGCGGAGAAGGGTAGGGAACCATGGTTGATGGGGCCACCAGGGGGTGATCAGGATCCCTGTGGCATGGTCGTAGACCATCTTGGCTAGGATCCTCGTAATGAGCGGAATCGGGGGAAATGCGTAAAAGAACACGTTCATCCATGAGATCATGAGCGCATCCCCCGTCGATCCCAGGCCGATGCCGGCACGAGAGCAGAACATCTTGCACACCTTGTTCGTGTGGGTGGTGAACAAGTCTATGTCCAGAGAGCCCCAAGTCCAGAAGAGGCAATGGCAGGTCGAACAATCCAGTTCCCATTCGTGGGTTGCCGACATCTGCCCGCTGAGGGCATCGGCCTCCCCATTGTCGGTACCAGCCAGGTGAACCGCGAGGAGGGTGATTTCCCTGGGGATGCACCAGTCCCACAGTTGCATCGCCAAGTGGGCCAAGGGGGCGGACTTCGTCCCGCCTTGCTTGTTTATATAGAATACAGTGACAACGTTGTCGGAGGCAATTTGGACAACGTGTTGCCGAAGTGTGTCCTTGAATGATCGAAGGGCTTTGAAAACCACTAGGAGTCTGAAGTAATTGATATGTCTAATGGATTCCTGATGGTCCCAGAGACCGGCACACAGAGCTCCCCACCCGGTAAGGGAGGTATCAGTAAAGAGAGTCAAGGTCGGGTGAGGCAGCCAAAATGGGAAGCACAGAGACAGATTGTGCTGCGTGGTCCACCATGACAGGGTCTTGAGGACGGAAGTCGGAGAAGATGGTGAGGTGAGTCTTGTTGACGTTGGAACAGTGCGTTGAACCACAACTGGAGTGGTCTCATCCGTAGTCTGGCGTGGGGAACCGTGGATACTGTAGAGGCCATGTGGCCAAGAGGTTTCTGCACCGAGAGTGCCAGAACAGTCCTGTCTATGTGGATTTGACGGATCGATGAACAGAGAGTGTCCTGTTGAGTTTGTGGGAGGAAGGCTCTCATTAGTGTGGAATCAAGACGGGCTCCAATGAAGTCGATGATCTGTGAAGGAGTAAGACACAATTTCTCATGATTAATGCATAGTTCCAAACTGTCCGAGAGGGCACAAATAGTTTGAATTGATGACCGAAGGCCTTCCTTAGATTGGGAGACGATTAGCCAGTCATCCAGGTAGGGGTACACTTGAATGCCTCGGAGCCGAAGATGTGCACACACTGGGGCCATACATTTCGTAAAAACCCAGGGGGCAGTAGCCAGTCCAAACGGAAGGACATTGGACTCGAACAGGTCAGAATCAGCAGTGAATTGCAGAAGATGCCTGTGGGACGGGTGAATGGCAATGTGAAAATAAGCATCTTTCAAGTCCAGAGAAGCAAACCAATCCTCTCTCCTAAGCAATGGAAGGATATTTTGAAGGGTGGTCATCCGAAACTTTTTGGTTTTGATAAACCTATTGATGCCACGTAGGTCCAGTATTGGACGAAGACCGCCATCCCACTTGGGGACCATGAAATATCTTGAGTAGAACCCGTGGAGCCCCTCAGAGCATGTAAGCTGTTGAATCCCTCCTTTACGAAGAAGCTGTTGAACTTCGTGGACGAGGACCAACAAGTGAGGCGTAATTCGGTTTGGTCCTGGTGGGGGCACGGTATTGAACTCAATTCTGTATCCATGCTGTATGATGGATAAAACCCACTGATCAGATGTGATGGACTCCCAAATGGGGAGTTGACTTTGCAGCCGATCCCCAAGAGGAAGAGGGGAAGGTGGGTTAAGGAGAGGAGAGGTTCATTCATCCTGTCAATGCTGATGCTTATTGGACTCGGGACAACGACGGTTCTGCTGGAAGCGTTGTTGTTGCTTCCGACACTGTTGGCATGGTTGGAACTGCTGACGGCCCCCAAATTGTGGATAGGATTGATATCTGTAGGCCGGACGAGACCAAGACCACTTATGGCACGACTGGTTAGGAACTTCCATCCGGCGACCTGTGACCCTCAACTCATGGATAGTCTTCTTCTTGTGGTCCATCCTGGCATTGAAGAGCCCGGAACTGTCAAAGGGCATGTTCTCAATTCGACACTTTGTCTCATCTGGAAAATTGCAATTCCAAAGCCAAGCATAACGATGGAGGGCTCACCATGGAGAGCTGCTGGACTGCCACCTGCATAGCCTCTTTGATGAAAATTTGGGCTAAGTCTCTTTGCTGGTCCAGTATTGAGGCCGTAATATTTTCAAACTTTTGCATGAGAAAATATTGGTACCGCGCCAGCATGGCCTTATAATAGGAAATACGGAGGCCAAGCCCTGTAGCTGCAGAGATCCGGCGAGCTAGCATGTTGATCTTACGACCCTCTTTGTCACAGGGAGTAGTGTGTCCCCTCAACTCACATCCTTGGGAGGACTCAACGACAATTAAGTTTGGTCTGGGATGGTGCAGGAGGAATGGTATATCCTTCTCATGGCCTCGATACATAGATTCGTATCGGCGTGAAGTAGGCTGAGGCTGGTTAGGGTAGCTCCACGGTTCCATCATTGCCTGGCAAAGGGTAGTGATCAGCAGCAAAATGATGGCAGCAGACTGTTCACCCTTGACAATGTTATAAAACTTGTCTGTGTTAGGATCGAAATGGTGCTGGGCCTCGATCTCGAGTGACCTCGTAAGCCTCGCCATAAGCCCCCCAAAATTCACATAGGGCTCCTCCGGTGAGCTGGGGCCCTGTGTGGAGATCACTGCGTCTGGTGACGTAGAGTCACTTTGGAGTCCTCCAAATCCAAGTCGTCGTGTGGTGGAAGACTAGAAGAGGAATCGATAGGCGAAGTGGGACGCCTGGATTGAGTCGCTCTGGAAGTCGAAGGAGCGTCCCTCGGAGCCGGAGAGAGGGTACGCTCACGCACCAACGGGCAGTAGCCATAAGGTGGATAATCATCCCATGGCTTGCGGTGAGACGGCCGATGGGGTGGGTGCACGCATTCTTCCAAGGGCCGGATGGAGGCACGCTGTTGGTACCGCACCTGCGGAGGAACAGGCCTTGGAGAAGGCTTGAGCAATGGCTGGGGAGTTGGTGAGCGAGCCATTGGCGAAGAGTCTCAAATTTCTCCGTCGGAGATTGATCCCAACAAGGGAACATCCCAGTGTTCAGGAGAAGACTGGACGGAGGGTGTGACCCATCTTGGAGACCCAGGTGGGGTCACTTGCATGGCCAATTGGAGGGCCGGGCCGGTCGGGGTCGGTACCAAGGCAGCCGTCGGGATCGATGGAGCAGACGAACACGAGTCATGGTGCCTGAAATGGTCGGGCTTCTTAAGTTTGCGAGCCGACTTATCCGACTTGTCCTTCTTAGGCTTTTTATGGCCTGAGGACTTGTCCAAGCCACTATGTTTCCTCTTCTCCTTTTGCTTACACGGAGATGCAGAGGAGCGTTGACCCTCTGGCAAAGGGGCACCATCAGCCGACGAGCATGGCGGAGGAGTGGTGGAAGAGGTAGACGGAGGCACAGACTTGCCTGCTAGCTGATCGGACTGAAGCAGGGCTTGATCCCACAGAAGTTTATGCAGGCGGTTCTCTCAGTTTTTTCTTGCCTGCTTAGTAAAGGCCTGACACTGGCCACATTTATCTATCCTGTGCCCTTCTCCAAGACAGAGAAGACACAGATCATGTGGATCAGTAGGTGACATTTTAGAGCCGCACTGTGAACTATTGTGGAAAGCCGCATGCTGCGCCATCGAGGAAAAAGAGAAGATAGTAAAGCGAAGACAAGAGGAACAATATTTGGCGGGGGGGGGGAGGTTTTCTTAAACAGGGAAAAAAAGGGAAATTGAGAAGAAAACTTCTAACAGGGAGGGGAAAAAAACTTGGAATAAGAATGCCTAAGAGAGAAATAACAGCAACTGGTAAACGTGTACAAACTGAGAGACGAAAGGCTCAAGGCACAGCAAATGGCGGTCACAAGAAGACTGAGGAAATGGCGGGCACTCTGCCCTTTTATACCATGGGGGGGAGGGATGCGGACTTCCCGCCAAAACTGTTAAGCTTTTGAATCTTTCCGGCCATAGGCACTGCGCAGGGGCAGCACCCATATGTGTGACTGCACAGAGGCCACGACAAAAAATCCCATAGACCTCCCTGGCGGCTAGACACCAGGGAGAAACATGGAGAGGCCAACTGGAGTAATGCCTCAGGAACATCTTTGTTCTCCAACTATTCCTTTATTGCCCTCTACTGTAAAAATCTGAGACTAGTGGATTTTTCCCAGATTGTCCATTCTGCATCTATACACGTGAAAAAAGAAATGCTCCATGTAGAAAAAATTAAGGGGAATGCCTATTTAAGTACCCATCCATGCTTGTTCCAGGATATATATTACAACCACTTGCATACCCATCAGGAAGACACATAAGTATGAAGTCTGCTTATGTATATGAAATTAGAAGCATAGAATTGGGTGCTCACCATTCACAAGCACAGAAGCTTGGGAACTCTCCTTATGCCATGGATGGGGCCCCACTCACAGGGCTGCAAGCATGTATACAACACAGTCTCCCGCACTCATAACACAATATAAACGAGCATACAATCAAACATGCATCCTAGAATGCACAAGCGGGTACATCTGGGGAGAACTCTGCCAAAACCATTATTGCTGTAAAATGGAAGCTTTTTAAAAACAATGCACACACACGCTTATCTATTACATCACCTCTTCCATCTGTGCCCTCCTATCAAGCTTAGGCAGCAAGCCCATGCCTGCTTAGCATCTGAAATACTGCAGGCTCTGTGGTTGTGACACTGTTCTTGGGTTCCCCTTTGGGAACATGAGCTCCCCTGAGGCTGAGAAATGCTGCTCATGTTCTGCCCCAACCCAGTGCCTTCAAATGAGTTGCAATTCTCATCATTCCCAGACAACATGGGCATTATAGCCCAACACAGCTGGAGAGCACCAGGCTGATATATGCATCTGCATCATCATCAGGGGCATTGCTAGATATTTAAAAGAAGAAGGGTCCAAATATGCACCTCACATAAATCTGCATAAAATCTGCATGTGCTAATTTCTAACTATACATTCAAATCAGGAATATTTACTAGGATGCATCTGAATTTAACAAGAGGCAAGTCATCCTAGGTAAAATATGTTCTTCAGTTAATTGGCACCCTGATGCTGACCATCCCAAGTGAATATAAAAAAGGTTTGTTCTAAACTTAATAGTTGTGCTGGGGGAATTTTATTGGGGTATATGTGCTGTAGTATATTGGAGGGGGAGAGCTACCCTTCTGTCTCCAGCCCAGTTTTAATTCCCTGCATGACAACCAACCACAAAGGAAGCCTCTGCACTGGCCCCATGGGCCCAGTCCAATGGTACGAGCAGAACAGATTAAGACCACTGACAAACAGATTTAAGTCTGGCCCCATGGGCCCAGTACTAGCAATGCCCCTGATCAGCATCATTATTTTGGCACTTTCCACGTGCATTTAAAGCATTTCACTCCATTATCTTAGCCATCACACCCACACAAAGCCTGCCTGTACAGCTTACCTCCTGCTTGAGACGCTTGGCTTGCCCAGCACCGCCCTCCTCTGGATGCAGTCTGAGGACAAAAGCCACCATGGAGTCAGAAAACCCTGCTAGGTAATATGCCCAGGAAATTACCCCCAGCCTGGCCAAGAGGAAAACCAGAAGGGTGCAGCTTGGGACTGCTTTAAACATGCTGCCAGGCAGTGAAGGACTTTACCCATGCAATGTTGCACATGCCCTGCTTTAAGACTGAGTCCCCTCACCTGCACATGCAAACCTCACATGCACTGACATCAGCCGCTGGTGTGAGTGCTGGCACACTGATATTGCATATACAGCAGCTGAGGGTTGCTTTAAACAAGATGTCAAACACCTACCATGTCACACAAGTGAACTCCTTTTGCCACATTTAAATAGGGTTTGATGTTTATTCAGATATATTTAGAAAATCATGGTTTCCTATGATGAGAATATGCCACTCTTAGGCTGAGATTTGGACACTTTGCAGAATACTGAAAATATTTGCTCTGAATGAACCACAGCTGCATCTGAACTTAGGAAACCATGGATAATTCTAACTGTGGTTAGCTTTTAAAAACTAGGGTGAAACTAAGCACAGTTAAGTCAAACCACAGTTCCCGAAGCACAGATGTAACAGAGAACTATAGTTAGTTCAAAAGTAAATAGTTTCAATCTTTTCTTGATGCACACAAAATAGGAGCAGGGATTGAAATGGAGAGTGTGCAAACCCAAACCTCATGTTGGATCCCTTAATGCAAGGATGGGCAACATAAGAGAGTTGGAGACTTTACTAGACTGTCTGGAATTCTCTAGGGGCTACACATCCCTTCCCTGCTGCAGCTGGAAGCTGAGTGTTTCCATTTCCAGCAGAACTGCACTTCCTACAGCCCACCAAACAGCTATTTGGTTATTGGCTAGGAAGAATGCCATAGTACAAAGAAATAGGACAAGCAGTCTTCATGCACTGTGTTTCTCTACAGAACCAATGTTTCTGCTGGGAAACAGGACACAACAGAACACTTTGTTTACCAGCAGAATTGCAGGGAATCTGGCAGGCTGGCTGTGCTGAAGACTGGAAATCTCTGCTAGGGGGCTGCATGCAGCCTGTGGCCACATGTTGTGTACCCCTACTTTGATGCTAAATCATGGTCTCCTGACATGTTGAACCAGCCATTCTGTGAGCTAAAGAAATAGTCAGGGCCTTGGGCAGGGAAAGTGCCTGCTGGGACATGTTCAGTATCATCACAGCCAGTTCCAATTGCCAAACAGGGCCAAGCCCATTTCCTGAATGCTTGACATTTTATTTGGATAATCAGACTGCAGGAAATCAGCATCCAGGAAGGAGATAATTAACACAGCTGGACACCTGTGTTTAAACTTTATACTTTGCAGTGCTCAAGCTATACAAAAATTCAGCCAAGGCATCTGTTTTTTCATTCCAGACCTCAAAAGGATATGCGGTAAAAATAGTTAGCCGAGTCCTTGAGCAAGTACATTTCTTTTGCTTTGGAGTAAATGTAGACAATCCTCACCCATCAGAAACTGACCAGTTTCCAGACAGACATGGGTCCTGGAACTTTTTTTTTTCTTTTTTAAAGAAATGAACCATTTCCTGTTCTCCCACCATTGCACTGCTCTGGAAGAGGCAGTCGATGAGGGTTTTTGCAGAAGCATGGGCACCCCAGAACAACACACTGAGCTTGCCTGTTGAGCATCTTTTCTCAGCAGCATCACAGCAAGGATGTAGCAGGCCACAGCCCAGCTTTGAAGAACCCCACTCGGTAGCAAGAAGGGAACTGTTCAGTTCTCACCTGGATCCCTTAAGTGAGGACAGGTAGCTGCTCTCCCGGGCCACCTGGCGTGACAATGAGAAGAGCTCCACACGGCGAAGCAGCAGCGAATTGTCCCGTAGGCAGAACTGGGCAGCAGCCTCATTGATGGTGAGCTGGGAGCACAGAGAGAGAACAGATTGGTTCTTTGGGGGAGGTGAACAGATCTCAGTCTCTAGTGCTCTAGAGTAAGAACAACGCCCAAGAGGAGGAATTCTGGGGCAGCCAGCATGCAAAGAGGAGAGAAGATCTTTGAAAAAAGAAAACGAAACCTAGATGTGCACAGTAAGATAAGCATCCCAGGGTTAAAGAAGAACGGATACCTCAGGAAAGGAATTTGCAGCTGTCTGAAAGTATATGATACTAAGGGCTTCCCCAAACGATTTATATAGTTTTAGGTGCTATGGTATCCAATATGTTCCCTCCTACCTGCTGTTTCTCAGCACTTAAACCCCAACAATGTGTCACTGTCATCCCTGCCCCCATCTAAAGCAGAGTGCTGTCTAAACTAAAGCGCCTTGTGGCCCCCTTGGGCGCCTCACCCCTGCCACACCAACTTCCCACCAATCCCCCCTAGCTACCAGAAATACACTTCCAGGGACAAAACAGTGGTCTGTGGGAGGATTGCTAGGAAAGGAAGTAGAGAACCTTATCTCCACCCCGCGATAATCATACAGACTGAATTTGCCTCCTGGAAAGGGTGATTTCTATCCAGATCTATCAGGTGGGGAGAAGGTTCACCATTCTCTCCCCAGCCAATCTTTACAAAGGCTGTTCTTTCCTCCTGTTGCTAGCAGTGAAGAAAGAGAAATCTCTCTCAGGACTATGCATGGGTGTCTGTGTGGCCATGCATGTGTATACATTAATCAATAGCACCCAACTTCATACTTCATATCATCAGTAGTTCTCAAGGACAAAAATGCTGTGGATTTCTGCCCTAGACTGAGGTTGGGCAGGTGCCTTTATCAGCCAGCATCTGTGACATCTCAGGTGACAAGGGACACGCCACCAATATGCACATGTCAGCTTGAGGTGCCTCTTAAAACAGGAATGGTGGAACTGAGGCCTGCTCTTCTTGGGCTATACCTCCCATCATCCCCACCCAGTAGCAATACTGAAAGGGCTGGAGTCCAAGAATCTCTGGAACGCCAAAGGGGCCCCATGCCTGTTTTAAAGGTAACCCATGAAAAATATTCTTTGTAGTAAAAATGTGGAGAAAGGGTGGGGTGATTGTGGTCTTTTTAAATGCAGTCTTTTTAAAGGTCATCACAAGCCTAACTACTCCTTCTATAGCAATATTCAGACATTTCATGAGCCACTTTAAACAATGGTTTGGATCTGAAGATCCATGAGCAGAAATGAGGGAGGCCATTTCATGCAATTCCTCCTTTCGAAACCTGCTCTAGGATGTCTGAGCACCTTCAGAATTGTATAGGAGGAAATGCAGGGGACTGCATGGGAATCAGTCTAAATCACCTCAGGGTCCAAGCCAGTTTATCTAAATAATATCCTGCAGTTTTTCCCCCTCTCCAGGGCTGGAACACATAACGCTTGCTGTAAAACAGAACAAAAACAGCTAACAGGCTCTCTGGTTGCAGCAAGAACCTAATCCAGAGGTGCAAAATGTCTGTCAGCCAGAGGGACAGATTGATTTTTGAGGAAGCTCATAAAAGCCACATCCCAGTGGGGGGGTGGGGCCAGGGAAAAAGGAGGTGGGGCCAAAGGAAGACAGGGTGGAGCCAAAATGGCCCAAAAAATCCAGCATGTTTCCAGCTGAAGCTCTGTCTGCTACTAGCAACACCTTCAGACAGCCATGTCAACCTTTTAGAATGTGGGGATGGGATGTGGAGAACTGCTACAAAAGCCAGGAAACCACACAAAAAAATGGTGGTTGGGGTAAAGCAGTGAGCCCAGGAAAAGTGTGGATTTTCATTCTATAACATCAAATTTAGAATAAGTTCTCTGTGCCTTTGTGTTGGCTCAATGCTCCTTCCTCGCAAACCTGCTCCCTTGACTCACCTCATGAAGTGTGAGTTGCTTGCCCTCACAGCGCTGCGCCCCACTCCGTCCATAGATGGCACTGTGGCGCCGGATCTCTTCCTCTTTGCGAGGGTCCCCATTGTCCATGCGAAAGATATGGCCCACTGTTTTTGCCAGCTTCTTATTCAGCTTCATGAGGCTTCGCAGCTCCGTTTCTCCACCACGGGGACAGCTGCGCAGAAGACGATCTGCACCCTCTGCCACTGCTTGGACCAGTTCTGGATCAAGCCGCTCCGCAGAAGAAGGGTGCTCACTGGGTGAAGATGCCCCCCCTTCCTCTTCCGACTCTGGATTGCCCCAGTGAATCACTGGCAAGGGGGACAGCTTTTCTCTTGCCTCTGAGGGACTCTTGGCAGGGGAGGTACCACTGGCTTTCCCTGGGGTCTCTCCGGGGCTGGTATGGCCATTGGTAAGCGATTTGCGCCCCCCTGACTCAGAAATCTTGAAAAGCGGAATGCTGCTGACGGGTATGGAGGGCACCGGCTGGTTGAAGAGCCCTGGGTTGGTTGCCCACTCCCGCAGGGCCTTCTGGAGGCGCCGAACGTGGAGCGGCTTAGTCGCCATGCCAACCAGAGCCATGATCTCCAAGAACTCCTCCTCGCCCGCCTCACACAGCTGCTGCACGTCATCACCGCCCTGTTGGATGAAGGTCTCGTAGTAGGAGAGGAGGTTGGCTCGCTGCAGGACACGATACAGCTGGAGTTCACCCAGTGTGCGTGGCAAGGACAGGGCCATAGCCGGTGGCCTGCAGAGACAGCAGAGCAAGCTTGGTCACTGAGGAGAAACGGAAGCTGGGCCTGAGGAGATTCAGCTATACCTGCCACCTGCCTGCCCCCAGTCAGGAGACAAAGGCAGGCATACCAACAGGGCCAGTCCAAACTATTTTGCTGCCTGAGACAAAGGACAAGATGGCATCTCCCCTGCCTAACTCTATGCACAAATGCTGGCAGTTGATTTCTGAAATATTTCAACATTACTGACAGGAGAGCATCCTCCACAAGACCTGAGGGCAGCAGGGCAGCTCAGAATGTTCTGCACAGGTGGTGGCATTCAGCCCCATCTCTCCCATGCGCCCTGCACCTGCCACACGAGGTGGTGGTCTCATGCTATCTAATGAGAAAGAGTGGCACCACAAAATAGGCGTAAAAGGGAAAAACATCACTTGGTGCATTTATGTCACAATGTTTAAGTTGTACACACCATCGGTTAAAAGCCAAGTTTGTAAAGAGAAATTATGCCGATTTTCTTCAAGCAACAGTAACTTCTGTGGCAACAGCCATAGCAACCAAGTCCTGGACTAAGGTGTGGTGTTTATTTGGGTTTCATTTGGAATTAGACAAATTCCTAGAGAACAAGGGGATCCATGGCTACTAGTCAGGATAGCTGCAGATGGCCTCCTGCATGAGAGGTAGCATGCGTGCCTCTGTGTTCCAGTTGCTGGAGAACATGGGCAGGAGGGCGTTGTTGCACTCATCTTCCATTTGTGGACTTTCCATTGCATTACCTGGTTGGCCGCTGCATGCACAGAATACTGGATTAGGCAGGTCTCTGAGCCAATCCAATACAGCTCCTCTTACATTCGTAGGGAAAAAAGTAGACACAATCTTGTGTACACTCCCTCATTGTGGTGCACTTGCTGCACAAACCTCTCCTTACACTACAGCCTCCCACAGCAATGCAGGTAAAGCCCAACCCCGCCTGTTTGCTGATAATGCAATCCTGCGGAGCTGCACATGCTTACTCAGAATTAAGCCCCATTGGGGTGTATTTCTTAGTAAATGTGTTTAGGATTACAGCCTGAAGCATCTACCACACTTTAGAACAGCTTTCCCCAGCCTGGTGGCCACCACAGGTTTTGGATTTCAGCTCCCATAAGTCCCAGCCAGTGTGGCCAGTTGACTTGGATGCTAGATGCATTTGGAGGAAGGCTGCCTCAAAACATCTGCTGAAATACTCATGTTTCACTCTGATGGGTGACTTTTGATGGATGACTTTTGCCTTGCTCTGCAACTGATGATATCATACACTGTCTACACGGCATCCTCCAACTGCAATACATTGCAACCTTCCCATCAAAGTCAAGATTCTTCCTCTGCACTGTGACTTGAGCCTGTACACTTTATTATAACACACAAAGTACTGAAACCTAACCCAGTTTACATGCATTGGCTCCATGCCATGTGATCTGGGATCTGCACTACAACTATTCTCTCAGCTGCTATGCTTCCATGTCCCCAATGTGGCCCTTCACCTCCGTGTACTAAACCCCAACAGCATTTCAAGCATGCAAACGTGCACACACGAAACCTGCTTCTCCTCTACAAACCAGAAATCCCACCACACTGAAACATCGCCCCAGCCTGGCCTCATCCCCAACATGTGCATGAACATACCACCCTCCTCCAAACACCCACGGCTTGTTTTTTCCTTTAACTGACCTTACATGCATTAACTTTTCTTATGATGAGGCCATAAAAGCAGTGCAGCAGCATCTGTGCCCTTGGGGGGAGTTGGTGTTTCTTGGGTACTTCTCAGTAGTGGAGGTCACATGCACTGCCCACCTCCACCTTTTCTGGACCAATGCTGCAGAGGTGGGGGAATTTTGGTGCAACACTGAGGGGTACGCAAGGGGCTTTAATTGAACATGCAAGTTGTGCTTGCTGGATTGGCAGGTGAGGGGAAGCACTAACCAGCTCAAACTATCACTGCCGTCTCCCAAGTCACTCTTTTGGACTCTCTCGTGGTACCATGAGAGCTGGACTGTGGGGCACATGTCCAGGGCCCCACTCAGAAGAGTGAGCAGGAGGGCTTACAACAGGGCTGGCTTAGCACAGTGCACACTCCCAATTAAAGTGTGTGTGGGGGAGGGGGGAGCTGCAGCCCATACGATCATTTAAGTCAAGAGCCTTAAGTTACAATAATCATCTTAGAAACATAGAAACAGAGCGAGTCACAAGGGGCCTTCCAGGCCATCTAGTCTGACCTCCGGCACCAGCCGGCGCCACTCACGACATGCCCACCATGTGGACATCCAGCCTATCCTTGAACACCCGCACCGATGGGGCCTCAACGACCTCTCAACGCCCATTCCACACCCTCGGGGTCCTAACTGTCAGGAAATGCTTCCTGGCATCTAAATCGAACTTTGGCTCCCTGAGCTTTGCTCTGTTGGAGCGCGTCCTGCCTTCCTCCGCAGGGGAGAACAGGTCTCTACCCATCTCCGTATGACATCCCCTCACCTACATGTATGCCGCCAACATATCCCCTCTGAGTCGCCTCTTCTCCAGGCTGAAGAGACCCAGATCCCTCAGTCTCGCCTCATCCCCCATCCCCTGCAAACCAACCACCAACCTTGTGGCCCTACGCTGCACTGACTCTAACCTGGCTATATCCTTTCTGTAATGAGGGGCCCAAAACTGAGCACAATACTCCAGTTGCAGGCGCACCAGAGTTGTGTAGAGTGGTAGTAATACTTCTCTTGATCTAGAAGCCACACTTCTGGCTATGCAACCAAGGATGGCGTTTACCCTCTTGACCACCGCATCACACTGCTGACTCATGTTTAGCCTGCAGTCAACCAGCACCCTGAAGTCCCTTTCACAAGTGCTGCTCTCCAGCCACTTGTCACCTAACCTGTACTTATGACAGCTATTCCTATGCCCCAAGTGCAAGACCTTGCACTTATCCACCTTGAACGCCATCCTGTTGTCTCCTGCCCACTTCCATAGTCTGTCCAGATCCTTTTGGATCTGGAGTTCCTGCTCCTCAGTTGTGGCCACTGCTCCAGTTTTAGTGTCGTCTGCGAATTTGATCAGCAGACTGTTCACCCCTTCTTCCATATTGTTAATGAAAAGATTAAACAGACCCTGCTTGTCACTGGCCGCCATCCCAATGATTCCCCACTAATGGTTACCTTCTGCTTTCAGTCAGTCAACCATGCCCTAATCCACCGGACAGTGCTTTGGTGTATCCCAAAACTCCTCAGTTTCTCCACCAGGATATCATGGGGCACTTTGTCAAAGGCCTTGCTGAAATCCAGGTAAACCACATCCACTGCATCCCCTCCATCCAGCCATCTCAAAACCTTGTCATAGAATTCCACAAGGTTTGTCTGGCAGGACCTGTTTTTGCGGAAGCCGTGTTGCGCGGCTGCCAGCCGTCCTTCCCGATCTAGCATCTTACATATCCCCTTGTCCAAACAGCTGCTTCTTCAGAACATTCAAGATTGGGACTTTATGGGGATGATCTCCTCCATGCATCTTAGCACCACCATTTCCAATCCATTTTTGGAGAGCTCTGAAACATCGTCACCTTTTTCAAATTAGAGCCTAGCAAGATAGGTATGCTCTTTGATTAGCTCCATTTACCCAGCCTTGGATGCCTATCTTGAAACGCATGGGTATAAGGGTAGTCACCAGAGAAATACCACTCTCCTCTCCTGTCAGGCTTAATTTGAGATGAAAATTACTGTTTCTGTCTGGTTAAGAAATAGCAGATCTTATCTGTTTACGACATGAAACGTTCAACCAGGAAGACATTAGACAGAAGTGCCCCTGAGCATGTATATAATCCAGGGACCCACCACAGCCCCATAACTCTACAGCGAGTAAGCAAGGTTGCCCATGTCAGGAGGCGTGCCCCTTGCACCTCTTGCGTGTATTTAACAGCCATTTTCACAATCGCTTCCTTCGTCTTGTTTCTGCCCTTTACAGTGGAGCACCCCATTCACTGAAGAAATGCAGCGGTGGGGGAGGGGGAGAGAAGTAGAGGTTGACAAGTAATCCCTCCACCTGGCCTGCTGTCCCTTCGCCCCCTCCCCGGGGGTGGGGGCAACTTACTCCCAATGTTCCTCCCCGTCCCACCTCCCCTTCGCGTCCGCGGCGCCTGCCCCACCCCACGTCTTTACTCACTCGCTCTCTGCTGCGTCTCACGGCGTCGCTGGATTGCTTGGCAGTCCGGGGGGTGTGATCGTGGGGCATGGACCCAGGGCCTTCCTCGCCTTGCTGCTGGCTGGCAGTGCCTGCTTCTAATCCGAGGCGAAGATAGAAAGAAAGAGACAGAGGAAAGGGGTGCGAGCGCCGAGCATCCGATGGCGCCAGTCCACCCTGATGGCTCCCTGCGTCCGTCCGTCGGAGCTTCTCCGTCTGCCCGTCCCCCACACTCCTCCTCCTCCTCTCTCTCTTTCTCTCTCTGCGCGCCTCGGCGCTGAGCCTTTGGCACGGAATTGCCTCCCACGCCGCCGGATTTACAATGGAACGGCGGCGGCGGCTCCGAGCTGCTGCCGCGCGTGGGAGGCGTCGGGGGCGGCAGGCAGCTCCTGCCTCGGACCAGAAAAACTGCAGCAGCAGCAGCAGCAACCGCCACCTCCGAAAGGGGGATGAAGCCGCCCTGCTCTCTTCCTCCGATATGCCCACGTGCTGGCATGAAAGGGGCTAAATCAGCGGTGTGCTTGCACCCCATTTCCTGCCTTCCGCGCGCCTTCAACCGCCGTGCGGGATGTTGGGTGCCCCCCTTAGAAAAAGAGGATTAAACTCTTCGTGGCTGCTAGGGGTGGAGTTGACGTGACTGGTTTGCTCGACGTGGACGCTTTTCCTCTTCTGCCTTTGGGAGCCTTGCATTGTGCCTTGTGCACGTTCTGGGCTATGTGGCAAAACTAACAGTCTTTACTGCGCGCCACATGAAAAACGAACACATTCCGGCGAAAGGCCTGAACTAGGCTGCTACTACCCTTTCAGGTTATATAGGGGTATGCAGCCCCCTCTGAGTAAAGTGTGAATAAGACTTAGATGTTCTCAAAAAGGACGCGTTCGTGTTTCGCTGGTCTAAGTGTACGGGGCTGTGTTACGCCACCCTCGGAAATGCACATGTGAGAATGAAAAGTGCGAGTTTTGAGAGCACTGGTAGTTTCACGCATGAATGCTGTTGTTACGCATGTGCTCACAAAAGTCTTCTTGGGTGAGAGGGTCGGGTAAGCTCCCACATATTTTTGGGTGCATGCCTGTGAGCGACGCAATACGCCTGTGATAGGGCAAAGCATGTAGAAAAGCTTAGGGGGTTATTTCAAGGGTGTAGGAGAAGGCTTAGAGAAAATATTTCTTTACAGAAAACCTGTCAGTGTCTGATTCATCAGTGGACAAAATCAGGATATGATAACTAGAATGATAATCTTATTAGAACCATTTGGATAAATGCCCCCTGTTTAAAAACAAACTGGAATTTTGCATTGCTTTTAAATGCATTGTACATTAACATTGCATTGAAAAATACTAATTCTTTCACTTCAAATACTCCAACCCACACTTGAAAAACTTTTAAAATGCAAAATGGGATGCTTTACATTTTGAAGTTTAAAAGGGTTTGGTTTTTCAAAGTATTTATTGACCTGATCAGGTTTCCCTCCTGGGGAAGTGGGAAGGATAATTTTAGTTGTATAATTTCTCTTTACCAAAGGATGCAAAAATATATTTGATTGGATTAAAAGGAAACCTGTCAGATAGTTTTCTACAACTAGTCCATCAAAGTTGACTGGCAGCATCTGAAGCTGTCAGAGGCCTCTCACATCACTGTCTACCTATTCCTTTGAACTGGAAATGGCAGGAACTGACATGTAATTGGCATCTGACTAGAGCTGAACCTGCTATTAGGCAAAGTAAAGCAGCAGTTTTAGGGTCAGGCAAGGGTGGCAAATTATTAGCATTGAAAGGCTCAGTCTTATGCACATTCAGGCAGAATGACTGCTGCCCCCAGCATACCTCAGCCACACAACTTTTTAAAGTGCGAAAATGCATCCTTAATTTATTATTTTTGTATGTTTTTACTGAGGAAGATTTTCTTCTTCAGGCAGCAGAATAACTTGTATGGCCTTGGTACTTTGACATGCCAAGGCAGAATACTGTTTGCCACTCTTTCAGCAGCAAAATGTTTTTGGCCAGCCCTGCAGTCTTGTAAAGAACAGAGTTAGTTTTAAGTGTTCACTAATTCCCCACTTATCTGATGGTACAGAACTTCAGAAACCACTATAACCATTTTTCTTTGCCTACTAGATTTCTGAACTACTCTGAAGTTTGCTATCCATTTAAAGAATATCTAAATCTTTTTGCTTCAGATCTGTTTTCTGGCCCACCATGGCAAACATAGTCAGTGTGGCCTTCTGATATTTAATTATTTATATGCTACCTTTCCCCTGCAGTTTAGACAATCCCTTCTCCTCTCTATTTTTTTCTCACAACAGCCATTTGAAATAGATTGAGAGTCAGAGACTGGCCTAAAGTCATCCAGTGAACTTTATGGCTAAGTGAGGACTAGAACCCAGATCTCCGGAGTTCCAGTTTACTGCTGAAACTAGTATGCTACACTGGCAAGCTGAAGCCCTTCAAAAAGTAAGGGAAATGCAGTTGAGGGACTATGGGCTAGGATGGAAAATCATTGGGAAGAACAGTTCTGTAGAAGTATAAGTGGCATTTGCATATATTTGGTAATACGTTTGCAAGCTTAAAAATTCATAGAAGAAGGAATGTTTTCAACACTGTTGGTGCGATGCCTGCATTACTAGGTACATAATCACATAGATCCCTGTTCCGTCAGCTACTCCTTCCTGCTTCAGATCTACCCACCCTGGAGAGAAAGGAGGGATTTGGTTCCCAAAGCATGACTGCATCTGTGTGGGATTAGTAAACTAGCAGACTCTGCCCTTTCCCCGTAACATCAGAAGAACATAGATAATCATGTGTATTATTGAGCTCAGCTGAACTGAAAGAGTGGTAAACCAAGGTTTTACTTTATTTTTCCCCAAAAAAGTTGTAAGAATTAAAAGGTGAGCTCCCTCAGAAACAAGTTGGGGGCTAAAAAAGGCTTAAGGTAAATACCTCCCTAAGTGAAAGTGTGCCTTATACTTTTTCAAACAACTTCTAACTCCACCCCAAGTTGCCCTGACTCTGGCCTTTTTTGAACTGAAGCTTTCTGGCCTTGACTCCCAGCTCACTACTGTCCTAAATTTGTATTTTCCTGTGCAGCTAGGAGTTGATTGTGGGTTTATTTTTGGATCTTCTTAGTGGCACAGGAAATGTCCATTGTGGGGTTTGTAGCAATCATAGTTCTGTCTTGTTTTGTGCCACGCATTTACCATGTGCCCCCACTTCTACACACACACACACACACACACACACATTCCCTCCAACAGCATCCAGTCTGAGAGAACCTCCTGGCCTCTCAGCTGCAAAGGCCCAAGGAAGTCAAAGCTGTACCCTGCATGCAAAGGAAGGCGTAGGCAGGAAGTTGGCTCTGCGGAGGACAGATCATCCCAATCAGCTTTAGCTACTGAGAGGTTTCTATTCAGAGAGGCCTGAACAGTAACATATGGTTCTTCCCACTGAGCAGCCTCCCACAATGGCAAGAGCATCTACCTAGTGTTGATGCTTTTCAATGCCGGCCTGCACATCCATATTTGGGCTTGGAGTCCTGCAATCTTTGCAGAGGCTCTTGAATTCAGCCAGGTCACTAGGGCTCCCCTCTGGTGACAGGGACAAATAGCTGGCTGCGGTTCTATTCTTGTGAATGCACAGAGCTGGCTGTGTATAAAGCCTTATGTATGTATGTATGACTTTTACCTGCCTTTCTATTAAAAATGACACTCCTCAGTAAACATAGATAGGATTGTTCAGTCTGTTTAACAACGGAAGCTAAGGCCTCCAGATGATGTTGAACTGTAACTCTCAGCAGTTCTAGCCACCATAACCAATGATAAGAAATGATGTCTTAGGGCATTTGGAAGGTCACCCATTTCCCCACTCCTGAGCTAACTGGCATTATTATGAATAGGTGCCTCCTCTAGATACCCAAGCTTTGCAGTTGGGGCCTGTGTTATTGGAGCAAACCTCCACGAGGGTTTGGAAACCCTGCCTTATGAGGAGAGACAGAGAACTGGGTATGTTCAGCCTTGAGAAGTCTGAGGGGGTACATTATATAGGTATTCTATAGGTACCTAAAAGGCTGTCACAAAGAGGAAATTCAAGGTCTCTTCTCACTGATACCAGAGTATAGGACACAGAATAATCAATTCAAATTGAGACAAACCAGATTCAGGCTAGATATCAAAAAAGTTTTCTCACTGTCAGAGCTATAGGACAGTAGAACCAGTTCCCTAGAGAGGTGTTGAGCTCTCCCACACTAGACACATTCAAAAGAAACTGGACAGCCATCTGAGTGGGATGGTGTAGATTGTTGACCTGCAACAGCAGGGGATTGGACCCAGTGGCCTTTGTGGCCCCTTCCATTTCTGCTGTTCTATGATTCATTACTCCATGGAAGTTTTTGTTGTCATGTGACATCTAAGGGTTGGGTTTTGCCCATACTGTTTTTGGAGACACAATGGTGGTGGTATCCCATGGTGGAAGGAGGATGGAGAATGCACTGTCCTGTGCAACAAGGTTATCATAAATTGTTCTGCCTTGTGCCCAGCACTTGCCCATTCCATCATGCTCACATACTGTAAGGGGTATATAACACTGGATTATATTACAGGACTGTTGTGAACCAGTGTGCCCATGTTTTGTAGGTATACCAGACTACCTAACAGAGCTGTTGTTAGCCACTAGCAGCTTCATCACTATTCCTACCAGCCAAGAGTGGCATAAGTGAGAGCCAGAGTGGTGTAGTGGTGAAGAGCATGGGACTGGGACTCAGACGAACTGGGTTTTAGTCCCTGCTCAGCCATGGAGCCAACTGGGTGACTTTGGGCCAGTCACAGACTCTCAGCCAATCTACCTCACAGGGTGGTTGTTGTGGGGATAAGATGGAGGACGAGATGTAAGCTGCCTTGGGCCCTTTGTAGGAAAAAAGGCATGATATAAATCGAATAAATAAATAAATAGGTTATCTAGGCTTAAGCACCATCACAATACACCATAATAAAATAAGAAAGAAATAATTTTGGGAAGCCTGTTTAAAAAGCAGGGTGGTTTTTCGAGTATCTGAAAAATGACCCACATCTCCCCCACACCTCCAAACATACACAAAGATCTGAGACATGGGGGATGGAAGTATGATCTTAAATTTCTGCTTCTACGTTTACAGAGGACAGGGAGGGGAAAGCGTGGAGAGGCGAGGCTGCTATATCTCTGCTACGATGCATCTTTTTATACTTTCTCCAGTGGACAGCTGCCCCTCTTGATCCTCGTAAGCAAAGGTAGCCTAGGCTTCAAAAATAACCGGGAAATCCGGTGTGCAAACAAAAGGACAGTCCCCTCCCCCCACTACTGTGGTCGGCCTTGTTTCCACGTGTTGCCCGCCCCCGCGCGGGGCTGACGCACATCCTGCCGCCCACGCGGCCAGTGGCGCGCGGCATGTTCTGCTAGCGGGGCTTGCTGAAATGAGTGCGCCCACGCCCGGCCTCTTGCCGTCCCTCCAGGCGCTAATGGGAAGCTGGCAAAGGGAAGAGAAGGGAGAATAACAATTAATGGGAACAAAATAGCTTCCTTTCCCTCCTCCTCTTTTTTTTTCTTCAAAGTGGAACAGCCCCCGCCCCCTGCTCAAGAAATAGCCCGAGGTGTGGAAAATTGGAGGAGCGGAGCTGAATTTCGGTTACTTCTAACTGGATTAACGTGCAGCCTGAGCCTTAGCCCGTCGTACGCTCCGCTCCGACCCCGCGCTCCACCCAGGATGGAAAGCAGCGTTCTGCAACTTGATGCCCTCCAGTCCAGATGTGTTGACTACAGTTTCCACAATGCCCTAGGAATATAGCTGGCGGTACACAGGCTGGCTGCGGGATTGTGGGAACAGCAGTGCAAGTTTTCTGTAATGTGCCAGGCTTCTGTACGTGGACTGCAAAGTAAAGATGGATTTTTAGCCTACACATATTCCTGGAAGGTTCACCAGAGATCTAATTCTGTAAAGGGCAAAGGAGACAGGAATTGAGAGGCAGGTCATCTCTAGTGCACCCCTTGTGTAATTGCAGTGGCCCAACGTAAGACCCCGCATTTCTTTTCTCGATTCTGGTTGAGGAAGTAATGACTGGTGCTTAGATCTAATACCCAGGTCCACTGGGTTTTCTGCTCCAATCAGGATCCCATAGTAGAGATCACTTGCCATTTAGGAAGATTGGGAAAGGAATGAGCTCTTTTACATTCTTTCAGTGTGTTCATATGCTTCGTATACTCAAAAGAAATTACACAAAAGTCCCAATGAGATATTTATGATGCATGATCGCTTTCATAGAATGTGTGTGTTGTGTGGTCATTCAAGCATTGGACTGGAACTCGGGAGGACTAGATTCTGGTCCGCATTTGGCCATTGGGTGAACTCATGCAAGTCACTGACTCTCAGCCTAATATACTTCACAGAGTTGTTTTGAGGATAAACTGGAGAAGAGGATGGGTATAATGTAAGCTGTCTTGGGTTCCTTTCAGGAAAAAAAGTTGGATATAACTCTGATAGGAAATTTGATGGCTTAAAGACCTTCAGGTGAGTTCACCTGGAAGTCTATGGAAAGACTTATACATGACCCAATTATTTCCTGACCCAAATTATTTGTTTTATATAAATATATATGACCTGCATCCCTCTGCAGGGATTTGCCTCCCCATTAATTGCTACTTAACACCTGTCACCTCAGATTGTTATACATATACAGTGTAACATTTAGCAAATGACCCTTATTCCCAATTGTTTATGTGTATGAAGTGTGAAAAATGTCTTCATATAGTTGGTGGAAGAATTCGGTACATAAGGCTGGACCTGTTATCTTCCTTATGCATACAAAAGGGCCCTGCTCCCAGAAGGTACCTCTGCCTGTTTTTAGGGATCCCTCCATGCTTCGCAGCCTACCCCTATTTAGGAGGATCCTATGAGTCTCTATGTAACATTTCCAGGGAGCTGGAGAGGTTTATGTGAAGAGGAAGGGTGAGGAAGTCCACTTCCACTGGCCTAGTTGCATATGGATAGATCTGGTTGTTGTTGCTAGTTGCAAAGTCGTGTCCGACCTATCGCGACCCCATGGACAACATTCCTCCAGGCCTTCCTATCCACCATCCCCCGGAGTCCACTTAAGCTCACGCCGACTGCTTCAGTGACTCCATCCAGCCACCTCATTCTCTGCCGTCCCCTTCTTCTTTTGCCATCTATTGTTCCCAGCATTAGGGTCTTCTCCAGTGAGTCCTTCTCATTAGGTGGCCAAAGTATTTGAGTTTCATCTTCAGGATCTGGCCTTCTAAAGAGTAGTCAGGGTTGATCTCCTCTAGGACTGACCGGTTTGATCTCCTTGCAGTCCAAGGGACTCACAGGAATCTTCTCCAGCACCACAATGCAAAGGCCTCAATTCTGCGGCGCTCAGCCTTCCTTATGGTCCAGCTTTCACAGTCATACACTGCAACTGGGAAAACCATAGCCTTGACTATACACACTTTTGTTGGCAGGGTGATGTCTCTGCTTTTTAGTATGCTGTCTAGATTTGCCATAGCTTTCCTCCCCAGGAGCAAGAGTCTTTTAATTTCTTGGCTGCAGTCCCCATCTGCGGTGATCTTGGAGCCCAGGAAAATAAAATCTGTCACTACCTCCATTTCTTCCCCATCTATTTGCCAGGAAGTGATAGGACCAGATGCCATGATCTTAGTTTCCTTACTGTTGAGTTTCAAACCAACTTTTGCGCTCTCTTCCTTCACCCACATCAAGAGGCTCTTTAGTTCCTCTTCACTTTCTGCCATTAGAGTAGTATCATCTGCATAACTGAGGTTGTTGATATTTCTTCCGGCAATCTTAATTCCAATTTGTGATTCATCTAGCCCCGCCTTTCTCATGATGTGCTCTGAATGTAAGTTAAATAGGCAGGGTGACAGTATATAGCCTTGCCGAACTCCTTTCTCAATTTTGAACCAATCAGTGGTTCCGTGTCCAGTTCTCACTGTAGCTTCTTCACCCGCTTATAGGTTTCTCAAGAAACTTATATGTGGGTCAAGAAACCTACTCCTTCATGGATCACTGCCTTGTGATCCATCACTGCCTTGTGATCACTGCCTTGTCGTGGCGAAGGCGCTTGCGTAGCTCAATGAAGCTATGAGCTAGGCTGTGCAGGGCCACCCAAGACGGACAGGTCATAGCAGAGAGCTCTGACCAAACATGATCCACTGGAAAAGGAAATGGCAACCCACTCCAGTATCCTTGCCATGAAAACCCCATGGACAGTACCAAAAGGCAAAAAAATAGATCTGGACCCAGTTCATTGTGACTAAGTATGGTACAAAGGGAGAGGTGGCTTCTGGATTAATGAAAACAAAGGTGTGACCTTGTATATGTGGCCCTAAAAAGAGGCATGGAGCCTGTGTTCTCTTTATTATGGATATCAGTGGCAGTTTTATGTAAAATTATGGGCAAGTAATGTTGGACATTAGTGGTGTTTATGAAGTTAAAAAGAAACCCTCATAAGATCACATTACTAGCCTGTCTTTATGCATGGTTGCTCTAAGTCTGTTTGACTATTGATCTACTTACATCTGAAACTATTTACATCTGAATCTGGCCAAGCCCCATCTAGATACTGCCTGGGAATCCTGCTAACCACAGTATATTGACTATGAGTTTCCAGTTGCTTATTCTGAAATGCCCAGTTTTTCAAAGTCCTCCCAGGGCTGCCCAAGTCCCCTGTTGAATGCATTCCCATTGTGATCCCTGATCTGAGTTTCCAGGGGAGTAGCTAAAGCCAGCAACCTGAAGAAGCCTGGATGTGGAACCTCTGCAGATCCGAGTCAGTTATCAGGAGCATAGCAAGTGGGGAGCTGGAGTTTAACTCTTTCTTCCTCTATAGTAGGGCTGTCAAGTTCCCTTTGGGTGGAAAGCTCCTTTTAGTGCCTGAAATATATCTCCATTTATGGGAGACTGTCTCTATTGCATCCAAGTTATATATAACCTAGAGTAATTCAACATTTATTTGGAGGGTGCTGGAGCAAACCTATCAGTTTCTTTAACAGACTGCTCATGTATTTCTGTGTGGAACAATGGGCCAAGAACCAGCTTCATTCTCACACCAGAGCCACTCTTTCACAAGCATGGGCAAATGTCAGAGTGCCATAGAGAGCTAGAGAAAGACAAGGCTGTGGCTGCTTGTCAGAACTGGCTGATCATAGGCTGCACAGCAGGACCATCCCAGTCCTTTACATCTGCTCGGTCTCTGGGATGTCCCCCGCACCCTAGCTGGAGTGTGAAATTCCCTTTCCCTTAAGAAGGGCAGGTGCAGCAAGCCAAGAGCAAAGCAGTGGGTAGTGTGCGTGGGATGGGCCTTGACAATCATGCTATTAAGAAAATATTTGGCATTAAATAGCGGAGTCATGTGGGTTGAAAGGATGGGATTGTGAAGCATTTGCATCCCACATAGGCTTGCTGAAAAGGCTGCCATCCACCCCCCTGAGCTTTTCCCTCCCACAAACTTTAGCTTCCCAGTGAGAGCCAAAAAGAAAAGCAATAGAGATCCCTTCTGAGATGGGACTGTGGCTTTTTTCCTGGCAAAGGCTTGCAAGCACTTTCTGAGCCGAGAGCTCCTTATGCCACAAAGGGCTGCCATTTTCACAAAAAACGTGAGTTTTACAGAGTGTGTGCCAGGTGCTTAAGCTTTGTAGCAGTTGCATTCCACCACAGAGATGCCTGTGTGGCATCCATTATGGCAGGTCTTACTCTACTTGAGAAAAACATCCCTCCACATTGGTCCATGGATGCTATCTTTAAACATAGGAAACTGCCATTGGTCCATCTAGCTCAGTATTGTCCACTGACTGGTAGTGGCTCTCATGAGTTTCACCCAGTTCTAGGTGGATCTAGGAATGGAAAGCTTGTCCTCTACCACTTCTGCATGCAAAGCACGTGTTCTACCATGGAACTGCAGCCCTTCTCTAATGGGCCTGCACAGCTCTCCATTCTTAAGGCGTATCAGCGCACACTAAACAAGCTACATCTAGAATAGGGCTGGACACCATATGCCTTGCACACGGTGTGTGTCCACCAGCCTCTAGCACAACTCATGCTGCTGTGCTGCCAAAATTCAACAGGATGGCGCCAGCAAAAAAGTGGGTGGTAGACTGCCAAATTTTGACAGAAAACAGCAATGACGGCTGCAAAGGAACAACATTCACTTGAAAGCAAGCTAAATTTGTCCCTTTTCAATCTTTGTTGTGGCTCAAGGCATTGATTTTTTTTTCTGTCACTGCTGCACCAAATTTGGGCAGTGTTGCAGTGGCAGGAGAGGAGGTGGAAATTGGTCCCTGGGCCCCACAAAGTTTCTTCTCTTTCTTCTCTGGAAGGGCTGATGCATACAGACCATTATTTCATTTTTTCTGGTTCCTTTTTATTTCCAAAGAAGCTGGTATTGTAGTCTCCACTTATGCAGGAATCCCCTTGAGAAAGAGACATTTGTTATGTCCATGTCTGGAAGGGATCCAGTAGCAAGTATTATACAAGGGTAAGTGACAGAAGTCACGAAGCAACATCAGTGCAAGCACCAATTTCATTATGTGCTTGCCATAAGCACAAGTCTCATTTTTTGTCAAGTCTCTGTTTTGCATCAATAAATTCAACTCAGAAACATGTCTTTCTGACCTCCATCATCAGCCTGCCTTTAGGAGAGTCTTACTGAATTCCATCATTCTGGATCATCGGATATGTTTAACAGGTGTATTCTTACATCTCGGTATTGTATTTGTGCTGCGTTGACATGCTTTTTAGTTTTATATTGTTCATATTATTGTGCTATTGTCATTGTAAATTCTTAGAGTCATTTGTTTTATAAGGTGTTTATTAAATTGAATTAACAAAAATGAAAGAACTTCTTCTTTGATAAAAATGCTATCCTTAATCCAGATGCTTCTTGAAAGCTCCATTGTGTTTCAAGACAGGCAAAAACATACTTAGAATCTTAACAGTGTGGTTGCTTAAAACTGAGGACTAGATCCACTCACCTGGAAGGAAGCCCCATGGAATGTGTCAGAATCCCGGAATCTCAATTTGAGAAGAGGGAATAAAACTCAGGTTCATGGGAAAGACCAAGCGTCCAGACCATCTGAGGCTTTATTGTTTTACCCAGGTTCCCCACAGGTCCATACTCACGATAATGCATTACCGGGCAGGCAGAGTGAACTCTGCTGCAAAACTTCAACACAACTAGAGAGTTTTTATACACTCCCAGTCACATACAGGTACAGGGCAATTCATGACAGAATGTAGAGATTACAATAAGATTCTGAGGTCATCACATACAGAACAGATAAAGAAATGTCATTCAATCATACAGAGACAATGAGATTACAATATTTCTAATTGCCTGTATTGATACTTTAGTTCAGTAGCTTGAACCCATCTCCAGGTCTGCTTAGGCATGTAAATTCAAGCTACTGAAACTATGCATGAACTCAAGACTCCTATCTATACTCTAGACATTCTGAGTGACCAGGGCACATGGAGCCTCTGGGCTATCAAAAGATACTTCCTTGTAAACTGAATTCCAACAATGACTATTTACAATGTATATATGGACTGAATGGCCTGTCTACTGTAGCCCACAGCTAAAGGTGAGAGAAAGGAGCGTGGAAGGGATGCCATTTTAAACAGTGACTGCTTGGTTTTGAGAAGAAGTACAGGATTTGATCCCACAATTCAAATGCACACAGAAGTAATGCTTTTCAGACAGGATTTATCCAAATTTTCCCAACAACTGCAACAATGTTTATTTCTGAGTTTTGATGCAGAGTGTAGCACTGTTAGCAACTTTCATGTGTCAGGGTTTCTTTCCTTAGGCCCACTTCCATTTGGTTTTGTTCATCGGGGGCCAAGGGCTCTTTCAGGATTGCTGGCCTGGTGGGATAGTGGCATGACCTTGACATTAGAACAAATGTTATTCATAGATCTACATTTCAGATAGTGTGGGTGTGATGACCATATGCTGTTCTCACAGAGCCTTGTCATTATCCCCTCTGAAGAAACTGCTGGGTATGAAAAAAGGGAAGTAAACATGGAAAGCAGAAAGAGAGAGAAGGGTGCTTGGCTTTTTTTCAGGTAAGCAAGTTAGTGATGTCTCTAGACTGCTCATGCATTTTCCCCTCTAAGAATTCCCTCTTTCGAAGAAAAAAGATTCAGGGTGCCACTTACCTGGGTGTTAATTCCACCCAGGCTTACTCTATTAGTCCTTGAATTGAAGGCCTGCACAGTCTGTTAAGGGGCAGGAGAGTGGGAGAGAAAGGTCCTTCTGCAGCATTCACTAGAAGAGATGGTGATTCACAGAGTTGCTGTCCTTGTTAATGTCTTGTATTTTTCCAAGCCCTGATGATGCATGGTAAAGGGACAGAGTGAACCTGTTGTCTATATGTTTATTAAGTTAAAGTCCAAGCATGTCAAGACTTCTCCCTTCTCTCTATAGATAGCAAACTGCTTACTACTAAAACATGGTCTACATCCCTAATGTTGCACAAGCTTATTATATCAATATTATGCAAATAAATACGATGTAAGTAATGCCATACAATTAATGTTTGTTTTCAAAAATGCAAAGGGTAGTTGTTGGAGTGGGCGGATAGAGATTGAGACTGCAGGAGGTGGGAATGGTGTTTAACCCTTTCATGGCTGGCATCTGCTGCTGGGCATGGTTTGGCACCTTCCAAGGGCTCACTCCAGCAGGTTCCCACTGACAAAAGCCCCCTGGACTTGCTGTTGCTCATCATCACTGCCGTCTGCTTGGACACTCGCTCTGGGCCAAACAGTGGTAGTGAGAAGGAGACCCACTAGATCCCAATGCCTACCTGGGTTCATTGCCTATCAAGTTAGCAAGTGAGAGCAATGATGGGAAAGCAGGAGGGGAGCATGAGCAGCCGGAGACAAGGTAGATGCATGAAGGCATCGAGGGTGCCTTGCTCAAGGGCTTTGAAAAAAATGGATCCAGCAGGAACTAGGTTCTTCTCCAGTTGCAGAATCACTCCTCTTCTCTGAAGAGCTGCGATTTGGGCTGGGAGTGGGGGATTTCTTCACAGCACAGACAGCACCATCAAAGGAGTAAGCATAGCAGAGAGGAGAGAGTTCAGTTCCCCACCCCCCCTTGCCTGCTATGACTTTGATAATTATCAGCACCCCAATGGCTATTTGCATTATTTTTTAAAAGAGCTCATTACATGCAAACACATATATCAGGTAGCTTTATTATGGTATTTATGCCAAATGCTTTGGGGCATAAACTAATGTATATAGCACATATTGTGTTGAAAGTGTGATCTTGTGTCAGTTACAAACGCTATTGTGGGAGAAGCAGGAGAAATTTGAAAAGTGATGTGTACATGGAAATAGCCATTTAAAGGTGTGGGGGGGGGAGTTGTCTATGCAGAGGTGCAAAGAAGTGAATGTCCAGAGATTTTTTAAAGGGAGAAGAATGACAGATCTTCCTGATCCCTTCCAAAAAAAATCATGGAGAAGGAGAGGGAGATGGGAAGAGACAGGGAAGAGGCCCTCATATTGCTATGTCCTCCCACCTCCCAATGAGGTGGATTCAGTAGGCTCAGGTCCCCCATTCTTCTTCAACAATAAGCAGTTCCCAAAAGTAAGTGTACCCCCCTCATGTGGTGACTTTCTCAAGTCATTCACCTGCAACAGAAGACTTTTGGGGTGCTGCCAGATGGAGGGTTCCTAGTGTTCCCAATTAAACATGCTTTCCTGTGCATGTTTAGACTGAAAAAGGCCTGCTACTGCTGCCATTTTGTTTCTGTTAGCCATGCTGGCTGGGGCCTACCAGAAACTGTAGGCTCTTTTTGGTCTTAATATGTACAGGTGTGCACCTTAAAAGGCCTTGTGCTGTATTCCATCTTTTAAATCCTTAACAGATTTTCTGTGGAAAGGAAAAAGACAGAAGGGGAATGCAGAATAACTACACACAGAAGATGGCCACAACAACATTAGGACTACCTGTAAAATTCTGTGAATGAGACAGGATTTTCATTCTCAGAATTCTTTTATTTTACAATGAAAGCCTGATCTGGAAGCACCCTTAGATTTGCAGTTGGCTTGGAGAAGTCCTGCTGCCTTCAGACCAGCCAGGAGTCTACGGAGTCCTGCTGCCTTCAGACCAGCCAGGCTCAAGAACAAAGAGCCTCTGATGGTTGGTACTGATCTGTGCAGGATCTTGTAACAATGGTCCAACTGAGAGAGTTGGAGGAGCTGAAGGAAGCAGGCAAGGGCATATGACCAAGAAAGAATAGCCCTTGGTGAGCACTCAAAAAAAAGGGGTTATGTTGCTGCTGTTTATGACTCACCGAAAGAGAGGAAATGCACCAACCCCCCAAAAACACAGAACACTGATTTGCATAGAATGTATACATTCTGGTTTATACATAATTATGAACGTTTAGAAAGAATGCTTGTAAGTTAAATAGTTCATTTCACCACAGACCAGATGTCTGTTGCGCAGGTTATAACCATTGGTGCAAAACAGTTCTGATGATTCTTTATCTTTAAACTGGAACTGGACAGGAGAGTGCTTCAAATGGAAGACATCTTCAAAAAGAGGACTGCCATGTGTAAAAGGGGACACATGATCACTCGGGGGCATTGATGGCTTAACAAAGGAGGAGGAAAAAGGAAAATCTGGGGTTCTGGCTCCAGACTTTAAGGCTGAAGCCTCATGGAAGAAAAATGGGGTGTGAAGAAGGATGACAATAAGAAAGCTCTGGAATCAGGGGAAATAGAAAGACGGGCAAGGAAGGGTGTGCAGAGGTTACTGCCAGTCACCAGCTGGACACTAGCTTCTGGAATAATTACTTTCCATGACCGAGCACAAAAACAGGGAAGTAGTACCAGGGGTGAGGGAGATAAACATTTGCTTAGAATTCTGGGTAGTAACATGGGACATGGCCCCTCCAAGCATTTCCTGTGTTGCTGATAACTTCCTCCTACAGAACATGGGAGAAGAAATTAGGGAACTGGATCTCCTTGACTTGATTCTAATCAACATGGGTGAACTCATGGATCAAGTGGCAATTACAGGAACTCTGGGGGGAAGTGACCGTGTATTACGGGAATTCTTGGTTCTAAAGGAAGTAAAAAGCAAGTCTAGCCAAATGTGTTCCATAGGTTTGAGGAAAGTTAATTTTAATAAACTCAGAACAATAATAACTAATGAGATGCAACTAATGAGAAAGGAAATCTGAAATGGGTGAGTAGTTTTCACAAAGGAAATACTAAAGGCTCAATTAGAATTTCAACAATAAGCTAGAAGAAACCAATATAGCTTTATAAATACTTAGAAATTACTGTGACTGTGAAACAGAAAAGGTCATGTATAGGAAGTGGAAGGAAGGGAAGGGTCTCTTTTGCTGTCAATTGTTCCCAGCATTAGGCTCTTCTCCAGTGAGTCCTTCCTTCTCATGGGAGTGGAGAAATTCCTGAAAGGCAGCTTCTGGGCAGCAGTGGTAGTGGAATGTGACACTGGTGGAGGATCTTTCACAGACAACGGCAGTGATGCTGAAGCTAACTCTGGTTAGTACTGCACAGAAGAAGCAGGTGGTAAACCACTTCTGTATCTTATCTTGAAAACCCTATGATGAAAGAATCCAAAACAAAACAAGAGATCGTGCTAGTAAAAGAGAAAGGACAAGTATGAATAGTGCTGAGATGCGACTAGATCAAAGCTGAAAGGTAGTCTAGTGACTGATATGCACAGAGGCAAAAGGAAACTCCAATGCTGCGCATTATTAGAGACATTATTAGGGAAGAATGCAAAAAGACCGTCCCTGTAGCAAAAAGAACAAAGTCTAGATGGATGACAGAAGAAACACACACAATTGCCAAGGCCAGGCAAAAAGCAAAAGGTGACACAAATATGGTGACAATCATGAATGCAATTGTTCAGTAACTATCATATAGAGAGAAAAGTAACTAATACAGTGGCCAGTGCAAAAAAATAGAGGAGAATAACAAAAGAGGGAAAATGAGAGACCTCTGTCAGAAGATACAAGAAATCAAAGGGAAATGCAAACCTAGATTAGGAATGTTGAAAGACCAACAGGGAATATAATATCTGAACAGGAGAAAATAAAGAGAAAGTGGAAACAATATATGGAAGAACTATATAGAAGGATGACAGGGGACAGACTCTACCAGAAGAACTCTGCCAAGCTGTAGAGACTGAATTGGTCCAAATCCCAACAAGAATATGTCAACAGATCTGCAAATAATAACCCCCACACTGAAAATGTTCAATATACATTCTGATCCTCAAGAAAGGAAATGCTAAGAAGTGCGACGACGATAGGACCATTGCACTAATTTTGCATGCAACTGAAGTGATACTCAAGGTTTTGCAACAGAGAATTCTACCCTATGTAGTGTGAGAAATGCCTGCTGTTCAAGCTGGATTCTGAAAAGGAAGAGGCACTCAAGAGCATACAGCAAATATATGTTGGCTACTGAAGCACACCAAAGAATTTCAGAACAAGATCAGTCTGTGCTTTATAGACTACAGTAAAGCCTTTGTGTGGATCATGAGAAGCTATGGTTGGTCCTGAAAGAAATGGGCGTGCCTCGACACCTGATTGTCCTGATGCATTTTCTGATTTTCAGCATGGACAAGAAGTGACTTTTAGGGCAGAATATGGAGAAAGGCATCAGACAAGGGTGTATTTTATCCCCCTATCTGTTCAAACTGTATGTTGAACATATCATAAGGAAAGCTCAATTAGAGGAAAAAAGGAGTGAAAATTAGCAGAAAATGATCAATATCTTAAAATATGTAGACCATATATTACTGGCAGAAAGCAGCAATTGACTCCTGATTGACATGACTCCTGAGTGCAAAAGGAGGATTGCAGCAGAACATTAATAAAAATCATCACGCAAGAATTACACAATTTTAATGGTAGCGATGAAATAATTGAAATTGTGAAAGATTTTGCATACCTGAACATAATCATCAATTCATTTGGAGACTGCAGCCAAGAAATTAGAAGAAGACTGGGAAGGGCAGCAATGAAGGAACTAGAAAAGATCATCAACTATTTCACCGGAGACCAAGGCCAAAATCATCTGCACTATTGTATTCTCAGGCACTATGTGTGGGTGTGAAAGCTGCACAGTGAGGAAATTTTACAGGAAGAAAATCAATGCACTGATAGCGTGGTGGTGGAAAAGAATTTTGCAAATACCCTGGATCAACAGAAAGAAGAACAAGTTCTTGGTTCCTAGAACAAGCCAAAACTTTTCCTGGAAACAAAAATGATGGCACTAAAAATGGCATCTTTGAGCAAGGCAAGACTCCATGGAACAGACAATGCTAGAGGAGACTGAAGGCAGAAGAAGAAGAGAAAGACAGAATATGAGATGAATCACTTCCATAAAGAAAGTCGCAGCCTTGCACTTATGTTGAGCAGGGCTGTGAAGGTGATGACTTGATAACATGCAAGAACAACAACAAGCTCTATTGTGGACTGTGGACTGTGGGAAGCTGTGGACATAATATGCCTTGATATCTAGGAAAAAGAAACCAGATGCATAGTTATGAGGGATACTTGGCTCAACATCAAAAGGTGAATATGAACAATATGATGTGACTACAAAAACGGCAAATGCTATTGTGGGCTGCAAATAGAAATATTACTTCTAAATCTTGGTTTTCCTCTACTTGGCACTGGTTCGACCTCTTGAGAACTGCATCCAATTAATCACACTTTAAGAAAGATACAGATAAAGTGGAAAAGGTTCCAAGGCCAAGGATGATCACAGGATTAGAAACAAAGCCTTATGAGGACAGACTGGGAGAACTGGGCATAGTTAGCCTTTAGAAATGGAGATAGGATGGCACTGCTCAAGCACTTGAAAGGTTGGCATCCCAGTATATATAACATGTAATAATGGGCACAAGTTGCAAGAAGCGAGATTCTGGCTGAACTTCAGGAAAAACTTTCTGACTGTTAGAGAAATACAACAATGGAGCCAATTACCTAGGGAAGTCATGGGCTCTCCCACCCTAGAGAAATTCATGATGCAGCCGGACAGCCATCTGCTAAGAATGCTTGAAATTAGAGTCCTGCATTGAGCAGGGAGTTTGACCCAATGGCCTTATTGACCTTGAAGAATAAAAGTTTTTTTTTTCCTGATGACCAAACAGTTTTAGTTTTCTATCAGAGACACAAGAAGGTCAAAAGTATAAAATAAACCTCTGTCAAGAAAGTCAGAGTTGTAAAAAAAAAGCCTGGAAGCAGATGTTTTAACACTAGATGACCTAAAGGGTGATGTGGGTCAAGATAATCATGTATAAAAGGTAACTGAATGTTTCCTGCTGATTACGTTTTCCTTTGTGTGTGGATGTCTTCTGCTTTTATTGAACAAAGTTTCCTGCTATGACATTTTCTGTTACTAATCAATTCAAAAAGCTAAATGTATATACTGGCTGTGCATGATGGTCCCGAATAGAGATGGGCTCACTCTATATTGCTAGTATGCACCTACAATAAAGTTTTTTAAAAAGTGCTGGTGTTGCCTGTCTCTGCCACGGTCAGATAATAAATGGGGACTTTTTTGCCTGACCATTTATTTTGCCCCTTCCAACTGGACTATTCTATGATACTGCAATTAATTCACCTTTTTGGGACCATGTCAGTCACTTAAGCTAGCTCTGCTTATTTTCTGCTTTTTCTGATCTGCCCCATGGAGTGGGCCTGAAGCCTGGGATTTAACACAATCTTCATTTGGTCTGTGGGTCTAAGAGAGATGAAAGGAGCAGCACACCTGTGTTCTCCCTAGGGGCACCAGAACTCTTGCTATGCCGTAGTTTGCACCTGTTCACTGTCATGTAAATTGGGGATTCTAGAAATACAAGTCAAACCAGGTTTCTCCTTTGCAATGCTGCATATTTTATTTCCTTCTTCCACTAGTGAGTGCCTTTTGAAATTGCCTTAAATGGTTTATTGAAGCATTATGGAAGATTAAGAGACAAAGGCTGGACACAGTTTGGCTAAGCATGCTTAGCAAAAAGGAACTGAGTAAATGTGTTTAGGATCAGGCTGTAAGATTCTTTTAACTGTAGGTCCCTGAGGAATTATGATCAATCATTTGTCAATGAAAACCCCACTTTCCAAAGTAATCTATACCAAAGCCCACCTGTTAGCACTGTCACTTCACTATTAGTATTTTTATAAAGCCATCTTATGAACTCATTGTTTAATTCAATGAGGTTTACAACACAATTTGTACATCTACTCAGAAGTAAGTCCCAGTGCATAAAATAGGTCTTGCTCTGAGGTAAGAGTACATGATTGCACCTTTAGTTCACTGATTATTGATTAAATAGGCATGCATTTCTACATGAGTAAAAACAAGAATTCTTAAACAAAAGGCAAACTATATCTTCATATTGCACATTGTGTCATAATCTTAGAGGATTTAAGGAGGACTGAGAAAGAGGAATTCTTCTTTTAAAAGGTTGCTTTGCCATCTGCAATTTTTATAAAATGCTGGTAGTAAATGTGAGAGAGGGTTTTACTCTGCTGCCTGATTAATTAGTGCAACATTTTAATCCTTCAGCACTTTAACAAAAATCTATTAACTAACTAATTAAATGTTGCCATTCCCAGTTTTTATTAAAAACAAATTGTTCCAGCCAACTTATGTCATAGTATAATTTACCGTCAGTGTTGTGAATTGAAATCACTCAGGATAGCAGGGGTGAAAACTGAGAAAACAACAAAAGATGTTCTTCTGTCTTACACCACCTTCTGGATGGATATAATTATGAATATCATCCAACAACTATACATGTATACATGATTCTCCCCCCCCCCCCGTTTATTAAACAGAAAAGTGTACTGTGGTTTGTTACTTTCTGAAGGTCTTTTTTTTTTAAGCATGTAACTTGGGAAATGCACAATCAAAATAAATAAGAACATAAATAGGATTCCAGTGAGAAGCTATGGAAAATGTAGAACTGGGAAGTTGCAAGTCAAAAAAGAATCATGAGCATTTATTTATTTGTTATACTTTCCAGTAGCCAAGGCTTTCTGGGCAGTTGACATAATTTAAGAAAAACACAAAACAGAAATAAAAAACAAAAATTAAAACCACATAACCACAATAGCAATGGCAATTGAATCAGCAAAGAAGGATAGCAGCAATTCAGAATAAAATGCAATTAAAAAAAAGTTAAAATGTAGACTGTTAAAAATGCTGGGAGAATACAAAGGTCTTCCCCTGGCACCAAAACAAACACAAAGTAATTGCTAGGCTCACTTCTTTGGAAAGCTCATTCTACAACTCGGGTGTCACAACCAAAAAAACCCTTCACACACTAAAGGATTGGTTTGTCATCTTACCCATATGCCAGCTTACCCTTAAACGGTAAGTTAATTCACCACTACTCATGCTGTAGTCCCATCATGCCACAAACTTAAAGTGCTGTCTCCAATACCTCAGAACAGTTATTTTTTAAACTTCATGTGCTACAAGCACAGAGTTTGGAGACTGTATACTGAACAATTCTATTTAGCTTGGATTCAGATTTAGACTCATGCAATTGGCTGCTAGAAGATGTCTTCTCCACTCTCCTTCCCATGGCAGAGCCTCCAGCCTCCCCACAGCCCTGAAACAGCGACACAGGGGGACAAGAGACCCCACTGAATGGAGTGGGCTGTGTTGCAGAGAGAAGAGGGGAAACGCCTTCTGTGAAAAGAGCTCTGCACATGGAAGGTGCCTCCATGCCTTCACCCTGTACCACAGCCTACTCCATTCAACGCAGTCTCCCATTCCGGTGTGTTTTTTTTTCCCCCAGGGAGCTAGAGCAGCAGCCATACAGAGGATAGAGATAAGTCTGCTTCTGCCAAACTGGTTACACATAACTAAATCTGGATTCAATCAGTGATGCAGTTTGAACTCATCCTCCATTGCCCCACAGCTTTGGGCCCCTCAAATGACCATCCAGAGAGTGGCAAATGACAGGGACAATGGAGAACATCCTGGTACCAGATGCTCATTCTGCTATTCTTTCTTTAAAATATATATTATCCTTTTTATAACAAAGTGATGCTTGTTCCCTGGTAAATGTGTTCTGCATCAGAGTAATTGAAGCAAACCATGTTGTAGTCAGGGTGCTTTCCTTTAAGTGAGTTTAAAATGGGGAACTGCATGTGCTCAGACTATTACCTTTTTAATCAGGGTAGCAAATCTTTTTTGTTTTGCTATCAAAAATGTTGGAACAGTTGTAAAGCATGGAATGGCAGCAGGGTGTTGGTAACAATGAGGAAAGTTATCTGTGTGCTATCTATAGCTCCCCCTATCATCCTGATTAAGTCCAGGGTCCACAGAATCCAACCCACTCGACTGAAATGTTCAAACAAAATCAACCAACCAGGAAGGATAGTAAGAACTCGTTTCTTTGAATCTGTCCTATCGCATAGCAATTACGGGGAAGAATATACCATGGCCACTAACCATTGATCAGATAGCCTTTCAATTTTAATTCTTTCCCCTTAACAATATTTTTACAGGGATGTTAGTCACACACACACACAGTGAATTTTATTTTATTCAATAGAAGTTATCACCTGTTTCTCTCAGATTGTCTGGGGGTGGCTTACAGTAAACAACTATATTTACCACATAAATAGCTGAACACAGCAATTTGCTACTGAATGCATGAACCAGCTCTGCCAAAAAACTCTTTGAAGTGATGTGAGATAACCAAGTCACTATTTGGCATTCTCAGAAATATATGTGCTTATTAGTCTTTTGCCTGTATTAAAACACACACCCAGTAAGGTTTTTTAATATATATAATTCATTTAAGCATGCTGTTGCACACACAGTGGACCTTTCCTTACAAATTAGAGTAAATTTACCCTTTAATGAGACCAATATTTACTTACCATACGTTGCATTCCTAGGCTCCATATTTGGTTAATGGTTTGCAGATTTTACATAGGCCTCCCTAAAAAGTTTATTATTTTTCATAGCTTCATTAAACATAAAGGATATAAAGCTTCCGCTGCTTTCTGAGCCAATCTATTGTTGACACAGGACTAGCTATTGATTCTGTACCAGTTGAACTTTTTTTTACATAGTTTAGGGCACAATCCTGTACGCTTAAACAGAAAAAAGGGTCCTATAACTCAAGTTTTAGGACGCTTTCTATCTAACCATGCATCTGATTGCACCCTTGCCCATTCAAGGAATGAAGCTGCGTGGAGGAAGGGCAAAACAGAGACTTATTTAAGAAATTTATATGCTGTTTCTCAGGATCAAGTCCTCCCAAAGCAGCTTACAATTAAAACAATATAGGAATATTTTAAAAAGAAACACAGAACAATCCAGTTAAAAACAGCGACAATTGAAAAAGCCCAGTAAAAGTCTTTTAACCCCCTGCAGACATAAACAGAAGTTTTTTAGGTTTGTAGGTTTCTCCCAGCCACTGGGAGAGAGTTCCAGAGGAGGGGGCTATCATTGAGAGGCTCTCTCAGTCTACCTAAAGTCGGCCGACTTCGGTGGCTGGCGAATGAGAATATTGTAAAATTATTGTTGGGGAAAAAGTGAGCAGTTTTTCATTTGCACGATATCCCCACTCTGCTCCGCTTCGATTTGGAAGGACTGGAGGCTGAGAAATGAATGCATTGGACTCCGAATTTCTCTCCAAGCGGAGCCGTTACACTGAGTGGCGCTACACAAAAAAAAAAAAAAAAAAAGGCGAGCAAATTGCCTCGTCTTGGTTCTGGCACTACTGCATAACAAGAGGCAAGAACTCCCCATGGTTGCTGCCTCCGAGGGCGGCTGTCCTCTACGAAAGGACCGTAGTTTTCGCTTAGGAGGTTGCTAGCAAGAAGATTCGACGGTTGCTAGGAAACCTCTCCGCACTTCTGGTTAACAGGAAAGTCGCCATGATCTACGTAGTTAATTAAGCCTCAGTAGCAACGATACTGTCATTTCCTTCTTTTAAAAAAGGCGGGGAGGTCCTTGCTTTTAAAGCTGTTTCTCCCATAACCTGAAAGGCGAGGACTTCTATCCAATGGCCATGGGATTAGCTAATAGTGGAGGCGGCTCGCCCGCTTTGCTGGAAAGCTTTTAAACGAGAGTCAGCCAACCCGGTGTTTGGAATGACAACATCCATTAGTCGCAGCCAGTACGCCCTGTAATTGGGGATGATAGGCGTTGCAGTCCCAACTATCTGGGCGGGCCCGCCAGAGGGCCTAGCCTTGATTCAGTACTGTCAGTTACCTCACAGAGGTCAAGCCCTCTGATAGGTTACCGAGACATCACTCAACGCGACCGCGGACACAACAGTTTGCGCGCGCAGACCTTCCGCCTTCTTCCCTCGGGCCGCTTGCAATTGGTTTACGTCCGCATCGCTCGTGCAAAGGGGCGGGCGAATGGCAGCAGGCCCGGGTCTCCCATAGGCTGCGGGAGTTGCTGATGCTTGCAGTGCTGCTTTTACGATGGGCGGCGGGTGAAGGAGGGGAGGCGCGGCTATGGCGGGAGGGTCGAAAACGGCCTCGGGATCGCGCCAACTCTGCCGCTTGCTGCAAGCGGCCGCCGTTCTCTTGGTGCTGTTGTGCGGTGCAGGTAAGGGCGTGGGTGGAGGGAATCGCAGGGTAGCCAACTGTTCAAGCAGCTTTTGCTCCTCCCTTTGGAACGAGGCACTCCACGTGCGGGCATGAGGAGCCGGCGATGCAGCTTCCTCTGGTGGTTTTGGCGCATTAAATCCCGTCCCTCACAAAGGGAAATGTCTTGTAATATCTTGCAGTAGTGAAGTGTGGGGCCGAAACGTGAGTGGAGGGCTACGGGCGCCTAAGTTTCGTGGAGGTGTCTTTATTTAGTCACTTCCTAAAGTTTTCAGAATTAAGGCTCAATCGTATGCACGTTTCGACCGGGGGGGGGGGAGCCTCGCAGGTGCATGCTGGGAGTTGTAGGCCTTTTTTCCGTCTAAACCTAAGTCTGCACGTTAAAGTTCCCTTCTTTTAATGAAGTTTTACCCTCTGTGCAGACTCATTATTATGTAAGTCAACAAGGATCACTTCACACTTATTACTTTTATGACATTTATTACGTAGCAAGTCTGAAAGTCGTCAAAAAGGTCCTGGTAGGATATATAAGAAAAGGGTATTATGATCCTGGGTTTTTGCATTTATATCTTGGGTTTGGTAAATATCATTTAGCTGTAAATTATGGAAGAGGCGCTTACTAGATTTTCTGAGCACAGGCCCTGATGGACACCTGCTAAAAGGCAACATTCACTGAATTTCTGACCCAGCACAAATCTATGCCAGATTGTTGGAAATAATCTTCAGTAAATTCAGTAGAGCTTACTCCTAGTAAGGTCACTTCCTCAGTGCTCAGGAAAACAGATTATAGTTAAAACAATTGAAAATAATGTCTTAGTCCTCATCCCTAAATAAAATAAAACCTAAGTATATCTGACTGCATATGTGCACATTTATCAGTTGTTATCTTTGCCTTTTTTTCTCCATGAATGCATATGTTGGCCCATGTTGAAATTTAGATTGTAGGCTCCTCCTGGCAGGAACCATCTTTTGCTAATGTTACTGTGATGGTGCCAGATGGATGAAAATAATTTCTTTTTCTCTGGGATTCACAACACAATATCCTTGTGTGTGTTCCAGAGTTAGTTCCATTAAATTTAGTGGTCTCGGATTACACCCATTCCCTTGTTTTCTTTAGTTGCAATCTTCAAATTCCAAAGTACTAATGACCTCTGGTGTTTGCTAACTGTGGTTTCATGCAGTTAGTAAGCCCAAAGCCATCAGTATGTATGATATTTTACAGAGTACAAGAGGGTAGATAAGATGATATCTACCTCTGAAGAATTTGCAACCTAAATTTTGCCACATGGTAACAGAAGAAGGAAAGGAAATAATGGAAAATGAGTATATTATTGTTTCATTTACATGTGGTTAGGTTTAGTTAGGGTTCTGCTTAAAGGCTTTATGGGAAAAGTACATTTTGAAGGAAGGAAGGTAGGTGAATTTCATCTGATGGTAAGGGAAAAAGCATCCTTGCCACCTAGCAGAAGATGACCAAGATGTCTTCAGAAGAGAGAGGGGTTACCGTAAGGTAATTTTACTGTAAGGTAATTTGGTTGTCTGCATGAGTTCTATCTAGAACTTACAGCAATATTAGCATGCATCTAAGCAAAACTGATACTTTGGAGCATGTAGTGGCTTGTAATGGGTTGTAGCAATTACTGTTGTGTCTTCCTGAGTTGTTTTCTAGTACGACAGCTCTTAAGATCTTACTATCAGTGATGTGGTTGAGAACCTTTTTTAAAAATCTTCTCATGGTCTCTTGTTGAACATGCTAATCCTGATGCTCAGTTCTTACAAATCATTCTTGTTCTCTCAGTATACAGAGAGCAAACTTGATCCTTGATTAAGAATTTGCCAATATATCTAACACTCTTTTATTTTTTGAACCCTGAAGATGGAGCAGCAGTTCAACTTAAAGATAATCAAATGTATGAACAGAATTCCTCTAAGCAGTTTTGTTACCAGAACCAGATAATACCCAAATGGTATGATATATGGACCAGAATTCAGGTAAGGTTCAGAGTCTTCTCTGTTTCTGGCAGCTACACCTCAGCTGAACTTTTTGCTGTACAAAATTAAAGAGAACTAATCCTAGATTCTGTAAATCTCGGCTAACTAGCTGCATACTGCTTTCATACAAACCAAAAATTGCTCAATTGTCTTCTGTCTCTCAGCATTCCTTCTAGTTCAAAGTGTGTGGGTGATATTAAGTAACAGAGTAGCAAATGCAAAGTAAGAGGTAGTCATGCAGTGATTTTCAAATGGCTGATTTTGAACTATGTGTGCTAGTGAAATACTCTGTTGTGTTACTCAGAGGCCAATCTTACATGTAATCCCAAGTTTCCCCCAACACCTTCTCATTCTCTATCATCAAATTTAGGCTGTCCTGCATCAAAGAGGCCTGTATGGGGAGCTTTGCTCCAAAATAATTTGTATCTTATATTATTAATGATGCTCCAAAGGGGCAGCCCATAGTGGAGGTGGGATGGATTGTCACTGCCCTCAACATGAGATAGGGGAAAGAAATTGGTGACAGTCAAAGACAGACCACTTCTTGTAACCCTGATTATGTTGCACTGTGATGTACAGGTTATCCAGCCTACCCCTGTGCAATTAATGATTTTCTTACTGCATTAGTTATTGACAGATACTTGTTATTTCCCTGATCCATAACATCTTTTTCTTTTAATATTTCACTGCCTTACCAAAGTTAAGGAATATACCTGAGTAGCGAAACATGTCCTGGTCCATTACAACAGCTGAGAGTCACATATGGTGACATGCTAAATGTGCTTAGTCACTTGGATGCCAGGATATAAGAATTCCTGCCATAACCATGTTGTTAATGGTCCATGATGGCTATTGCAACCCCGCCCCTCCCAAGCCCTAGAGTCTGGACTGGCCCTCAGTTGTGAGTTATTGAACTCTCACACGATCTTGGTTTTCACTCTCTTGGTCAGTTATTTGTACAGTGATGTTCAACATTAGAGCAATGCATTTGCCTTTCTTTTTTTCTCTTTCCTCTAATTTTCATCCTTTCCCCTCATCTATTAGGTGAATATGGATGCTTTGTCTTTATAATAAACTTGATTATATCATTCTCCTTTTAGCACCTTTTTAAAGAAGAAATGTTCCTGACTTTCTCATTTTTCAGTGCTCTTTCATTTTCAGTGCTTTCCTCTTTCATCTTTTAAAGTGTGCACTGCATAATTGTACTCAAGTTTGTGCTGGTTGAATGGTGACATTCTGACACTTCGTTATTAAATTTTGGAGCCTCCCCCATTTCATCCCTTGCAGATTCGAGTAAAGAGCACCAAGATGATCCAAGTCATCCAAGTTGAAAATGAGGAGAAGCTTAAAGACCTGGAGGTGTTCAGTATATGGAACTATATTGGCTCCTTTTTCAAAGAGAAGTTTAATGACACCTACATTACTGTAGGAATCTACAGTAATAAAACCTGCTTGAAAGTTATCCTCCTTGAACCAGACTCTAACTATACAATCATCGCTGCTCGTAGTATGTTCTATTTTCCTTGATTTCTGGCATACTGGGGAAGTTCTGTTGGATGGCTATCTTGTATGGCTAAATGCACCAGAGTAAGTTGTTTAGGAACTGTAGCTATCCGACAGTCCGGCTGTCTAGAAGTGTGAGAACAGGACCATAAATGCTCTGGGCACAGAGTAATATTGCAATCTAGAACCTTTTTACCTCATGTTGTGCTAGAAGTATGATGTTTCCCAGAATCAGATTGTGATGCCAACAGCTACAAGACTTCAGGTTAACTGAGGAAATGCAAGTTTTGTTAAGGCCCAGTGACAGGTCCTGTGATGAACTAAAGGTTAGTTTACTGAACTTTTGAAATGGCAGATAGAGATGGGTTTACTGTATTAGACAACATTTTCCTAAGACCTGATGAAGGGGCTGGAACAAGAAGGCTTAATGCTTCTGGGATACAGCCGAGGATAAATGTCATCTCTTGTTTTGTAGCAAAAAAAGAAGGGGTCCAGATTTAGGTCTGGGGAAAAGTGGAAATCCCCCCACCCCCAATTTCTCTCCCCCATCTGACCTATCATTGAAATGTTCCAGGGAAATCTCAAGACTTGTCAACCAATTCAGGATATACCACGTTTGGTATGACCTGTGGCGACTCTTCCTTTGTACGCCAGAACAGAAGGGTTAGTAGGTTCTCTGGTGAGAAATCCAAGATCTAGTTCTGCCTCTCCCCAGCCCCTCTACTTAAGCAAGCATCCGACCCTCAGTAGCAGTGATCAGACTGGTGAGCATACTGAAGAATTCAAGAACCATTTTTTATTTAGTTTTAGCTACTCTTTCCCTTCAAATACGGAAGGGGCAGTAAACTGTCTGGGCATAAAATTGCCTCCTAGCTGAAGACTTTGCTTAGATTTTGTCTCTCTAGCCACTAGAACAGGAGAGACCGTTCACTGCCTCTCAGGTGGTCATTCTCTCTCAAGCCCTGAGAGGCCAAAGTGGCATTTCCAAGAGCAACAGCAAAAGCTGCTTTAGATGGCTGCAGTTTTAAAAATAGATAAGTGATCACCTGATGACTGAAGTTAAAGGGTTCCTCTCATGGGTGGATCTGTAGCAACACTGCTCTGGGCATTGTTGTTCAAACACCATGAATGAAATGAAGGACTGATCTACTCCTGAACATGTTTCATAAAGCCTGAGTTCTAGCCATTGTGGTCAAATAGTCATCTTTTCATTTACCAGAGATGCCCTTCTCTTCATAGGTATTTATACTTCCAGTATATATAGGGAAGATTGAGTAAAATTAGAGCTATCACTTTTTTTCATATGTTATGTAACTGGGTGGGGATGATTTTCTGAAATGCATGCACAAGTCAGATTTGCATAAAATCTGCCTATTGGGACAAGTGGGGTGGTGAACTTATTCAAGGTTACATTTTTTTCCTACAGGGAGGGAAGGTATTACAGTAAGTCCAACACTATTCTTCTGGTATTAAGGATCCCGCCTGGTTAGAAAATCCACTTTTTAAAGCATTCCATGTGAATGGTGGAAGTGCACTTAATGGCTGATGAACAATTTTACCTTCTCTGTCTGGGTACAGCTACTTATGGATATAAGTTTTTTCTGTATATATTGCATAGGATCTTGGCCATTTCAGTACTCAGACACTGTCCACAATTGATGTGCTGCCATATGAGTTTATCTTGGGATTCCTTTTGTTTGAAGTGAGTTAACTGGCCTTAGGCAGTCAAGGTTGTTCAGTTCAGTTGCCTTTTACTTTGAAGGGACATGGATAATGAGAATTTTGACTTTGAGGGAAAGTGCTATTTGTCTTCCAAGGGTTAGTTATGTGCCATACAGCTATTCCAGACAGCTCAAAATGCAAGTCTCGTTCTTATCACACTTGCATTGCGCAGAGGAACATTTTGCTCTGCTCCTAGAAATAACTCTAGATTCATATGGAGAGTATAGGCATTTAGGAATGGCACCTCGCTGGGTGTGTGTAGTATATTTTTTAAAATGGAGAGACACAGAGAAAGTAGACAGCACAATGCTTCTGGCTCAATGTTACATGAGCATTTTTCTCACAGCCATTTTTGCTCGCCTAATACAACCAATCTAGCAGCTCAAAGTCAGTTCAGAACAGCTAACTGATACAGAACTTGTTGCTGTTGTTGTTGTTCTAGTGTTTGATCCCAAGTTCTTCATAATTACATTTCTCGGTCTTATGCTGTTTTTCTGTGCTGAATTGATGAGCAGGTGAGCATTTTGATTGGTGATAGAATTGGGCCTTGTGCTTTACCAATAAGCAGTGCTAATGTTTGTCTGCATGCCAGATCTTTGACAGCTACTACTTCTTGGCTATAAGTATGCAATCCTATGCATGTTGGGGAATGCTGGCAGTTGCAGGGCTTTTTTTATTTCTAAACATGTGTAGGATTGCACCCTGACAGATCAATTTGTCCTGACTACAGCAGGGTCAATGGTTCATTCCCTCCTATTGTGAGGGCATTATTTTTCCTTAACTACTATAAACATGCCTTTGTATCCATGAAATTCCAACATGTAAACTGGTGATACGGATCTGACATGCTTTCAGCAGTGTAATTTTTTACTCCCATTCTGAAACATCACAAGGTTTCTAGGAAGTCAGATCTATATCGTATGAATGCATACATTCTCCTATCCCAAAAGGGACATATTTGGATGTCTTAAGTAAGATAACTAAGCTGGCTTTTAAAGACCATTTTTGGGAAATATGAGCTCATGGCTCTCCTTCCCTTCCGGCTATATTTTTGATTAGCAAGACAATTTTCTTGCAACCACAGAGTTCCACAAAAGAACTTGCCAGGTTACCAGTGACAATCATGGCTTGCTACTGGGCTTTTTTGGTGGTAGTTGGGAACATCAACTCTTGCTGTTCATACTTGCGTTTGGGAGAGGGACAGTTATGAAGTTGCCTATGACTGTTAAGTTGTCTTTCTCCCTGGCTCCTGCAAGAAATTCCACATACTGTTTGCCCTCATTGGAGCACTTCTTGGTCACCTGGCAGCCAGACTGGGGCTCTCTGTCTCCATCTAAAGTGTAGCCAGAAAAGGACGTGCTGCTCCTGCAATCCAATAAATGCCATCCTTCCCTGGATAAACCATGCATATGCTTTTAGCCTCTGTGGGGCCATGACACTTGGCTTGAATTGCTGACTGCTCTTCCTTCCTGGTACTGCTTGCTTTTTCTTTTGCATTGACCTAGTTTCTCCATTCTGTGCATTGCATCCGGCCACAATGTCTCCCTCTGTGTGGCAGGTATGGTGGCAACCACAAGCTTTGGCTGGCTCCTCCTCCTCTGAACTTAACACTAGGTCAACATAAATGAATTTTCCAAACTTTCTAATAGTACAGCACTGGAAAGATAAATGGCCACCTGCGATAACACAGTGGGTGGAGGACTGAATGAAACTTTGAACTTTCAAATGAATGTTTTTAGGCATCATTTACAAATGGACAAATATATGGATATTTGGCCTGTTTTTGTTGAAGCCTATCATAACTATTTTCAGTAATAACAGTATATCTTGCTTTATATAAAATATATAATGGTTCATAGTATGTATTCAGTGTAAAACATTTATTTAAGTCTTATATAAGAAAATTGCAATATTTAATTGTAATTTTATTCCTTCTTACTTTTTGTTTGTTCATTCGTTTGTCTGGGATTGGATTTTGATTTGAACTTCTCAATTAAAAACATTAAGAAAAGGCCAGCCAAAGGTTTTGGACTCCAACAACAATTTGTGTATTCTTAGCCCTCATTCTTATGGCATATGTTGCTGCTTCCAACAGAAACTTTGTGTACATAGATGTTATTTCTGTTCTATAACTGAGATAACTATTGTCTTTGCAGAAGCCCATTTTTCTTCTATTCAGCTGGAGTAAGCATTGGCATGTTTAGTTCACTGTTCATCACCATCTACATATTATCCAGAATGGTGCCCAAGGTGAGTAAAAACTCTTCTATCGGCTGTTCTAAACACTTCAGTAGCAAGCATTCTGAAAGCTACATGCTGAATGCTGGCTTATTTTAAGCAAATTTTATTTTCAGGTGTCCCGTTCAGGCCATCCACCTCTTGAATTTGAGAACATGTAGGCATGCAGGCTTCTCAGTCTGTGCTGTACAAAACTATCACTGGCACAGCTCAGCTATCCACATTGTTCCTTTCCTAATCACCACCTGGAGTTCTTAAGGGATTCTGAGTTTAAAAGGAGTAAATAGTTGAATATATTTTTATACCACTTTTGTCCTGCTTTCTTCAGCTCTTGAGGAAGCTGCTTTTCCTAGGGTTGGCAAAAGGGACACTGGTGGGTCATTGCTTCTAAAGAAACATGACCAGCCAAAACTAGGATGAGCAGACAAAGGAGACTTGTACAGTGGAACTCCTGGGTATGTGCAAATGGCAGCAATTATAAATATTCATTGAGAGGAACATAGAAAACGGCCTGTAAGTAAAGGAGGAATATGCGCTTGAGGTGGCTGGGGAAGTAGGACTTGCCTCCTCACACCATTCTGATCCTTATGGCATCCTGTCTGACTCAGTTTTTGTCTAATATGTGGCTATCCAGAGGAACGTCTTTGCATGCTTTCGTTAGAATCTGTAAAATTGTAATGTCAAAAATGTGTTCCCATTGTGGTAGCAGCACAAGCCCAGCAATTTTGACCAGAGAAATCTGATTTATTTTTGATGTGCTGTGTGTGTATGAACCTTCCTTTTCATGCTCGTTTTGCTAAGAGGGTATTGTGTCATGTGGATCCCTATCGGTAACCTGAAGAGAGATACTCTACACATAAGTTTGCCGCTTCTCTCGCTGTTGTAAGAAGCAGGTGTTATATGCCCAATGAATTGTTTCACATAATTAGGAGTAATAGGCGTTCCACCCAAAGAAACAGTGCTGTGCAAGTCCTGGTAGGAGGAGTTCAAAGAAAGAAGCTTTGGTACTGCACATGGCAATTGCATAGCAGCAGCATGTGCCGCTCTTTGAGCAAGTTGAACTGTCTGCTCATTCTAAGAATGCCAAAATCACTTGCTTCTAAGACAGTTGTGGCTTAGTTATTTGAAGTGTTGAATTTGTTTTCCAGTTTTTATCAGTGTTTTATATAAATATTTTAAATAGACTGTATTTAAATGTTTGTTATGTTTTAATGTATTTCATTTTCTTCTATGCCAAGTAGTAATTGTTTTAAATCTATGAATCTTATGATAATAGACTGTTCTTTCTGGTTCTTAGAAAAGTCCCATCTACCTCATGCTTTTGGGAAGCTGGTCTTTTTCAGTCTACTTATTACAGCTCGTCTTCAGAAACCTGCAGGAGATCTGTAAATTATACTGGGAATACCTACTGGGTGAGTGCTGGCCCTCCTGATCTCTAGATCAAAACTTCACAGCCTCAGAATGTTTTGTATATCTCTAAGCAAACCTGCTTAGGAAATCCTGGGAGTTTGTTTCCTAAAGCTTCCATACTTCATGAAGTATATAACTTCTGAAATGTGTTGTCTTCTAGTTCGCTTGCATAATGCAGGTCATTAAGGCCCATCAAACTCAGACAAAAACGCTCAGCAAACTCTGGACATGCAGGATTTGAAGTTACAGAAAATCTGATATTTTGTCTGTCACTCCTTGGTAGTACAAGGTGTTGGGAATGTGCACTAAGGAAGAAATTATGGCATTAGTGTTACTGATGGATTTCATACATTCTAAACACAACTTGTTGAGGCTGCTAGTTGTGCAATTTTTATTGTTGGTCATACAAAAAACCATCTTGGGCTTCAGCTAAATGGTTTCTTGTGTGTGTGTGTTTATATGTTGGTGGGAATGAGGGGAGGAGTTATTGTAATACCTTATGTTAGGACAAGCATGCAACACAAGTACACAAGACATCTGTCTAATAGCACTCGTTCTTGATTGTCATTCTATCTATTTGAAGATTATTTTTGGTTCAGAAACTTGCAAAAGTAAAAAAGATCCAAGTTGTTGCTGCTTTCTATATTCTGTAACAGGAGGACTGATACATTCTAAACCAACCTCTTATTTTTGGCTGAATTTTCAGTGTATCTCACTTCCTAGCACGGTCCATTCATTCATACTTTTATACTCACTCATTCACTCACTGGGAAGGGTGATGAATCCAGGAAAAATAATCCTTGCTGTGCCTTTCTCTTCTTTTTTATCTCCCCTCCACAGGCTACCTGATTGTTGTAGGCTGTATCAGTTTTGGCGTGTGCTACAAATATGGCCCTCTGGAGAATGAACGCAGCATCAACCTCCTCTCTTGGGGTCTGCAGCTCCTTGGCCTGTTGCTCCTCTACCTGGGCATTCAGATACGGCAAATCGCCATCGCCTTGATCATAATTGCAATCTGTACTAAAAACCTGGAGTACCCAGTCATATGGGCCTATGCCGTCTACAGGTGACAGATGGGAAGCATAGCCATTTTTCCACCTAGATGGCTCATTCCAGTGAGAGCTGTGTTAATAGTTTAGTAGGAGGTGTGTGTGTGTGTGTGTGTGTGTGTGTACATGCATGTACTCAGAACAGAGACTTTTGACATTGCTAGTAAGATTTCTTATCCAGCAGCCACTCAGTATATAGCTCGGTCCATTCTAAGTCTATAGTTCAGTTGTATTGTTTATAACCCTGGGCGAGTCTTCTTCAGCCTGATGCCCTGCAGTTTATCTGGGCTACACTTCCAGAATTCCTGACCATTGGTCATGCTTGCTAGAGCTCATGTGAATTGGAATCCAAAACATCAGAAGAGCATCAGGTTGGGGAAGGCTGCCTTAGGCCAGTACAATGTAAGTGAGTGGTTTCAGTCTGTCTATAAATTAAATAGGGATAACTACTTTTGCAGAGGCCTTTAGAGGGATTTGGCAACTTATCCAAGACACTACAAATCAAAGGAGGTAGCAAGCTGAATCGGCTCTCTTTAGGGGCTTATATTCATACAGTCAAAATTAGTTGACTGCCTCTGTGCCTGTTTATGCCAGAATCTGGACACCTTAGTAGAGAACAAGTGGCTCAGCGGAGGGTGGTGATAATTAAAATGTTTTATAAAGAACCTACCATTTTGAGGAACTGTACAGAAATGAAGAAACAAGGGAGCTTGTCCCTGCCCACAGTCTCACAAGTTATGAAGTGGGGACCAGAATGGGGAGGCTAGTGAGAAAGGAGCAAAGTCAGCTATCAGTTCATGAGGGTATAGAAAAAGAAGTTATGTTTCTTCTAATGACTATTTGGAGTGGCAGGTGAGGAGACAGTTTTGGGGAAGGAGGAACCAGATGTCAGTTTGTCCTAGCACAGTCAGTGCAGTGGAATGGGCCTCACTGTCTCCTTCCTCTGGATGATGCTGAAAGAAACTTGGTCTGAGAACGGAGCAGCTGATACTGTTCAATATGGTATTAGGTATTAAGGCACAGTTTGCTATCCAATCATGTCAAAGGCTTATCCAGGATGCTAAGAGTAGAATATGAATAAATGGATAGATAACAGATTGTGACTGTTCAGTCAAAAAATACCACTAGGTGGCACCTGCAAAAGGGCATTTACAAGATAGATGAGAAAACTTGGCATTTTCTTTGGAAGCCTGGACCCTTATCTAAATCTCTTCCTCTGTGGGATGGTCACAGTTCAATAGGACCGTTCAGCAGCGCATTTGAGAGCAATTTATCCAGCGATATCTTAAAAGGTGGTTTGGCAGATACCTTAAAGTAAAGCACTTCTTTCTTACAGTAGTGAAGACAAAGTTGACATGAGACTTGTCAAAGCATAAATGCTTAGAGTTAAAACCAAATCTCTTACACATGTAAGAACAAAATCTGGATTTGGTCTCTGGGTCTTCTGTAAGAAAATTATATGCAAGGCTGAGGCCTGTTCACATGCCTGAAGACCATACATTTGATTATAAAGCATGCCATTCCACTGAACCAGAGTGAATTATATTTGTACAGCATGACACTTGGTTTGAAAGAACCATCATGATAATCTAGTAATAGCAGCACAAGGAAATTTCTCCCAACAAGACCTTGTCTTAGCTTTTGGCAGCAGTTAGTGCCTTTGGCCTTGAGCTTGACATGAATGTAGGATACAACTGGGAAAGAATCTGGCCAAACACTGTCTCGTGAGCTGCTTGGGAGTTGTTCCAAGGTGCCAAACTTTGACGTTCAGATTGTGGCTGCCAATAATGCCATTGGTATTCTAGCAGGAAGCTGCTCACAGCCAAAAAAAAGCCCAGCCCTCCACGTCTGCTAACTGAGGAGGAGTACCGGATACAAGGGGAAGCAGAGACACGCAAAGCCCTGGAGGAGTTGAGGAAGTACTGCAACAGCCCAGAGTTCTCTGTGTGGAAAACAGTCTCCCGCATCCAGTCTCCAAAGAGGTACTGCCTTAGAAGATCAGCAAATGGGAGGGGTGAGCTACATTGTGCTATGGGAATCTTTTATCATCTAGCAGCCTTAAGAAGGACATCCAACTTGCACACCCAGCTGTGGGAGAGAGGTGGATCTAGAGTGCATAGGAGAGGTCATTCAGAACTGAAACTGGATTTCTTTTCTGCCAGCTCTGTATGCCCAGAGCATTTACCATATGGATGCTCCTTATTCTTTGGATAAAATTTATATATTCTATATGGACACTTTTTTCTGTTAGAATAAAATCACCTCCTAAAATAACTACCATGAAAGCCATAAGCAACTCAACTGGTATATTAAACAGTCCATCATATACCGAAAGAAATCTTAACATCATGTCATTTAGTCAACAGCATTGGCATTAGGCAACTCTCACTGAGGAGCTTTCCATAACTGGGAGACCAGCAACAAAAAGAGCCTCCTTGTAATCATCCCCCAAACCACCTTTGGGGGAAGCACTTGGAGAAGGTCCTCAGATGCTGATCACAGGGTACTAGGTTTATCCTAGGCAAGGGCACTGGACCTGGGTCTTACAAGTTTTCTTGTGTACATGCTACATACAATAAGGCTTTCACCCGTCCACAGATGTAATCTGGACTTCATCTTACACTTGCTTATATGGCAAATACATCAGAACTCTGCTGCATGGCACAAGTAGTGGTCAGGGAACAGCGGGTTGCTGCAGCGGCCTCACTGCTCTCTTGTCTTTCCTCCAGATTTGCTGATTTTATAGAAGGTGCCTCACATGTCATCCCCAATGAGGTCTCTGTCCATGAGCAGGAATATGGGTTGGGGAGTTCCTTTCTGGAGGAACAGCTCTTTGAAGAGGGCAATGAAGAGGAAGGTGAGGAGAGAGACTACGGCTTTGATGAGGAGGATTGCATGGACATCTCATGGCCCCAGCTTCACCAAAGTTTCCAAAATAGAACTGACTGGCATTCAGACAATTGAACAGGGGGAATTACACTTTTGCTGCTCTCTTGTGCCTGTGTGTGCAAAGTGTGTGTATATGACATCTGCCCAACAATGGGTGGTTGCTTGTTAAACTCTGGGAAGGGATGGGTAGTGCAGGCTATTAAAGTCCTGCCATCCATTCCAGTGACTGAACTGAATGTGAACTGAAATGCACTTGAGACGGACCACAGTGTCCAGAACCAAGTGTTTTTTGGACTACAAATTGACCAGAACTGAGGGCCACCTGAGGTGAATAAGGTCAAGCAATGTGATGGTTCATGGCTATTTGCATGTAATGGTGAATTATTTCATCTTGACAACAGGCCACTGAGGTCTTAAAAGAGTTGGTGTCTAATGTCCAGCTCAATCTGACATAACTTACATCATGCCTTGTTCTTTGGAAGGACATAGTGCTGCCCTCTGAGGCCAAGCACTGTATGGGGTCTATGATAGTTTGTTTCTTGCTCCAGGACCCCCTGAGCTTGCTGTTCAGTGAGCAATACTTGCTTATTTCATTACTTTTCAAACACTTCTGGATTCAGCAGTTGACCTAGACTCTGTGTGTTGGCTGAATCTGAATTTTGTCTACATGGAAATAAGCTATGACGACAGTGTTATTTTGTTTTTTTAGTTTGTGTGTATGTTAGCTTGAAGCTTTCCCCAACTTAGTGGGACATGGAGATTGATGACTGTTGCTGAAGATCTTGTCACACACTCTGCACAACCAAGTATCCCTGTATCTCAGATACATGTGCACCATCCCCCCAGTGAGGATAAATTTATTTTTAATGATGTGCCTTGTGAAAGGGAATTGCTTCAGCTTGAATGCCTCTTGTGTTGAATGTATTAGGCATCTTGTAGAGCAACTTGGATTTTTTCTTCCCTTGGGTAGCCAGTGCTTTGAGTTCCACAGCAGGACTGCCTGGATGTGGACCTACTTCACAGGTAGTCCATCTTTGCCCTAGCGGTAATTCATGTTGCTGCAATTTTCTACGTGAGTGTTCAATAGAAGCTGAGTGAAGTTTTGGTAGTAGGGAACTTCTTGCAACAGGTGTTACAGAGTACAGCTCCCCAAAGCTGCTATTCATTATCAACAAAAACTACTGTTCCTCTTACTGGTCCTGCTATTTGCTCTCAACAAAGATTACTGGGCCTAGGATGGGATTTAAATTATGGCTTCTTGTTTTAAAGCATTTCCTCCCTCCTCTGTTGTTGTGAGATTTGCAGATCTGATGCTGTATTTTCAGTTTTACCTTCCAGCTTGCTTGCTTGCTTGCTTGCTTGCTTGCTTGCTTGCTTGCTTGCTTGCTTTCTTTCAACTTTGCTGAAATTGGGTATGGAGGGACTTGCTCTTTTATCAGCAGGGGTTCAGTATAAGCTAACAGAGAACCTGAAACTGTTTTGACTAAGCCTGCAAAATTCTGCCACCGCCTCTTATGTTATAGAACATGTGTTTTTAGAAGGCATGCTTCTAAAACCAGAATTAAAAGACATACTGCCTTCCTGTTTACTGTCTTTTCAAATTTAGAGAGCTTTACAGAAAAATATAGCAAAGGTCTACAATTTCAACATGGATGTTTTTCCTGCCATCATTGAAGTCTGAACTTCCAAGAGTGCCTGGTATGGGGCTCTCTGAAGTCCTTTCATGAACAGATTTCTCAAAATAGAACTACTGGCACATCAGAACTTGACAGGTTAATTGTGCCTTAGTGTTTTACTTACTCTCTGAGTAACACGGGAGAACAAAATGGGTGGGGGGATGTAACTTTTGTCACACCTGTTTTGGGAGGAAATGTCATAGGGCTGCCAGTTCTGTAGCATCCTCAGTCACTGTTGTGAAGACAGTATGATCCATCCTCTTGGTTTTTTTAGTTTAAAAATTAGAATGGGAGAGTGAATTGCTCATGCCATTTGCTCATACTAGAGAGATCAAATCAGTCAGAAAAGTATCTGACCTACAGTTATACCTATAATACACAAATTATTTAAAATTTAAAACAAGAATGTTGCTTCCCACTTTATGAAAACCATTATGTGCAAAATGGCACTGTTGTCTTTCCCATACATTGGCACTAAAGGAAGTGCGGAGTTCTCCAACTTAAGTTGGCTAAAATTCACTTTATGAGCAGGTCTAAATATTTGATCAATGCAATATATCTTGTTCACTGTGGAATATAGGCTATGACAGATTCTTGGAGTATCTCCTAATACAGATCAAATTTCCTCTAGACATTACTCTTAAATTATTCTTGTTGGCCTGTTTTTATTTGAGATACATCAATATTAAAAATAAATGTATTTTTGACAAAGAATGTACTCTACACTGTGGTCTCAATATTCTTTTGGGTTGTGAGGGCTATTTTTAATCAAGCCATAAAGCTTTCTTGTGGGATGCCATGCAGGTGAATAGACAATACTGGCCTTATCTGTGCACACGTAAGTCTTAGGACAAAAAGCCTCTGCTTAAGGTTGGTCATAAAATGTTTGCCTTTTGGCTGTTCAGAATAACTGTTTGTTCTGAGAGTTTAAGAATTTCCTTCCATGTTGCTGTTACTCAGAAGGTTGGTTGATGTAAGTACTTCCTTTGATACGTTGTCCATTTGAAATTTTAAGTGAATTCACTGAAAAGGATTTGGAGGGCCACAAGTTGGTGAACTATGATATGCGAGTCAAGTGATGGACTTACCTGTGAGCCTCTCTTGCGTTTGGCAAGACACAAACTGGGAGCTACCAGGTTTATTGTGTGTCTTTAAAGTGATGGTGTTATCTTAACCCTATTGTCCTGATCATACTAACTGAACAGGAAGCTCAGTACTGGGGAAGTACTTGAACTATCTCTAAATGAACCCTAGATGTATATGTCAAGAGTGAGCAACTTGTATGTCAAAATATCTGAAGTGTTACCAAAGCTTTAGTCAAGGTTGCTGGGTGAAGGGATTTTTGTCAAAAATACGTGGAGGGTCACAGTGTGCCCACCTCCATTCAGAACATCTTCCAGATGGTGGCAAGTTGTGTACTTTCTGGCTATTACTCTTTTTCAGCACTGTGCTTGTCCGCTTCTGTTGGCAAGGAGTGGTCTAGATGAAGTACATGCAGTTTCCATGTGTTTATTGCAGATGTAAGATTTGCAGGCAAACTGGACTCAGCACTGAACGCATGTGATCCAAACACAAGAAAATCATTGAACTTAATTTTGGATCTGCTGTGGTTTCTTAGCTGTAGCTGGCCCAGACCTAAACACAGTGTGCTTTAAAAAGTTGCATTTAGGTGACACACTGCTGAGACAAGTTGGTGGTGTTGTGTACAAGTCTTACAAGCTAAGTAGGTTTCCAGACAGGGTTTCTAATTGGAAGAAAAAGATCCTGAAATGCCCATATCCTCAACCATGAACAATCTTGCATAGCTTTCTAAACTTTCAGACTTGAGCAGGCATTGCTCTTATAAAGTTTTTAATCCTGAGGTTTAGAAACTTGCTTTTTTTCCCCTGAAGCTGTTGAAAACTGCATCCTATGCCAATTTTTCCACTTTATCTAGAGTCCTTCCCAACTGTTCCTGAATAATCCAGCTCCAAGACCGCAAGATACTTAGAGGAGCAGGCAACCAAATGTTCGTTCCTTGCATTTGGCTCCTTTCTCTACCCCATCCAGGTGAGTTAATTTATAAGAACCCTGCTCATCAGGAATATATGCAAGAAAAGTTTACAGTAACACAGCCCTTCAGCCCATGCCCACCCTCCCTGGACAGGAGATTGTCCTTCTGTTACGTTTTTCTGCTTCCAAGCACTCATGTTTTAGGTAATGATGAGCTGGGCAATCATACCCACGAAGGTGCCCTACCCTTCCCATTTTTTAGAAAATTAAGTTTCTTACTGGCAGCTGAGACTCTAGCTGTTGTCATAAACTTGTCTCTAGGGCACAGTTGAAGCTTAGAAACATTTGAGAGAGATTTGGATGGCAGATGCTTTCATCTGCAGTACCTCCATTTTGTGGAGGTATTCAAATATCCAGAGACTTGAAAACTTTGCCTGTTCTTGTTCTAGGGGCAGTGCTGCAAGTATTTAATTTCCTTCCAGATGAGCACAGTGGAGAAACCACAAATGGTCTCTATGTTTACACAGTGCATGAAGGGATGAACAGGTAGCTAGACTACTAGAATGTAAGACAGCATCCACTTGGAGCACCTTTGAATGCCAGAAACAGAACTGGAGCCTTCACTTTCACTTCCAATCTTTCAACTTCGTTTTGCTTTGCAAGCACATGCAAGAACAATGGCTGCAGCCTTTAACTTGATAACAGTAGCCTCCAATTTTAATAGCCCATTTAGTGGCAAACAAAACTGAGAAATAATTGTTGTCTTGAGTATGCTGTGAATAAACAGTCTAGCCAGCTAAGAGAAGTACTTGCCAATGAAAATGAAGTTTTGAGTATAGCTCTAATTGCCAAGTGCAGTTACAACCCCTTAGTTGTTTTCAAATGTTTATTGCAGGAAGGGATTTTTAAAACCCTTTTCAGTTTCTTTATGGGGAATCTTCACAAGACACAACATGTCATTCACAGAAAGTAGCAGCAAGCTCTAATAGTTACCAGATTTATTGTAGCCATTGAGTGAAACATACAGCAGCCAAATTCATCCTCTCCAAATGCACAAGTTAAAGACCCTTGTAGAGAATAGGGAAAGATCCATCATACACTGCTCCTTGGTATGGAAGGCAGCCTCAGACCTTCCCATCAGCCATTCCTACCATGCACAGGTAGCCCTCCCTGTTTTCTGCTTGTGTGGAGGTCATTAAGCAACTTGGAGGTGAAATTGAGAAAAAGGCAGGTTTTGGTATGAAGGGGTTCTTCATGAGTGTCGACCCAAAGTGCATCCACTATTCTTCCCACCATCTTGTTCTGACTGTAGGTATTGACAACAGAATGAAGACCTGTTCCGTGCCCTGTTGGGCTCTCCACTGTCGCCTACTTCATCCTTTTCACAAAGGCTCCTCCTTTCATCACATAACTTTTCCAGTTCTTCCTAGCCACATCCACCTTGGCTTAGTCTGGTCGACACTAGCTGAAACTTTGTACTACCTTCCAAGCACTCTTGAGAACTGTATGCACACCCATCCCAAGCCCAGTATCTGGCAACTCATGTCCCCCTTCTGGTTTAGCACCTGTGATACATGCCACATCTATCAAATAGAGTTGGTTAAGGTGCCAGTGCAGTCATCGATAGCTTATTCAACAAAGCATCTTCAGTCGTGGAGTTAAAAGCTTCCTGTCTTGTCTGCTGTTGCCCTGAAGCAGCCCCTCCAGGCGGCTCCACCCTTCTGTGGGTTGTCATCAAACACAACAGCTGCTCCAAGGTTACACCAGGGAATGCAGGCAGCAGCCACACAATAAGTTAAAAGCAAACACTTCTGTGACCATTCTAGTAGGGAGATTCCTCTTAATCGAATCTCTGCTGCTGAAGTGCTGCGTACCCCGCAACCCCACTCAGTCACTGTTTCCAAGCAGGCAAAGGGGGGTTTTGTCCAGCTCCTCCAACCGATGGCCCCTCTTATCCACACACCAGCATTGGCCTCTCTTCTGCCCTTTGGATGTCCGACACTAAAGAAAGACATTAACAGAAAAATGATACAGCCAGTCATCAATTGCAACACCAGCATCCTTGAATCTTTAAGGACTAGAAGCAGCAGCTTCTAGGGAGATTCTGGAATTCTTTACTTGTGATTGATTGGAAAGTGCAAGATGAATGAGCCAAAGAACAATCTCAGCTAGAAGTACAATTAGGAGAAGTGGGAAAAAAATCAAGCTGAAGCTGAAATTTTATCCTAAAAGCTTTGCCTGCCCAGCCACATGCACCTCTTGTGTTTTGCCCTAACAGGAAGGAGGCAAGCCTGGAGCAGTAACTTGCACCAAGATGTACTGAGCAGTTTCTCCCAAGGGCAGGCAAATCTGACTTCCTTCAACTCACCTCCACTGGGAGTGATCCCACCACAGCTCTGCAAAGGGGAGGTAATATCTTTCTCCCCCTGATAAGGAGCAACTGAATTATAGTGTACCCATCACAAAGATCAAGCAGATGACCTAGTCCACTATTGTCGATCTGGTTCTGGTGTGGTTCATGTAGTGAAAGTTCTGTCAAAGGCTCACCATTTCATGCCTTTTTTTAGTTGAATGGACCACCGACTGAAGCTGGGATACCTCTCTGCAAAGCCTCAGGTCTACTACTGCAACCCAAGTTTTAGAAGCCACTTCCAGGTCATCTCTCTTTGCAGTTATAGAATTGATACAGGGTACAGAATTCAACATTCTGAACATCTTTCCTTTTAATTATTGAGATGCAAGTGTGTAATTCCTCAGCAGCAGAACAACCCTATGCAGTTGTATGCTCAACTGCCTGGATCCCCCGCCCCAGATAGACAAGGTCCAATCAAACAGTCCTCTTCATGAGGAACAGTTACAGGACACTTCCTAGATTCAACAAGATCCACGCTAAGTTGTACAAGCTAAGTAAGATAGAATAAAAGGAAAAACTATCATTCTGCCATTTCCAGCTATCTTCTCCCAATCCCTTTCCACCCCTCATATCTTCTGGCTAGTTAGAGGTTGGAGATGGGCTACCTACAACAGAAAATGGTAGAAGAGACCCTTCCAGAATGGGCTGGCCAGTGAAAGTGTGTTGGCAGGCTGGTTGCCCAAGCCCTGTACCTTTCCTTCCTAGGATATAGCCAGGCTCTTGGCTTTTCTCCGCAGTGAGGAAGGCAACAGTAGTGCTTCCACCTCAGCTGTTCTCTAACTAGGAAGCAGCTCGGCCCTTGCCTTCTTCACAGCAGCAGCAAAGAGACCAATGGGGTTGCTACCACCTCTCCATGTGCTCCCTAAACTGGGGAACAGCCAAATGACTGAGTTCATTGCAGCAGGTGCACAGAGGACCTAAATGCTCCTGCCCTCCAAGCTACTCTTTCCTCTACATGACTGTAAATAAGGCTGCCAGATTCTCGCCTTGGGAAGACTCCCAAATTCTAAGCAGGCTTTCCTGCACATACCTCTGCTAAGCAGGGGGCAGCTGGTCCAAGAGGCCTTATTTGCCCTTGGCACCAAGTACACCTCAGCTGGTCATCCGATTCTTCCCCGCTCTTGCCCTGCAAGGCTTCATTGGTTTCTACATTCCCTCAGGCATGAAGAACAGCGTCTTGCACTTCTCTCTGGAAAACTGATGCAGAGTTCTGTCCATCACTGCTGCCCCCACCAACATCTTGCCTCTGCCCATCTGGAGTTCAGGGCAAAACATGGCTGATAACACCAGAACAACAAAGAGCTGGGGAAGGGAGAAGTGACAGCACTGCCGGGTGAGTGTCCATTGGATCCATCCTCAGAATAAGCATTAGACTGGGTTCCACATGGTCGAGTCCAGGTCCCCCTTGGTGCCAGACTAGTCTCATCCCAATGTTTTTGGCTTGGGTGAAGCAGACTGACATGAGACAGGAAAGCAAGAAGCCTCACTCTACGTGGCACCATGATTCTGTCTGAGAAAAAGCAGGGCCATCTCTGCAGCTTTATTTCATTCTAGGAAATCATACATTTTGATTCCTGGGTCAGGGAAATGGTGTGCCAGAGATTTATCCTGGAGTCTACTTTTCACCCCATGGACATGTTTCTGGTTTTCTCAAGGGCTCACAACATCAGGCTACATTGAAGATGATTATCTCCAGGACAATGGAGCAGTAGTCTCTCTCCCTCTGCATCGGAGATGCACAGAGGGTCTACTCTAGTTTTCTTTCTTGGTTCCCCAGAGGAGTGGGAAGACCAGATATTTCAGGTCCAGAATGGCCCATCTGACCCTGCAGGTTCCTAAACTTCAGATACAGAGTCAGACATTTCCAGCACGGGCCCCTGCTGTTTGGCCTGACATCAGCTCCCAGAGTTTTCATCAAAGTTTTGGTGACCCTGGTGGCCCATCTATGGACGGGAGAGGGCACCTACTCTACCCTACTTTGACATCATCCTCATCAAGTTTTTCCTGGTGGAAAAGGATACAAGAAGTTCAGACAACAGTAGACTCTCAACAGCTGTGGACTTATGGCAAATCAGGAGGAAAGTGCTATGGTTTATCCCAGTCTCTATAACAGTTGGAACAGGCACAGAGTCTATATGTGGAATGCACAGAGACTTCAAAGAATGGTGTCTGACCCAACCTTCCCAAAAAATTGTCCGTAAGAGTCAGTCGGGCAAGTCCAGCCAGGAAGGTCCATATAACCAATGCCAGACTGATGGGATAATAAGCACATCTGGTGGCCCAGGGAGTGTGGTCTGCACAGGGGTTCCAGCTTAGCAATCTTCTACAATTGAGAGCCAAAAAACTGGCACTTTTCTATCTTGAAGCCAGGATCAGCAGCAGCTGTGTGCTGATTGGAACAGACAGTATGTCAGCCAAAGCTTTTTTAAACAAGCTCAAAGGTGCATAATCAGGAAGGCAAGACAAGGAAACCTCAGAGATACCGAACTGGGCAGCGGAAAATCTTTTTCATGGCAGTCCATCTTGCAGAAACAGCACAAATGAAGACTGGCTGAGCAGCTGAAAGGTTCTGGAGCTTACACTCTGGCTGTTCTTATGTAAAGTTCTGATCAGAAAGCTCTTCATGGATCCCTTCACCACACTGGAAAATGCCCATATGTCTCTCTCCATGTTAAAAAAAACCCTTGTGCAGGGGTAGGAGTGGATTTCCTGACCAGTCTGTGGCCCCAGGGATTCCAGCGCCATGTATTTTCTAACACAGTCAAGCAGCCAAAGTGCTCCTGGAAGCTCTACACTGGCCACAGAGACCATGATTCATGGATGTGGTGGACCTGATCATTCAGGGAAGCTAGCACCTTCCTGTATGCAGGAACTTGGAATCTTGGATCCCTTGGTGCGTTCCAGAGACAGAAATTTTTCAGTTCACTGCCTGGAGATTGAGTGGAGGTGCACAGGCCACCTTGCATAGTCAGATGAGGTCTTTAACCCTTTTTGGCCTCTCAGCATACATCTGGTGTACAATGATACATCAAAGGCCTCGTTTTCTTGGTATCAAGACCCAAATAGATTGCAGGGAAGACAGATTAGCCATTAGTTCTGCAATTACTTCAGGAAGGACTGCTAAAAAGGCTCAGGGCTAGCACACTTACATGCCGGTAGCAGCTTTGAACAATGTTTTAAGCTGCAACAGGATGGGGGTCATTTGCTAACCCTCTCCACATTTGGTGATTTCTTATGGAGTCAACCTTCCATGGATTCTTCCTAGTTTTCCCACAAGGAACCTGACAGGGGTTCTTGAAACTCTGATGGCACCTTGATTTGAGCCATTGAACACATGTCCCATTAAAATTTTGATGATTAGGACTATCTTCCTCACAGCTAACACTTTGGCCACCTGAGGTGAGGGTGTTGTTCACTGACTCCTAGTTTTGTGTGCTCCATCAGGTCAAAATGGTACTTTGAGTAGATCCATCTTTTCTGCCTAAGGTTATATATTTTTCAGCAGGTGATTTTGCCCTCCTTTTGTCCCAGTCCAGTCCATCCCCAGGAGAACCACTTGTGTGCAGGGCCCTCTGCTTTTACCTGGACAGGATGGCTGCTATCAAGCAGACATGGGCCTTAGTCTAGACTACCTAGACTAAGGAGGGGTCAGCATCTACACTTTTCAGGTGGCGTATCGCTCTCTGGGACAATGTCTTTGAGAAGCGACCAGGACAACTACCTTCCATGGCAATGCCTCAGTGGAGAAGATCCCAGCACACCTTTGCCAAGCAATACTGACTTTTTCTTCTTCCACAGGTGCTCCTTTTGGTGGAAGTGTTAGGCAAGGAATGCATATTCAATTATATGTGCACCTCCCAGGGAAGGATTGCTTTTGTCATGGAATGCCCTCCAGAAGATACAGAAAGTACAAATTCATGATAACAGATTTCCCTTTTTACAAAAAGCTGTAATGAATAGTGTAATGACAGGATTTTGATTTTATGTTTATAGAGCTATAATTTAAACCCACATTTTTGTGATGTCTTGCGGCAACATAGAACAGTTTTGTTCTTAATAGCAGAGATGCAATTTTTCAAGCAAAAATTCTTTGGCATTAGCTGGGATGGAGGAAAATTGCATTAATGGTTGTAGCTGCTGGTTGCAGCTATCTAGGAGAGAGGGCAAAGCACTCTGCATATGCTCCCAGACATCTTTTTTTCTAATCCATATATTCCCTCCCTGATGTTTGGCTCAAGTTAAGCCCTGCTTCCAAGGGAGAAAAAAAGTGAAAAGGAAATAAAAATAAAAGAAGGGCAAAGCCAATGAATAAGGGCAAATGTTGAAGAATGACAGTGCAGATGCTGGAAACTGAATGGCTTATTTCTTGTTCAGCAAGTCCCAAGTGGTCCAGGAGGCATACAGATGTATTTGTGTCTTCAGGCCAGAGAAGTAGCACTCGTGCTCCTTTTACTTCAGATGTACACATTCACTTTAGGAAGGGAATGTGCATGACCCTGATTGGCTAGCCCTGCATAACATCATGAGGCCAACCCAACCCACCCTTCAGAGCATTTTTTTTCTTTTTTCAAAAAGCAGAAGCAAACCAATAAATGAATGGTGTGCTGACCTAAGGCATTGGGGTGAGGGGCTGAATCCATGTGCAATTTCCACTCAGTACTTGTGCTAATGAAGCAGGCCTCACCTGACTGGGAAAATATCTACAATCCCTTCTGGGTTTGGTTACGTTTGTATGCACTCAGAATAACTTCAGACTCTGCCACTACTTAGCCCTGCCCTCAGCAGTAAAGGTGTAGGAACTGGAGAACGAGGAGCTCACTAGGCCCTGAATTCTGCCATTCCTGCTGTCCCCTCAGCGAAGCCAGTGCCCATGAAGGCAGGAATGACACAGAGAATGCTAAAAGCCCAAGCAGTACAGGGAAGCTCATGGGGCAAAACGAGTGAGTGGAACGGACAGGGGAAAAAAACCAAGGACAAGAATGACAATCCTTAACAGTAATGGTCACAAGGGAGTCTATGCCACTGAATTCAGCAGGATTTACTTCCACACAAACATTCACCAGTTTGCACTGCAAGAGTAAACAAGGAGGGCAGCCAAGGTCCTCTATTAAGTAGCACACGTGGAAGGAACAGAATCCCTCTGCTAGCCCTCTTCAGCAACGCAACCACCAGCTCCATTTGTACAAGCATCAGTTGAGCATCAAGCATTTGGATTCCAACACCATATGTAACTGTGGAGTTGGGCAACTTGATGCCTTCCAGATATTTCAAACTATCACTCCCACAATCCCTGGCCACTGGCTCCATTGGCTGGGGCTTAAAGTTCCAAACATCAGGGAGGGAGCAAGTTGCATACAGTCAGCTGGATTTTATAGCAGAGCAGAATCTTGGCCACATTGCACCAGGTTACAGAAACCAACTTGGATTCAGCAGCCCTGTCAGTTTGTGCACCCTGCCCCTGCTAGCAGGGCCCAACCACTCCCACGGCCTTAGAAGGCCAGCAGCTGCCATACACAGAGCAAAGCCAGGTGCTCTGCTCTGCAGCCCAGAACGGTTACTCTGCTGGAAGTCTCCAAGCATCAGCAGCTGTGTTGGTGCTGGGCCTTCTTACACATCCCTTCCCTGTTAAAGAGGCCAATGCTTTTCCATGTTGTCTCCCACAACAGAGGTACAGAAGCACACCCTGAACCTCCTTTGACATCACAGCCTAAGAATCTTCTTACAGTTCAAGGGCAATTCTTGCCTCTGTGGTCACGTGTTGTCAAAGTCCAAGAGCAACTCACTTCACCTCCAAGCCACCTTTCCATCCATACCTGCTTCCGTCTGTAGAAGCCCCTGGTGTCGCAATTGGGAATGAAGATGTCTTCCCCATTCAGGTAGAGTGGGGCCTTCAGCTCCTGCAAGATGGTCGCCAAATGCATGCGGCAAGGGGCCTGCCAAGTAGAGTTAAGACAGCAAGTCAAGTTAGCTACTGAATCAACAGGGATGGTTGTGTGTGTGGGAGACAGAAGCAATGTCACCCAACAAGTATATTCAGCTTGGCTTTGATAGTATGTTAAATGCAGGTATTTGGACCTGCTTCAGATGCCAACATTCCCACCAGAGGCACTGTGATATATTCATCCTTTTGATAAATGTGTGTGTACAAATGTGTGGGTATAAATCTATGTGTGGAACTATGAAAATGATAAACAAATTGGAATGGTAGAGTTGAACCCTCTTGCTGACATGTTGGCATTCTACAAGAAGGAAAGTGAGCTTATCTGTGCATGTTTCAAACCATGAGGAAAGTATATACGTATGTGATCTCCCTTCTGAAGATGGACAATCCCAGAATTATACTACCTAATTTTCTAAAAGTGTAGATTTGCATTTGGCACAGCTGGAGAAATGGAAACAGATACGAGCAACGGTGCTGAGATTTTGCAGTTCTGCAGGGCCTGGAATCAGAGTGCTGAAACAACTGTAGCAAGCAAGGCACCAGGTTTCCAGTAGGGCATGTAGAAGGAAGCACAGACCCAACCAATCCTCCCAGTATGAGTTGCCCAAACACCTCTCATTCCACGCACCGTATCAAGTTCCTGTTTGGCATCACTGCTCAGGGAGAGCTGATGGAGCTGGACTTTGCCAACAGTGACCTCTTGCAAGGGGAAAGGCTCTGGAGTGGACTGGCCCAGTCGGTGATTCTCCTTCCAGTCATCCTCTGGAAAGACAGAACTAGACTTCAGCCTGTTAGCCTTCTAAAAGATGACCAACTTCAGGGGGATGATTTGCAAATGCTGTGCTGTGACCAAAGACAAAGCTTGCCTTGACAAATTAAGCCACTAAATCGGATGCATCCACTGGCTTCCATTCTCTGCTAATGCATGACTGGTAACATTCCACATGAAGAGGGGAAAGGAGGCAAGGGATTCCCTGAGGCATCAGTTATTGTTGAAAGTGGGGAAAACGTTTGCCCTCAACCAGAACACACAGCTCCTAATCTGTGATGGAACAAAGCAGGGGACATGGTAGGATACATGGTGAGAATTTTAACCAGTCTATCCTGTAGCTGAAGGAAAAAACATTAACCCATTATTCTGGGAATTGGCATGACATTTTGGTACAAGAGTGCAATATGCAGTACTTTTCAAGGGTATAGAGGGTCTTGAAGCCCAAGCTGAAATCTTGAGCTAGCTGGTCACTGAGGAAACTTTTCAGCTTCCTTGGCATTCTGGAAAGTTTTGCCCTGACCTGGTATTTTGCCAGATACAGCATGTATGCCTTTCTCTGTATTTCAATTCTGTCATCTTCTCACAAATGGAATGGAAACGAGGGACAGAACTGCATAAACCTAAATCTAGCCCTGTCCAAGACACATTTTTAAAGCAAGTAGAAAGGAGAAAACATCTAACAGTCACATGGAGTTTCCATTAAAAGCAACTCCCTACTTCCCTCAGCTCCGGAATCCTGTCACTCTTCAGGACTATGAGTGATGAGCGCTCTGTTTCTCTGTGTAAAAGCCCCATCTTCATTAAGTCTAATCATCCTCATCTTGGCACCTATAATTATCCAATTATTACTTTCCTGAGAGGAAGTTAAGGGTCTATCAACAAATTAATGCTTGCCCTGCTGCCATCTCTGCATCAGGGGTGGGCCCGGAACTTGTGGGCTGTATCTAATGTTAGTCTGACTAAAGAGCCGACCCACTGAAATGAATGGGAATGAGTTAGACCAACACTGGATTCAGTCTTCTCTGGGTTTTCTACCTTTTACTTCAGACCATAGCAAAAGCTCAGAGGCCATGGCATAGAACTGAAAGAAACCTTGGAAATCTTGTCCTACACCCCACACAATGCAGGCTCTGCAACACAAGATACAGCTGCAGCTTCCCTGACAGAAATCCATCCAGCCTCTGTTCAAAGGAGAACCCATCAACTTTGGAGGCAGTCTGTTCCACTGCCTAAGTTCTTCCTTCCCAAACCATCTGCTCTGTAGTCTCCAGCCACTGGTTCTAATCCTGCCCTCTGGATTAAGAGGACAAGTCTCTTTTCCCTTCTGCCTGGCATCTAGTCAGACAATTGAAGACCACTATTCCAGTCTCCTCTGAAGCTCCTCTTTGCTAGGCTCTCTGAACCATCTTAACCATCCCCCAGACACACACAGTTATTAAAAGCTTTTCTATCCTGTCCCTTACAGAATGTCTTGGGACGGCTTACAATAGATCACTCCTACCACTACAAACCCAGGCTCCCTTGCAGTCCTGGAAGCCTGAACAGCCCTACCTGCCAGTGCACAGCACCTTACAGGTGGCCGAGACTGAAGGTACATGGAAGCCCCTGTGTATTAGGCTCAGGAGCAGCTGCAGCTTGGATCAGGCAATCACTTCCTCGCCTCCATTTCCCAAACAATCTCTTGAGGTAGCACCAGAGTTGCTTACATCAGGCGACCGACTGTGAGGTACCATGAGTACAGCCTTCACTGAGTTATTGCTCTCCAAATGTGCTAGACTACAACTCCCATCATTCCCAGCCAACAGGAGATACCAATAGAAGCTGCTGAAACTATGGGAACAGGAAGGAAGATGGGAAGGTCTTGAAAGATAGCCATTCTTAGTGGACCATAATACCAGGCTTTACATAAGAATAAAAGAGCCATGCTGGATCAGACTAAGGGTCCATCCAGTCCAGGCTTCTGTTCACACAATTAAGGAAGGGAAAGAAGCCATGGCAGCTTCTTTTCCCTGCCCTGGCCATGCACTGATTCTTCATCTGTGCCATGAAAACCTGGAACCCTCAAAGCAGCCACTGGTTGTGGCATAGTCTGGAAGCCACTTCCATACCTCATCAAGTTCAGATGACACAGTAACGCATGCATGGCAAATTACAGAAACAAGGTAGTGTGTAAGTGGCATGCACCAGGCAAGGTGGGGAAGCTGCCATGGCTTCTTTCCAAAGTGTGTGCCCCATCACATTGGCCAACCAGCTCCCTGTGGGAAATGCACCAGCAGGCATGAGTGCAACAGCATCCTCCTGCCTATGTTTAGCATGATTTACAAGTGCTATTTGTAGCAAACAAGAAAAAGCATTCGTCTGGCTGTAACTGTATTATGATGGACAGCTTAGTATCAGATAAAGCAACTTTCAATGCCAACTTTCTTCTCTTATGGTAGAGAAGAGGGATGCTTCTCTTTCACTTTCTAAAACTGCCTACTTGCCCTCAAGTTCCAAGGAGCCTGTGACTGGGTCCTTAGTAAGCAACTGAGATTTGGTTCTTGGGCCGGACAACTGAATAAAAATTTCTTTGCATATTTCAGAGTGGGAAGGAGAGGAAAATGGCCTTCAATTCCTTAATTACCAAGAGCTAACTGACTTTGTAAGCTAATCAACAGAAGAAGCCCTCTCACCACTTTCTTCATAAAGAGGAGGATTTGGCATGTTTCCACAATTTCTACATACCTTCCGCCCTTTGGATTTGATTATGGGGGCATGTATTTTGCAAGCTATTTGAGGGAGACATTGACCAAAATTCCCAAGAAGTGCTTTAATCTGTTCTGCAACCACCAGTTCAACAAGCAGGAAGAACCAGCGCCTTGGGAGACGCATCAAGCCTTCTAGGTTTTTCTGACAGCTGCCCTGGCTCTCACCACCTAGTGTTGGGTCCTAGTTACTGTGTAGGCTCCCCCCCATGCTAAAGGGTCAACATGCTTAGTTATTTCAGGAAGAACCTTTAGCTAAAATGTACTGGTATTTTTAGGGCCTTTGGCCCTGCCCATCCTGGAATTGTTGCCCTTGAAAAGCGGCTATGAAATGGCATGTTTCAACCCTTGGGCTGAAAATGATCCAGCACTCTTGCTGAGAGAGCAATTCCATTCTGCCTGCTGAAACCCAGGCGCAAGTTGCGTGAAAGGCAGTCCATATGCTTGCACAAAAACAAGTTCAAGTCTGTAACCTGTATATTATACAAAACTATCATTTCACAGCATTCTCACACACCCCACTGGAGTAGAACTGTTCCTTAGCCGCCCTTAGCGCTTCCACATTTGTTGTTTTCACCAGAATCAACATTTGCTCTCTTCTCTGCCACCCTTTCTTATTTTTAAGAACTGGATTCATTCCACATTGCCTGACTTTTAATGCAACCACATTGTGAGTTTTTCACATGGACCTGGCTACTGACTTGCCTGGCCTGGAAGAGTAGTCCCTGAGGCAGTTTCTGATGTGGGGCTTAGCCAACCATCTTTCCACATTGCTTACCCCACATTTTGAGTATCTACATTCCTGGTCCTGCAATCAATAGAGCTCTTTGAAAGGTAAGCATAATGCAGATCAACTATCCAGGGAAGCAAGTGGGGGGGGGCAGCTTCACCCCCCCACACACACACACGCTCGGTAGGTTTATAATCCATTGCTTGAGTTAATCTTTAAACATTTTATATTTTCATTTATGCATGGATACAAGAGAAGCACATGAGCAAAAAGTGAAAACATACAACTGTTCAGATGATTTTGCTTGATTTAAAAAGTTGGCACAGCAATGCTGTGTCCATTTCACATCTGGGTTGAGTCCTACAGCATTTTAATGGGAAATAGTGTTCTGTTAAGTACCATGCAATAGCAATACCTCAACTGTGTTAAAAGGAAGGTGTGTGGAAGGGGTTGTTCCTGATTGCTAGATGTTCGATTTTGGTGAATACACACAGTTTTAGCAAACCTAAAGGGCAAAGCTTGCTTGAAAAATAAAAAAAAGGAGCACTGGTTGTTAAGACAGTGAATTCTACATCTAATACCATTTGGTACAAAAATGCAGTAGCCAAGATGATGGTAAAAGCACAGCTATCAGATATTACACCTATCTTAATCACACTGGTTACAAATTTGTTTCCCAGGCTCAAGTTGAAATCCTGGTAACCACCTTTACAGTTAAAGCCTTAAATGTGCTGGGGTCAGTTTTATCTTGAGGATTGCTACTGACCCTAAGCTAAGACTGGCACCTAACCTTATAAGCCACTCTGGATTCCTTGCAAGAAGAAAGGCAGGGTATAATTGTGATACAAGAATGATTTTAAAAAGCAGGGCCTTCCCAATGATGAGGCTACAAAGGTAGGATTATCTCTCAAAGGAAGCCTGGTCAGTTCCCTATTTTTGGGCAGCATTTGAAGACCTTTATTCTAAAAGGCTTCTTCTGCCCAGGCCTGCCTTTACTGCTTCTGTCCACTTTATATAAATAAAATAGAACATTTTTTAAACTGCTTCAAAAAACAGAGTATTAATATTATATTACATTTAAATTCCACTTTTTCTTCTTTCAAGGAACCCAAAAGAGGCTTACATAGTCAACCTCCACTACTTTGTTTTATTTTCTTAACAACCCCCCTGTAAGGTAGTTTAGGCAGAGAGTAAGTAACTGACCCAAAGTCACCCGGTGAATTTCATGGTCAAGTGGGGCCTTCAACCCGGACCTATTATGTGACACTGGCTCTCAATGTGTATAAAAAAGTTTAAACAAATAATATGGATTGTCCTGGGCACAGTTCTGTATTATATTTGAAATAGTCTCAGATTCAGCCTACGTCTAGTACCCGGAACATCCTGGGCTGCTGCAAAGTTGCTGCTCTGTATTGTCAGCCCCATCTGACCTGAAGCTCCTTAGAAGGGGGTGCTCGAAGGCAATGAACCTGCAAAGAATTGTGTATTTTTCAGCCAGGCAAGCAGGTGCATAGCTTGAGGTATGCATTTAACAGTTCAGTGGTTCACATTCGATGGCTCACAAAAGGCAACAGCTCAGCCATCTCACCATGGCTCCAACCAATTCTTGATAGGTGGCTTGACTACAAAGTGCACTGAAGGACCTTGTGAAGTCAGGGATAGGAACCGGAAACTGCACAGTTAAGACCTAGCTAAGTGTGCTACCATGGACACAGGTGCAATGAGGTATAATGGTGCACAACATCAGACCCAATTTCAAGCTCTATAAAAGAGGCTTAGAGAATCTATTTCCCCCTATTATGGGCCACTAGCCCACAGAAAAATAAAATGAAAGTCACCTTGTAAAAGGGAATGCTGCACAGAACAGGATAGCTGACAACCAGCCCAATCTGTGCCTTCGAAGGCAAAGGAGAGGTTCAAATCTGCATTGATCAGCTCAGTCTGTACCTCCAAAATGCTCCTCAGGCAGGAGGCCACCTAGCACTGGGTAAGCTCCCCTCCGGAGAAAGCGAGAACTGGGTTGGAAGGAGAGATGTACAGGAGATATGAAAACTGTTCCAGTGCTTTCCTTTTCTCCAGGAGAAATAACTGTGAATGCATGCCAGTGGCAAATACTGCACAGGGCAAACTAGGCAAGCTCACAGCTGTGGATCAGTGCTTATCGGCAGAGTTTGTCAGGCTACTAAAATGTATTAGCATGTCCATTTTAGTACCTTTTACATATAAACATAAAGCACACTTTGCCTTCACAGTTTTACAAGTATTGCAATACAAAAGTTCTACATGTAACATTCAAGCATTAAGGGCACAATCCTAGGCATGTTTAGGCAGAGTAAAGGCCTGCAACTCATGGCAAAGCTGGCTGGGGCATGCTGAGAGTTGTAGGCCATTTTTCTGTGTGAATGTGCATAAGATCACACCTTACATGTGCTCTAATTGCTCCCACAAGTATTTCAGGACAAATATTTGGTGTATCATTACAGGAAATTAACACAGGGTACACTTTAGCTTTGTTGTTTACTAGATACTGGCAAAAGAAACAAGTGAAATTAGATTACACCAGGATACCAGGAAAAGCAATGGACCCCCTATGCAAATAGCCCTAATTTTTCAATTTAGGTTTTCCCAGGAAATCCGCATCACTAACTAACCCTGAGCAATGTTCTATTTGGTACTAGGACTGATCTAAATGACACTGTGCCAGCATCAGCTACCTCTAGCGCAACACCAATGGCACAACATTTTCGTAGAGAAATGCCTCAGGTCAACAAATGCTTTTGCTATTGTGCTAGAGGCAGCTTACACTAGCAGAGTGTTATTTTAGTTCTAGGGCTAAACAGGGAAACTGCCTGCTAGCCAAACTTTCAAAGGCACCCTCCTAATGCAAAGTGGAAAGTTTTGGCATGGCCCTTAGATGAGGTGAGGTTAATTAACAGGCGGTTCCACATCCCCAAAAGCAGTGCAACATACTGAAAAGATCCTGGGCCCACAGGACTGAAAAATGCACGTGTGCTTTGAAGTCTCAGTGTGTATGTCTTTAAAAAACCTAGTTTCCTAAGGACATCCCTATTTGTCAAAAGATTTATAAGTGGGAGAAGAAGGCATATGATTTCAAAAATAAAACCTCAGGCAGCAAGATCTGAGGAACAACAGGAGGTGAAGCATGTGTGGGCAAAAAGTCACCTAGGTCAGTTGCAACAGAGACCAGCAGGACCCTGGACCTTTATACTTCAGCAAGTACCCATGGACAGCAAGGTAAAGGTGCACATAGCTTTTCAGGGAGTCAGGCCACTGAAGGAAAGATTTGGGGCTCCAGCCCCTGCTCTGTCCAGCCTGGTATAAAACAGCTGCTAATCACCTAAGATTGGGAAAAGAACCAGGAAAGTTCTTTTGTCCTCTCTGGTCAACTGAGCAGGCCTACTGCCATTTTAGGCTCCAGCTACTCACCTAACTGAATGCATGGAGCCTGGAGTCAGAGAATGCTCTCTCTCAGGTATTTACTAACTAGATTTGGCACAGAGGTCCAGCCCAGCTCCACAGAAATAATTTTGGAAAAGAAAAGGCAGGGCTAGGAATCTAAGTGCTCTTTCACTCACTCATTGTTCCTTTATTTGGCATATTATGCATTTTTTAAACAATAAGGTTAATTTTCTTATTAGCCCAACTTTTACCAATGAAATCTATCAAAGGATTCTTGATAGTGCCTGTTACTTGGGATATAGTTTCTTTTCAGCTTGCTGGAGAGCAAACTAAGCTAACTGCACTCACAAATATCCAGTCTGCAGACTGCAGCCCATTCCATGCAATGGAAGAAAACAAGCAAAAGTTCAAAGGGTTGAGAAACAAAACAAGTTTTTAAGGTTGCACTCCAGTGCTGAGCTAGTTCTGGCAGCAGAGAGATATATGCATCTTTTCCTCCCTCGAGACTTAACAATGCTCTTAGCACTGTAGAGTTGAGAGGCACAGCATCTTTAGAGCAGCACATGATTTCTAATCCCAAATCTGTCCTAAAAGAGTGGGGGGGGGGGGGGGAGAGACAAGGCAAAAGCTGCCAGAGCCAAACTTCACTGAAATTACTACTACAGAATTCTAGCCAGACCTCTCCCTTCCCAGCTTGCCCCTCTCTGCCACAAAAACTAGTGAGTACTTGCATTCTATACAGGAAAACCACAACAACTCATGGGAGCCTCCCACCAGTTCACTGTCTATGATCCTCTTAGAGCACAGTCTCTTAAACAGGGAGGGGTCCATCCCCTGTGAGAAGTGGATATGGGGGAAGGAGCAGGTGAAGTCCCAAGTAAGAAGAAAGAATTTCATGGCCACCTCCTCTAGCCAGGATTTGGCACTGCATCTGAGACAGCTTGGTGACTAGTGACATGGTAGAATTCCAGGGGCAGAAGAGGATCCTCTACCATCTGTAAAACTCCTGGCAGGTGCATATTTGTGCATCAGTTAGTGTGGTGTAGTGATTAGAGTATTGCACTGGGACTCAGGTGATCCAAGTTCTAGTTCCCATTCAGCCATGAAATTCACTGGGTGATTTTGGACCTGTCACTGTTTATTTAAAACATTTCTATGCCGCCCCATCACAACAAAGCCTCGGGGCGGCTCACAACATACATAAAATACAATCAATTTAAAAACTGGTACCATCTCGGCTATTTATTAAAATCTATAAATACAATAATAATAAATTAACAGTTAATAACTTTTAAATGAAAAGGTCTTTGCCTGGTGCTGAAAAGCAAATAATGACGTGCCAGGCGGACCTCTCCAGGAGCACATTCCATAGGTGGGGCGCCACCGCAGAAAAGGCCCTCCTCCAGGTACTCACCCTCCTAATATCCTTCACGGAGGGTTCCCGGAGAAGGGCATCTGCTGCCGATCGTAGAGGGTGGGCAGGCATATATGGACGCAAGCGTTCCTTTAGATTCTCAGCCTAGCCTACCTTACAAGGTTGTTGTGAAGATAAAATGGAAAGGAGGGGGATAATCATGTATACGAGCTACTTGCAAGAAGGAAAAAGGGCATGATGTAAATAGAATGAGTGAAACTCTTCCATGATCTGGAGATATTCCTTTCCTGGGTGGCAGGAGCTGTCCCCACAGTGACAGGCAATACCTTGCTGCACTCACCTGCGCAAGATTTTAGAAACCCAATGAATTGTGCAGGGAGTGGGGGGTGGCAAGGAAAGGCAGTAAAAAAAAAAAAAAGTGTGAGGAAACAGGGTCCAAGCAGCTTTGAAAAATGCTTCTTGAGAAATCAGACAGTATGGCATACTCATAATGGACACCACCTATCCTGATCTCTTAGTGAGTATTCCCCACTAAAGTACCAACTGCATTTACAGCACAAAGCTTCTGTACAAAAGGCAACAGCTCTATGCAGTTTCAAAAATAAATAACCTGCTTAATAATGCACTAATTTCAGGGCTTAATGGCTGCATTAATATAAAGACAAGTGGGCAGTAGGGAGGCTAAGGAAACTTCTAGTCCTTAGGATGCTTGTACATCAGCTGAAAACATCAGCGCCTTTTCAAACTCAAAAGGCACAGAGTGTGAAATCTGCTCAAGTGGGTTATAGCCCATGAAAGCTCATGCCAAAAAAAAAAAAAAAAAAAAATGTTAGCACTTAAGGTGCCAAAAGACTCTGCTGGTTTTGTTATGGCTCTGCCTAAATAACTTTTAAAACATATCCACAAGATCTTTACTACCCCACGCGACTCCATGTCTATTGCAGTTGCTAATTTGGAGTCAAGTCCCTATTGTCTGTGTAAGCAAGGAAAAATAAAGCTGTGGGACTGGGGAGAGAGAAGCAGCACGCATTTTAATTGTGGGAAGAAAAACCCTGACCGTTTTACCAGTTTTGCGATCCAATCCTATAGCTGTGTGCTCAGAGGTCAGACCCGCGGAGATCAATGGGGTTTCTCTCCACATATGCTTAGGGTTGAGCCAGCCTGATTTTAAGCAGCAGCCACGACGATTTTCCACAATTCCCCCCCCCCCCCCATTAAGTAACTCCCGCTGCAAATCTTACTACAGCTCGGTGGAGATTCTTCTCTCCGGGACAGCTATCCCACCTCGAACCGCCTGGAGTCTCACGTTCACACGTGGGGGCTCACAAGCCTTCGCTCTAGGAAGGCGCGGCCCACTCACCTGCCGTAGGTTCCGCCTCCGTCTGGTTTCTGCCGCCGCCCTTCAGGGTTGCCCCTGCCGAGCAAACCCCCTTCCCGCGCAGCAGAGCGTGCAACGGGGCGCGCTCGCCAGGCCGAGGGACGCAGCGCAAGCCCGGGGCGCAGCCCGGCGTGTAGACGCCGCATGGCTCGCCCGACGCGCGGGCCACGCAGTCCTTTTCGTCGTCGCCGCTGCAGGGAGCCTTGCGGTCGCTCTCGGGGGAGTCGCAGCCGCCCGGGGAAGAGCAGGCAGCGCTCACGGGATCCCCCTCGAGCCGCAGCGCAGCGCCAGCGGCTGCCGTCGTGGCTGGCAAGAGCAGCAGCGCAGTGCCCAACCAGCAAGCCAGGAGCATGTTGGACCGTCGAAGCCGAGCCGGCTTTCCGCCGCTGTGCCGCGGACTGAGCGTTTGGAGCTCCGCGCTGTAGTCCCGGCGCGCCTTAAATGCAGCGCCCAGCCCGCGAACCGCGGGCCTCCTTCCGCGCCAGGTGTAGCCGGTCGGGCTGGAAGGTCGCCAGCCGGCAGGGTGTGGCTGCGGGCTACCAAGAATTGGCTGGCATTTCCCTCCTTTCCTCTCCGTTATAATTATCAATTCTACTCTCTCCTCAGGCTGCAGTTCTCTAGAATGCGCACTTATTTGGAAACAAGTCTCATTCTGCGCACTGTCCCACTGTCCCCACAACTTTCCAAGTTCTTCTCCTAGGGCTGTATTCTTGGTTACTTCTCCCTCGACTATTCCCACTGAAACCAATGGGACTTAAGTTAGATTAGCATGGAATACAGACCCTAGATCCCACTGACAACCCAACCCAATGCATGTTTACACAACAGCAGTAAATCCCAATAGGTTCAGTGGGCTTTTATTGAGATATGTCTACAATCGATGATTGATTAGGAGTCCTGGCGTTTAGATTTGTGTGTGTGTGTGGAGGGGGGGGGGGATCGTTTTCCAATTGCATCCCAAAGGTGCAAATGGAAAGGACAACACATTCTCCAGCTGTTTCACTTCAAAGAATCGTGCTGCAGTGAAAGGCAACTGGAGACCCAAATCCATTTAAGAAACAATTGCTATTAAGTCATCAATTAAGCTAACACAGAACTTACCCTTTACCTTTGGAACATCTCTTTTAACTAGAATGCTGGAAGTCTGAATGTTCATGTTTGCTCAGAAGTAAGACCCATTGAGTTCAGTGAAGCTTACTCCCAGGTAAATTGGCATAAGACTATAGTCAGTTCTTCTCTACAGGGGAAGACCGAAGCTGATAGAGTTATTGGATAAAGGAGATCTCTTAGATTCAAGTCTAGCGATCAGACCTGGAAAATACCAGCTTTATCAGATTGTCAGCTTCTTTTAAGAGTTCTTGTGTCTTAACACACAAAGTGGTCAGAAATGCACTAGAAGCCATTTTTACAACTTGAAGATTCCCTGAAACTGCAAGAATCAAATTATGTTAGTACAGAATGATGTTACTAAGGTCAGCAAGACTTCATCTGAACCTCAAACAACTGAATGACCAGCATATTTCCCTGAATACAGGATGCAGTGATCAGGAATGTTTCACCTGTTGGATTTTGACCTATCACAAAACTATTAAATGTCCAGGGGGGAGGGAAAGAGAGACAAGAACCGTATTCTATGCACTATATGTTCATTTGTGGTTTTGAGCACCAGTTAGTGGGAATAAATTGCTGACACTTCTAATATGTGAATGCTGCAAGTTGGTAATTAGATAACATTGGGCATTGAACCACAAAATTGAAGCATAAGGTTTTAACAAGTTCTTTAACCTTTCCCCTTGTTCCATGTTCTTTTCCTCTGTTCCCATCCATCTTTAATATGCCTGTTCTTACAGCAGCCTGAAATTTTCAGCCATAGAAAAAGTGATGGGGGCACAGGTAGCTGAGCTGCAGGACCAGTTTTTAAAAGGATATTTATCCCACAGCTTAACTTCTACCCTTCAGCCCTTCCTCTGGTGCTCCTTCCTTCACTTCTTGCTTTTAAGTTTCCATGCATCATCAAACAGTTTTCCATCTGCTTGATGGAAGTAGTAGAATCAACAGAACAGCATGATTCCCCCTTGAATGCACAGTAAGTTCTTTGCGAATTTGAATTGTGAACTAACTTACTTACAACCCAGTCTTTGTATGTCTGCTCAGAAGTAAGCCCAAGTGGCTTTCTCCCAGGTAAGCATGCACAAGATTGAAATGTCTGTACAGCCCAATGGATCTTCTTTCCAGGTAAGTATCAAAAGACATGGGCATGATCTCTACTTAAAGGTAAAGGTTTCCCCTTGACATTAAGTCCAGTCATGCCTGACTCTAGGGGGCGGTGCTCATCTCCGTTTCCTAGCCGAGGGAGTCAGCGTTTATCCGCAGACAGTCTCCGTGGTCATGTGGCTGGCATGACTAAACACCAAAGTGCACGGAATGCTGTTACCTGCCCACCAAAGTGGTACCTTTTTATCTACTTGCATTTGTATGCTTTCGAACTCTACTTTTCGATCTCTACTTAGTGGGCCCTATTTCTGAGTTGCCCCACATTGGTTTGGACCACACATTTCACTAGTTAAACATCTAGTTATTCCTCCAAAAAATACATTCCTGTTTTACCAGTACAACAACCCTGTGAAGTAGATCAAGCTGAGCATTAGCAACTAGTCCCCAAGTCCCTTCCAGTTCAGTTAATCTAATTTTCTGGAAATCATTTTGAAACTGTTTCATTTATAAACAAAAGCTCACAATGAGCCAACAATTTCCTGGCCAGGGTCCTTTTGTTTTTCCCTCCTGCTCCTTGGGACTTGAAGATGGGATCTTCTCTCCCCAAACTTTATTCCGTTTGGATCCAGACAGAATGCTTGGAATAGTTCAAGTTTCCAGTCCTTCTCTGTTGTGTAATCCAATTGCCCAGCTATTTCCCTCTTCGGCCAGTTTTTTTTATTAAGAAAGAAAGAATCCATCACTTCTGTTATTTTTGAAAAGCTGCTTTTAAAACTCATGTGACTCCTTGGCAGGCTTGAGCATTGGCTGGAGTTCAGACAGGTCTGCCCTGTGATGAGAGCAACCTGTATGGTCAGAGCAATTTGGTCTAGATCTCATAGTGTATGAGAAAACCAGGCCTACTAGATCAGAGTAAAGGTCCATCTAATTCAGCCCCCTCTTTCACAGTGGTCTGGCAGAACCTCCTGAAAGCCTTCCTAGAAAACATCAGATCCTCCCTTGTTTGTCTCCAGCATATCGTATTCAGTGGCACAGTGTCTCTTGGAAGCTTTCAAGCATTTCACTTACCTTTGGAGTTCCTGATGAACTTCTGTTGGGTGTACTTCCTGTTTCTGCATTTTGCAACCTGAATTCATCCCTGTGATGGGGAGCATGAGCTATCACCAATGAAAATTGTCAAGTAACCCAGAAAAAGACATCACCTGGCTGACTTCTGTGCCTTTAGCAACAGCTTGATGGCAGATACCAGCTTGGGTAAAGCTTTGCAAGTACAGAGATTAACATGATGGCATGCTCATGTCTGCACAGCTGGGTGTTGCAAAGCGCTGGCAGTTCTAATGCATAACTGCAGGAGAAATGGGATCCCATGAGAGACATGGGTCTGGTATGGGATTGGCAACTAATTAGGAGAGGTGTGGGGATAGCCTGGTTGGCTCCTGTGTATTTGGAGTCAGCAGGTGAACTGACTGGAGGTAAACATGATCACCTGCTAACTGCTGTAGACCTGGCAAGGGGGCAGTTCTTAAAAGGGACTGCAAGCCTTAAGCTGGTACCTTTACAATGCAGGACTTTTTCCTAGCATAGGCTTGCAACTGGCTGGGAGATACAGTATTTTTTTTCTTCTAAACATGCATACGATTCTGCCTAAACATGCATTCATCATTGTGTGGAAGAGAGAATTTTGACAAAGTACACACAAACTGGGAAGGGCCATAGTTGCCATCATTTTCTCTTAACAACTTTTCTAGGTGTAGAAGCCTCCCTTTGAAAGTGGTCTCCCTAGTGAGGCTGTATGAGGCTTATCTCTGAATAAGTCCACACTGATATATGTGAACCCTTCTCTCTTTCATTCCTCTCCAACTCCTGTTCAGCTGCACGTTACAGAACAGATCAACAAAAACACTCCAGTCCACATGCCCTTTTATAGCCTTATAGCAAGATCTTTGCAGAAGCCTTTTTGCACTCACATAGGCGTGATTCCAGAGGAATCTGTGCTTTCGACTTTTGGCACTTAGATCACCCTTGCGCTGTGAAAGAGATGCATCTCTTGGGAGCCTAGAGGAATGCTCTCTGACCTGCAGAAATGGAGCAGGCAGACAACATGTAATTTTCAAGAATGGCTCTCTGGCATTGTAGGTCAAACTTGGCTGGAACTGGCAGCATAGCCAGGTGCAGGAGAAAAACTCTCAGGGAAAGCACAGAAAGGGAATACTGGCAAGAGAGAAGGAAGTAGGCCCTGTTGCAATTCTGCTGACTTAGAACAGTAGCTGGTGCTAAGGGACATCGATACTTCAGGAAAAGAGGTAAAACATTAGGCTTGGCTTATGGGAGAAGGTGCATGTGTGTATGTTGCCAACCACACAAGGTAACACCTCTGAGCTAGTTGACAGAAGAGTATTTGAGTGTCTAAAGAATGGGGATTCCTTACCCTCCAGGATACAAATCCTAACCAAGGTGACCTAAAAGTAGCTTAACATTAATAACTTTTTTAAGAAGTCTGCAATAATCAGGACCTTCCCTGAAGAGACTTGGCAGACATGGCCTTGGGGTCAGAGAGGGTCCAGATGGAAAAGGAGTTCAGTGTGATTGCCTTCCTCTCTCTTCTGCAATACTTCCCACAGGTTAGTTGAGGGTTGATAGCCTTGTGCAGCCCTTGAAGGCTCCTCACCCTCCCTGCCTCCCTCTCTCCGGTTGATCTCTTCACCAGATCATCCCTAATGCACTATTTTATCTGTTGTTCATGTCCATGATCCGTGCTAGCTGCCTCAAGAACTTTGGCATGTACGCAGGGCATAAATACTCCAAGTAAGCAAACAAGCGTGCTCGTCACTGCATTTGCTAATGCCAGTGACAGGCGCAAGCAGAAAGCTTTTCCTATGAGCAACACTGCCACTGAAACACATCAGACTCCATTCCCAACCCTATTCCTGGCCCCGGCCATATACCCGGGGGCTTGAAATCAAAAGTTGGCAAACTTTAATGGAGTGGGGGGAAACAGAGTCTCCCGCGCCCCATGCCCCACCTCCAGTCTTCTTCCAGCATGGCTTGTTGCAGTATGTAGCCTTTTCTCTGGAGTTGCTGTCTTTTGTTCACTCACTTCAGAGAATTCATCACAGTCAGCCTGCCATATTCCAATTTTGTCTTAGGCTTGATTTCTGGCACATTTTGTAATAAAATGCAATTCAGTGCTGTGTGTCTTTGGGTACGCAGAAGAACCTCTATTGAGCATGTTAATAGCCTTAACATGTCTTCAGTTAAATGCTCGTTGTTTGTGGGTGTAGCCTGTCTTATTGCTTCCTGTTGAGGATAGTTGGAACATTATTTGCTTTCTTTAGAACATATGCCTATGTATGTTGAGAGAGAAAAAAGTACTGCAGTTCCCAGTGCAGAGAAAAAGTCTTACAATGACTGGCTGAGAAGGGCTGGGAGATGTACATCTTTCTTCTGCCTCAACATCAATAGGATTGTGCCTTTAATAACCTAAACTCTCTTAAGCTGTTCCCAATTCATAAGTATAATGCCAATGTAAAAACAGTCTGAGAAATAAGTAAATAGATGCAAATACACAAGTGGAAAAGGCAACTTCTTTGACTTTTCCACTCTCAAAAAAATTGCTGGAAGTGCTCATTGGACAGAAATGAAACTGGAGGATTACAGCACTGTTTAAAGAACCCACAAACAATGTGACAAAATTGCAGCCAAATTTGCCATTCCAGAGGCAAAACAGAGTGGTGATTTGGCAAGGAAACGAGGCATGTGGGAAGGGTGCGTTTGTTGCAAGTGGAATGTCACTTCTAGGAAGCCGACATAAATTTTGCATCAAGGCTAGGAAACCTGTGGCTGCCTGGATGCATCTGCCCCAGCTGCCCTGGTCCATGATGGGGGATGAAAAGAGTGTAGTTGAACATCTGGAAGGCTACGGGATCCCCTGTCCTGGCTTACATACCATAGGGGGCAAGCACCTCAACATAGCTGTACTTTCTGCCACATGAGTGAATGTGTAAGCATATGCTGTTAAGCCAAGAGTGAGCAACCTGTGGCCTTCAGTCTCATTTCATGTGCCTCTTGTCCTAATTTCCAGCAAGAGAAGCATAGAGGGAGAGGAGGATAGGGTGGTGGGGAGCCCTCTGCAAGAGGCCAGTTCAAAACTCTGGCAAGGCTGTTCCTCTTACAGCAACCTGTCAACTGGAGAGGGAGAGAAGGGCTGGCTCCAAGCCAAATGCAGCTTAGGCCCACAATAGCTGACAAAGCACCTCTTCCAACCATTGTTCAGCATGGTCAGCATCTGAGACCTTCCTGAGCATGCCACCTCCAACAGAGGTTCACCTGGTGGCAACAAAGAGTAGGGCCTTCTCTGCGGTAGCCCTTAAATCATGGAATCACCTCACTGAGGCTGACCTGGTGCCAACTTTACTATCTTTTAGTCACTGGTTTAAGACCACACTTTTTGCTGCGGCATTTAGCATCTCAAAATAGCACAAACTGGTGAAGAAGATATTGCCAGCTGTTTTTCACTTGGACTTAATGTATCTAAGCTGTTTAGCTGCAAAAATGTGTTTTAAAAATTTTAATGTAATTTTATGATGTTTTGTTGCTGTTTTATTCTGTGTTATATTTATTACTGCTGTTCACCACCCATAGAGCTTCAGTGATTGGACAGTATTGACATTAATTATTAAATGCTATTCAACACATAAATAAAATTTGGCTTCAGTCTTGCCTATCTTTGGCTTGTGACCTCTGACAGATTAACAAATATGACCCACATCACAAAAAAGTTGTCCCACTCTGAACCAAAGTAGTGTGGATTCAACAGTTTTACTTCGACTTGCAATCATAATTACTGCATTTTTGCCTCTAGGAAGGGAACAAGGCACTTGCAAGAACTCTTGCTTCAGCTGCCAACTTGACTGGCTTTGGGTACTAAGTACCTTCCCTCATGTGGGACTGCAGGAACTACAATATGTTCAGAAACAGAGCTCAGCTTCAAAGTATTTAAGGACCACTTGCCTAAGGATGATTGATAACATTGTGATTGTGGTAAGGACTTGCCTAAATATGAGTTGAGAGTGTTGAATTGGACCACATGTCCCAGGTTCTAGGGATCCTTTTACCTGAGGCTGCTGGATCCTTCTAGGTGTGAGATGTTGCAACACACCTTCCCCCTACCATAAAATAGCATAAAGAAGGGACTGATTTCCCAAGTTTATCTATGATGATGTTCATTACAGCTGGGAACTGATCTCTCCTCCATTCAGGGCGGCTCCTGGCTCTCCCACCAAATCATAAGTGCCCTGGGAGGTAATGAGCAGATTACCTGGCTGAGGCCAAGGGACTTTGCATTGCCAGTAATAGCACAGTCAAAATAGCCATTCAATGTATGCGCTGTTGACTCCAACTGCCAAGCTATATTTTTACAGAGCTTAATTTCCATCTCTGCTTGTCTTGACCCTCCCAGTGGGCAACTGGAGGTGGTGCAGTTAATGAACACTGAAGCGGTTATTGATTGGAGTTTTATTTAATGATTGCCAATTATTACACTCAAACCATTGCTCTGTGAGTACAGGAAAAGTTCATTTGGTTCCTTGCAAGGACACCACAAAACGTCTGTTCTTTAATTGCATGGATTGTGCATCTTGCCAAAATGCAGTTTCTTTTCCTAGAGGGCTCATCTTTTGCTGCTGCAGCTGCCCAGCCCATAGGTATTCATGGTACATTGTTGCCGATGCTTCCCATTTAAACCCATGTAACCGTGTTGATATGTCTGGCCAAATGCAGGCCACCATGTTGAGCAGTGGCTCTTTGAGAAGCATGTCTTTCCAAGCTTGGCTCCCTGATATCCTTTAAGCTGGTGATATGAGGGATCAAGCCTGGATCTTTCAGAATGCAAAGCATACAAATAACCAATGCGTTACATTCCCTAATTTTAACTAAAGACCCCTCTCTTCTGATAAGTTAGGACCAGTTGGAGCTTTCACAGTTATGGCATTGATAGGTGTGAAAGGATGATTTGAAATAAGGGAGTAGAGATTTAAAAAGGTAACAAAGAAAATTACTTAGTCCAAAGGAGGGGAGGGGCCAAAATCAGATAGCACAAGGTATGGGTATAGGCAGGAGGGCCAAATACTTCCTGATAGTTTATTGACAAGCTGGGCAGAACAAAATGAGCCTATTGTAGCCCACCAGGGGCAGGGCTGGACTGGGAAGAAGGCCTGGTGTTGGGGCAGCACAGAGTAGGCGGGCGGAAAGAATGTAACTCTCAGTACCCTATTAGCCAATTAGGGGAAAGGAGGAGGGAACAAGCGGCCGGGAGCAGGGTTCAAAAGGGGGGGCGTGAACATGTGCTCAGGTGAACAGAAGAATGGGAAGGAAACCGTTCCTTTCTGTTCCCTTCATTGCGATAATGTTTGCACCCCCTACCTGGAGTACGACTGCCTGGCGACAGTGACACACGCACTGGTGACTTCCCGCCTTGACTTCTGTAACGCGCTCTACGTGGGGCTTCCCTTGAAGATGGTCCGGATACTTCAGTTGGTTCAAAATAGAGCTGCCAGGTTGCTGACGGGGACTGGGCGTTATGTTCACATGACTCCAGTCCTCTGTCAGCTTCACTGGCTTCCCATTGAAGTCTGGGCCCAATTCAAGGTGTTGGTGATGACCTATAAAGCCCTAAATGGCTTGGGTCCTGGTTACCTGAAGGAGCGCTTACATCCATATATGCCTGCCCGCCCCTTGAGATCTGCGGGAGAGGCCCTTCTCCGGGAACCCTCCGTGAAGGAAATTAGGAGGGTGAGTACCCGGAGGAGGGCTTTCTCTGCGGTGGCGCCCAATCTATGGAATGCGCTCCCCAGAGAGGTCCGCCTGGCGCCGTCGTCATTAGTTTTTTGGCGCCAGGCGAAGACCTTTTTATTTAAATGTCATTTTAATTGTTAATATTATTTGTTTATTTTATCTGGCCAGGGCGACTTATTTTATATCGTTAATTTGTTGTACATTTGAATGTATTATATTTTAATTTTATGTTGTGAGCCGCCCCAAGGCTTTGGTGAATGGGGCGGCATAGAAATGTTTTAAATAAATAAATAAATAAAATAAAAAGAACGCTCTGCATGCCTGGAATATTTTTCTCTTCTGACGGAAAGGAAAGAGTGATTATAACAGCAAGCAGCCATAACTTACTACCCTTGAGAAGGGTATCCTGCTCCATCTGTTCTCCTCCCACCATAGGCAAGTTGAAACATCCTTCTGTAGGGAGAAGTCTATTTATTTATTGAAAGCATTGCTGTAAGGTTACGTTTTTATCAGTTTTTAAAAAGGTTGCAGCTCCCATGCTCCAGAAGCTTTTGTAATGGTGTGCAGTCTATCCACATTTTTAGAAGGGGTGATACATATCAGCAGAGTTATTCCTCCCACAGGCTGGAGATGAAGAACTATTTTGGGCTAAATGAACCCCAGGCTGGGATGTCTCATGCCAGCAGGGCATGGGGCCAATGCTGGTGTATGCGTGTGCACACACACACACACTTCCCAGCTCCACTTCTTCAGCTGATTTGTGTAAGGAGAAGAGCTTATCTTGGATTTAGAACAGTTCAGAAATACCCTTTCCCCCCTCTCTTGGTGCTGGGGCAGACAAAAGGGTAAGGCCTGGGGAAGAAATGTGGTGGACTGGAGGGGAAGCATCCATGGGTCATATTCAGCTCATGAGCCAGAGATACCCTCTTCCTGCTCAAGCAGCCATAGGATTGAGCTGCAAAGATAAAAAGGACATGCTTCTGCATTTTAGGGGAATGTCAGCTTACTTAACTTGGGGGCATACCATCAAAACCCTGTGGAAGTGACCCCAAACATTTGTTGACACTGAAGGCAGAAAATTCAATGGTGCCCATCTCCTCAGCATAAAGAGATGAGTAAGCTAGCACTATCTTAGGCGTCTTCATTTACAAGTAAATTTCATGTGTCCAGTGGGCCTTGCTCTCTATTAAACATGCTTAGGATTGTAGCCTAAACACATGCGCATTGCTGAACACAGATCTGCCTTCTCTATAAATATTGCCATTTATTTTTCCTTTTAATGGCACCCAAAATCTGTCCTATGAGGCATTTGCCTCTTGGAAGGGGACAGTCCTGACATAAAATTCCTAACACGGAATGATTTCCATGTCAAATAGCAAAAGGGAGGCATCCTCAACACAATGCAGCAGCGAATGCCCACTCAGTTGATGGAGAGAGAGCAGAACAGATTGAAATTTCCTCGTGAGTGAGCAGCCAGGAGGCAAGTCATCTGCATTTCTGTTGATGGTCAGAGCTTCCTTGCCCTCCTTTTCTGTGCTGCAGCTTCTAGGATCAGCAATCAGAACAGAGCTCTGTTTCCAGGACTTGCATGCTCAGAATCCTGGGGCAATACTTGACTCTTAGAATTGCACAGCTGCTGCAGCCATCAAGCAGTTGCTTGCTCCCGACTCTTCCCAATGCAGAGTTGTGAAAATTGCTTTGCTCTGTAGCAGTTGGCATGGAAGCCTCACTGCAGCGGGACGCAAGTTGCTTGAGGCTCTCTGCAGTGCCAGCAATGGAACGTACATCATTTCTAAATTATGTGGATATTGGAAGGGCAGACAATGATTTGAATGAGCTTCTGTGCTTGCCACAGAGGGTGCAACAATGCCTATCTTAAACAAGATGTGGAGTCGGTGGCAAAAAACTGGAGAGGGGGGGCAAGTGAAAAAAAATTATTAGAGATTTATCTGTTATCGGGGCATCAGTGATTAAGGCACAATCCTATGCCTGTTTAGACGGGAAAAATGTCCTACACTACCTAGCATTCCCTGGCCAGTGCCACCAGGGAATGCTGGGAATTGCAGGACTTTTAAAAAAGTCTAAACACCCATAGGTGGGCAGCCTTATTTGCCCTTTCTACATGAAAAACACATCAGACACTACCGATGACAGCTCCCAAGTTTGCTATGGGGTAGCCTCCCTTTTGAGATCTACTATTTTTCTAAATACCCCTATGCAGCTTTTATTGATCTGTCAGAAATAGATTATGCAGGAAATGTCAAAGTACAAATATAGATTGTAGACCTTTCACATAGATACAGAAGTTATGCAGTTAAATACACGCATAAAAGCTTATGTAAGAATAACTATGTTAATCTTTAAGGTGTCACACAACTGTTTTTGCTGCAGTAGACTAGTGACTTCTGTGAAAACACAGAAATATTTTTATAGACACAATACCCAAGTAACTGTGGCCAGATGGTTTCCTCAAGCTGGTGCCCACCAGATGGTTTGGGCTTTGTACCTATCAAACAAGAGGAACAGAGATTTGGGATACATTTCTGCGGCCTTGGACTTCAATTCCCAGCATGCTCCAGCCGGCATAAGACATCTGGGGGCATCCACCTTGAATACGGGTGGTTTTTAGTAACAATTCCAGGCTGAATCTAACCAGCTCTCACCCATCTTCATAGTGTCCCCTCGCCTTTGAAATGCAGCAGTCTCTGTCCGCTACATTGCATCCCTTCCCTGCTTATATCACAATCGCTAACTTAACCTTCGGAAGCCTCCGCCTGGAAGAACGGCGTCACACACACCTTCCCATTCATAGCTTGAGAGCAACGTGTCTTCATTCAAGACTGCCTTCCCCCGCGACCAAGGGTGAGCGAGAGACCACGCCCAGCGCCCTACGATTGGCTCGTCGCGGCTACAGCGCTTTGCGACATGCTTCAGCGGAATCGGCGGAGCGCAGGCCAGAGGTGGGAGGGCGGGGCCGAGGCCGCGGAGCCCGGATGTGAACTGGTTGGCAGGAGAGCGAGCCGACGAGGAACTAGATTAGATTAGGGGCAGGAGGAGAACGAGGCTGGGCAGGGGCGGGGCCCATGGAGGGAGAGCGAGGGCCTCTCAGGGTAAGAACTGATTTGGGGCTGGGGCGCTTGTGGGGGAGGGGATTCCTGGGCTGGGCTATGGCAACTAGTTGTGGACTGGAAGGGTGGCGAGTGAGGGGCTGCCCTTTAAGGTTGAGGGTGAGGAGAGTTGCTCTGGATTTGAAATGCCGGATGGGTGAGGAAGTTACTTTTTTTTCCCTAATATGGCGAGCAGGAAATAAAAGGGTGGAATTTGCGTTCTCTTGACCTGGGGCCATGTTTAGTGATGAGGGGTAGATACATCTTCAGAGGCACCCTCTTCCTGGTTACCCCGCATAATCTCTAATGCCTCAGCTCTGAACCCGCTCCCAGAGCTGTTACTAAAACACTCGCTGGTGTTTTAACTGCTGGACTAGAAGGAGGGATGTGTGAGACATAATATACACGATAGTTTTAATTCACTTCATGTTGCTTTTCCTCTAAGGTGTATAAGATGACCTTTTAGTTGCACAACAAGCCTGTGAGGTTTAGTTGATGAAAGCAGGTGACCTGTGCAAAACTAGTTAGCTTCATAGCCAAAAGGCATTTTATTTTATTCTTCACTAGTCTGATTTTCTTATATCTGCCCCTTCTGCTTTAGCCACTGCAGCACAATAGCTGGGATTTGGGGTGGGGGGGGTGGGGTTGAAGGCTGCAGAGACATTGTGACAGTCTGGAGGAAAGAGGGGCAAGAGAACTAAAGGGGAGGATATTTGGCATGGCACAGAGGATAAGAAAGAGAAGGCAATATTGGCAAGCAAGTGACTAGGTGTAGGCCAGAAGTAGGCAACCTCGTGCCATCCAGACTGCAACTCTCAAAGCCCCAATCAGTCACCATGTTGGATGGGGCTGATGAGAGATAAAGACCAATGCATCAGGAAGGCACCAGCTTGTCTGCCACTGGTCTTGGCATTGCTTTGAGAGGAGAGTATTCAGATCCCAGAGTTAGCATGGAGACCCCATATTTTAGGAAGTGAATATTTCGGAGGTAGGCAGGCAGAAGAAGGCATAGGAAGTTAAGAATTAACCTGCATGGCCTGGCCAGAGGTGAGTTGGAATGAGAAAATACTTTATAGGGAAGTTATGATTAAAACCCACACTTTGTTGTGAAGGTCATATAGTGGCTTTGGGCTGTCTCATGGTGTAACCTAAACATTTTGCATTCTGCTCTTTTCTGCCCATAGCTTAATGCTTTTTTAAAGGATATACTAGTAATCTGGATTAAATATAATCAAGTACTCTTGGAAGGGTAAAAGAGAATAGCTCTGTAAGAAGGATGGGATACAGGAGAAAGTAAGAAAAAACAGTGAGACCTTGATGAGGCGTGTCAGAGTACTGGATATGAGTCTATTATTCATGAAGTGGAAGGTGTCTGTCTGAAGGAAATTGAGTTTTTGTAAAAATAAATTACTGAGTTCACATGGCCTGCAAAACCACTACGGGTTATAAGACATGGTGGTTTGTTGTGTCATATGATATTGGACATTTCCTGTAACAAGCCATCCTGACAACCCATGGCTTGTTCTAGGCGATGTTTCAACCACAGTTGGCATGTTGTCTGAACCCAGGCAACTGTTCCTATTGTGAATGAAGAGACATGACAAGTGAGTCTCTTGGAAAGAGTGAAAAACCCCATTGCCATCTTGCCAAGTTTGGCTGGGGCATGCTAGTGACACTTTGGGGTTACTTTTATTCACTGGGCGTTCCCTGTTAAAATTGCAAGGTCTTTTCATTCATTGTGGTTCCCTCCTCCATTTTCCCCCTAGGGATTGTGATCTCCACTTTGACAGCCAGTGACAGCCCCTTCATAGTCCTCAAGTGGTACACTGGAGGGGTTGACAGTGGTTGTTAACATTTTTTTAAAAATATGCCTACAGTGCATACAAATATTTTCATACTTTATTTGTTTAGTAAGACTTGTGCTTTCTCCTGACAGTTGTCAAGAGACAAGCTCTCAGAGGAAGGAGTCTTCCCACAAATGGTCCTTGTTCATAAAATGGAGGTGGCAGGATTTATACTCTTTTTACTGTGAGATTCTCAAATTGTTCATTTTTCCCTGACTGTCCTCAGGTTCTTTTGCATTTTGTATATTTCCTGGAGACTCTTAACTACTTAGGAAAATGTAAAAGTACAACTCACCCCATTTTGAGGACAAAATAGTTTTGATAGCTCCCTTTTAAAATTGGGTTTTAACAGGGCAATGGGTTTTTTGTTTTTGCTTTGACAGGGAGCAGACAAGTCAGTTCTGCAGTGGAGTCCTCTGGGATACCCACAGGTGGACTGAGAGAGAAGGAAGGGACAAATAATCCAGGGTGAGCCCAGTTTCTGTTGAGTGCACTGGGGGTTCCTTCGGGCAGCAGCCAATCCACCATGACTCATGCCAGGGTAGGTTAGCATGATGTGCAACCTTGCCCACTGACTGTCTATTCTTTATTTGATTTTAAAAATTTTACTAAACATATATTGTACCTTTTTATCAAGGAACTGAAGACAATAGACATGGGGTGTCCCAAGTGTTCCATTCAGCCACTGGCTTGACCTGAATCTATCTAAGTTCAGCAAAGTGACTGCGTCATGTGCTGTCACAGAAAGCCCTGGGCATGCACTTGGAGTTCAATTTTATAATGCAATATTAACATAATGCAGAATGAAGATTCGATTATTAGCTTATTGTAGTGACTTTAACAGCCAAGCCGCCAGGTGTGCTACCACCCCTGCCTTCCCCAACTTGGTGCTCTGCAGGGATGATGGAGGTTGGGGAAAGCTGTATTAGGTGGTAATTTCCATAAGTACCAGGAAATGACTGTCTCTGGTACCCTGTGTTTGCTTTGCTAATTCACTGTCCAGTTTCAAGAGTCAATGTGTTGTAGTGTTAGAGTGCTAGACTGGGATGTTAGAACGTTGGACCAGGTTTTAGTGTATCCCTGCCTGCAACTTCAGCATATTGGCTGACATCTCTAGGTTGTAGGATTCCTTGTGAGAGTCACCTAGTTGGAAATTGATTCCTTTTTAAACATGGACTTTTCTCATAGGTAGATTCTTCCAGCCAAAATGGATGATTTAAACCTGCACTACAGATTTCTGAACTGGAGGAGGAGAATCCGGGAGATCAGAGAAGTTCGAGCTGTCCGTTATCAAGAGAGGTTCAAACATATCCTTGTTGATGGAGATACATTAAGGTGATTCTTGGTGCTGGGGAATCTGGATGAATGAAGTCCTCTGTCAAAAATTTAACAATTGAAGTGTGCTCTGTTTAAGATTATATCTTATTTAAGATAAGCTCCATCCTGAGAGTACTGTGTACCCCTTCTGCCCTTATTCTGTTGTTTTTGCTTGGGTATAGTCATAATGGATAATGAAGCCTGAGTTCTTTTAGAACTTATTTGCACTTTTTTAACAGAAAGTTGGCCCAGTCTTTCTGTACATTGTTTTAATGTGTGGAATGAAAGGGCAAATTTCTGCAATAACTTGGCCTCTCCTGTAGCTTTTTTTCAGACAATGCAAGCAGCAAACATTTTATTGCCACAGTAGCTGTACCAGCTTTCCCCATTCCAGTGCTCTTTAGATGAGTTGGGTTGCATCTCCCATACTCTCTGACCAATGTGTCTGTGAGAGTTGTAGTTCAAAGCAACTGGAGAGTGATGGTGGGGAAGACTGGCATATGTCAGAATAGCCATTTATCTGTGTGAAGGGCATTGTGGAGGACTGTGGCGGCCTCCCTGTTATCTCCCTGCTTCCTTTCCCAGCCCCAATAACTTCCCTGTGGGGAGTCTCTGGGTGGAGCTAAGGACTCCATGGACTAGACAGGATCCCCCATGTGCTGGACTAGGCTTGTGGGCTGTTGGTTTCCCATCCCTCTTCTAGATTATGATCATTTGATGGAGCCTGCATGCTCTTTCAAGGTATCATCATTTGTGTCAAAATGTATCCCACCCCAGATCTTGTCAGACACCTGAGAAAACCGAAGTTGCCCATTTCTGATCTACCTTATTGGAGATGAAAGAGATCATTTGCCCTCTTTCAATCTATCACCTGGTTGCCTTCCCTTTAGTTGGTAAACAAGTCAGAGGATGAGCTGAGTTCTGGGGTAACGAATTCTCCTCGTGGCTGCCCTCATGCCAGATGTTGAAGGTCTTGACAGGACTGCACCCTATGCCAGTGTTTGGGTTCTTCTGTCCTGATGCACCTTTGCCCAGTTCACTGCCATGGAACAAATATTTCAACAGCAGTGTACTTGGCAGAAGACAGGTGCAAAAGTTGGGAGAGGAGTATTAGCAGTCTGTTGCCAGTTGTGCGTTGCCTCCAGTGTGACCTCCTCTCCAGTCTACACTCCTTTCTTTCATAAAAGCTTCTCACTTTGTGTGGCCTGAATAGCAGTGAACTGGACTTTATATCTTTCTGCAGTTACCAGGGAAACTCTGGTGAAGTCGGCTGTTATGTGGCTCCTCGTCCACTGACCAAAGACAACAATTACTTTGAGGTAATTTGCTTGCTTTTTCTCTCAGTTGGAGTGGTCATTCTTGAAACAGTGGCGCCAGAACCACTTCCCAATAGATTTTTTCTTCTTGTGCCTTCTTGTCTTGTTTCAATTGTTCCAGTGAGCAGGACTAGGGTTAATGAATGGAAATTGTAGGGAAGTGGACCTTGGCTAAACTCTAGGAAAAATGTATTCATGGTAAGAACTGCCTCCACCCCTCCTTCTGCCCTACACTGGATGCTCTTAGGTCTCTGAGTTGGAGGTTATGAGCATTGGGGATGCAGTTAATCAAGACTGTATCCTCTGTGCTCTGAATAGAGAATTTACATCGCAGGATTCTTGCATTGGGAGGCAGAGAGAAAACAATTTTTTATTTTATTTATTGATTTGGTGCTTTCCCACCAAACATGTAGTACTTTTTGCTAGCTTACTTCCAACAATCCTGTAGTGTAGAACTGGGGCTAAATGGGTCATGTTTGCCTTTTACAGTAAAGGTAGGGCAGTGGGGTGGGCACTGGAACATCAGTCTCATTCCTAACCTGCCAGGTCACACTGGCACTCAGCTGGAGGCTCCTCTTAGTCTGTGGCTGACATATCCAGTCAGTCCCACAAGGTTTTCAAAAAGATTTTCTTTTTAATGGTGGGTCCCTATTACACCTATTTCCCTAGCAGATAGGGAAATGTGAGGCTGAGAGTTCAGTTGCTTGCCTAATGCCACCTACTGAGTTCATGGCAGGGGTGACATATGCACCGGGGAGGATTTGGCTTGCAAGTCAGTCACATAGGAATAAACTTTTGGCTACTAGACATCATGGCGGGATGTGGGGGAATGGCTAGGATCATTTGGACTGGAGATCCTAATCTGGCCTGAGGACTGGAGCTTTAATACTCCCCCATCCCCTGGTTCACAAGTTGCATGGAAAGAACCGCATCAGTGGCTCTCCAAAACTGGGAAAGAGATCTTGGAGAGGGTTAGAGGGTGGGGAGGAGACTGGAGTGGCCAGGCATTGAGGAATCCTGACACTGCCCCAGCCTCCCTCCCTCTACCTCTGAAGGGGCCAAGCTAGACAGCCAAAAACAGCTGCATAGGAAAAATGCCAAGCTGGAAGATCAGGGAGGTGCTCTTTCTGCTCTGCATAGGATGCCCATTATCCTGAGTTTGGGGTCTTGGGGGCAATCCAACTGGATTGTGACATTAATTATGTTACAGTAACTTGCACATCTAGGCAAGGCAGTACCATTTCTATTATATAAGTCTTTTCCTTGGTTTTTGCATAAGGCAAGGTTAATAAAACCCTTGCTTTGCTCCTTTTCACAATTTATAGGTAATCAACCCTTCTCCCTGGAGTGGAGCGCTACAGTTTTGTTTCTTGGTAATATTCATTCATAGAATCACAGAATACAGTGGCATCTGGCTCACAAACGCCTTGGCTCATGAACAAAAATTTCATGAAAATTTTGACTTGGGTCACGAACTTAGCTTTGGGTGGCGACCAAGATCGCAGCCATCTCCGCCCCTCCCCCCCCCAAGTGGAGAGTTGGCCACAATTGCAGTCACGTTCGTGCAGGGGACACATGCATGATTATGGCTGTGCTGTGCTGCGCCTGTCTTTCCTGCAGGAGTGCGCCTGTGATCATGCACGTCTTCCCTGCACGAACGCAACTGCGATCCTGGCCATCTCCCCACTTGGGGAGATGGCCACGATTGTGCTGGTTGGGGGTGGAGATGGCCGAGATTGCGCCCGTCTTTCCTTGCACCTCACGAGGATGGGGAAAAGGTCCTTTGGAGATGCTCTAGTGAGCTTCGTCCAGAAGACTTTAAACTGAGCTGGTGGGGGGGGGGGGTTCAGGCCCCCCAGAAACGTGTCTGCACTGGACAAGAGTGGGGGGAGGATCAGGGCTCTGTGACCAGGGTTTTAGAGGTACTGCAGGGACTGATAGAACTCCTTCAGAGAGGGGCCAGGTATCAGGGAGGATGGGAGGAAGGAGAAGGCTGGGGACTCCAAGGAAAGGAAGCGGTGGGAAGGAGTTGAAGTGCATGTACACCAATGCGAGGAGCATGGGTAATAAGCAGGAAGAGCTTGAAGCTCTCCTGGGAATAGGAGGGTATGACCTGGTGGGAATCACAGAAACTTGGTGGGATGAAAGGCAAGTCTGGAACATAGAGGGGTATCATCTTTTTAGAAAGGACAGGAAGGAAAAGAGGGGTGGGGGTGTGGCTTTATACATTGGGGAAGGAATAGGATGCAGTGAGATAGAATGCAGCACAGATGGGAATTCGGTAGAGGCAGTCTGGGTGAAACTTAGGGGATTTGACAGGGAAAGGGATCTGACAGTGGGGGTATGTTATCGCCCTCCAGGTCAACTTGAGACCCTGGATGATGACAGGCCAGATTCTAAGGATATCTCGGGGGAGAGACACAGTAATTATGGGAGATTTCAACCTCCCGGATATTAGTTGGGAGACTCACTTGGTGGTGACAGCCAGGTCACATTGCTTCCTAGAAGCTATAGAAGGAGGGTTTTTCACATAGAGTGTCCAAGAGGCGACGAGGGGGGGAAACATCCTTGACTTGGTCTTGACCAATAGAGAGGAGCTGATAGATGAAGTACAGATTAGGGGAGCTCTGGATGCGAGTGATCACTCCATCCTTTGCTATGAGATCAGGGGACTGGGGACGTGCAGCAGGTCGAGCACTAGAAGCTGGGGGTTTAAGAGGGCCAACTTTGGCCAACTGAAGGCCAGACTGGGGAAAGTCTCCTGGGATAGGTTACTGGAAGGTAAGCGAGTTGAGGAGGGGTGGATAGCACTCGAAAGGGAGGTTTTGGAGGCGCAAGCCTTGACGATACCTCTAGTTAGTAAGGTGGGGAGGCGGAGGAGAGTGCCACCATGGATGTGAAAGGAGGTGGTTAGAGGGATTAGACAAAAGAGGAACCTCCGTAGGAAATGGGTACTGAAGCAAATAGACAAAAGGATATACCGGGGGAGAAGGCCCATTGCAGAAGGGTTCTTCGCAAGACTAAGGCTGATTACGAGCTGAGACTTGCCAAGAATATCAAGAGCAACAAAAAGGGCTTCTTTCAGCATGTAAATAGGAAGAGGAAGGGGAGACAAGTGGTGGGACCACTAAATAAGGAGGAAGGAGATCCAGTGACTGATATGAGGGAACAGGCACAGATGCTAAACGACTATTTTGCCTCTGTGTTTTCCTCAAAGCAGGAAGGGGGAGATCCACATAGGAGATTAGATGAGGCTGGGGACGTAGGGGCACAGATTAGAGTCACCCCCCTTGAAGTCGAGGGACTCCTCAGGGCATTGGACATTACAAAGGCCCCAGGCCCTGACAGGTTACACCTGAGAGAGAGTTGGCAGGGGTTCTCTCACGCCCGCTGGCCTCCATTTTTGAGGCCTCGTGGAGAACGGGTGAAGTTCCAGAGGACTGGAGGGTGGCATCAGTGGTTCCAGTTTTCAAAAAGGGTAGTAGAAGGGACATGGGGAATTACAGACCTGTTAACCTTACGCCCATTGTAGGAAAAACAGTGGAAAGGCTCATAATAGAGAGAGATCTAGTGATGCTAGATAGGGAAGGGAAGCTGACAGCCACACAACACGGCTTCCACAATAACAGGTTCTTCCAGACAAACCTTGTGGAATTCTACGACAAGGATTCAAGATGGCTAGATGGAGGGGATGCAGTGGATGTGGTTTACCTGGATTTCAGCAAGGCCTTTGACAAAGTGCGCCATGATATCCTGGTGGAAAAACTGAAGAGTTTTGGGATACACCAAAGCACTGTCCGATGGATTAGGGCATGGTTGACTGACTGAAAGCAGAGGGTAACCATTAGTGGGGAATCATCGGGATGGCAGCCAGTGACAAGCAGGGTCCCCCAGGGCTCTGTCCTGGGGCCGAACCTGTTTAATCTTTTCATTAATGACATGGAAGAAGGGGTGAACAGTCTGCTGATCAAATTCGCAGACGATACTAAAACTGGAGCAGTGGCCCCAACTGAGGAGCAGGTACTCCAGATCCAAAAGGATCTGGACAGACTATGGAAGTGGGCAGGAGTCAAGAGGATGGCGTTTAGTGTGGATAAGTGCAAGGTCTTGCACCTGGGCCATAGGAATAGATGTCATGAGTACAGGTTAGGGGACAAGTGACTGGAGAGCAGCACTTGTGAAAGGGACCTCGGGGTGCTGGTTGACTGAAGGCTAAACAGGAGTCAGCAGTGTGATGTGGTGGTCAAGAGGGCGAACACCACCCTTGGTTGCATAGCCAGAAGTGTGGCTTCTAGATCAAGAGAGTTATTACTACCACTCTATACAACTCTAGCATGTCTGCAACTGGAGTATTGTGTTCAGTTTTGGGCCCCTCATTACAGAAGGGATATAGCCAGGTTAGAGTCATTGCAGCGTAGGGCCACAAGGTTGGTGGCCCGTTTGCAGGGGATGGGGTATGAGGCGACACTGAGGGAACTTCAGCTTGGAGAAGAGGAGACTCAGAGGGGATATGTTGGCGACATACAGGTATGTGAGGGGATGTCACATGGAGATGGGTAGAGACCTGTTCTCCCCTGCAGAGGAAGGCAGGACGCTCTCCAATGGAGCAAAGCTCAGGGAGCCAAGGTTCCATTTAGATACCAGGAAGCACTTCCTGACAGTTAGGACCCCGAGGGTGTGGAATGGGCTTCCACGGGAGGTGGTTGAGGCCCCATCAGTGCGGGTGTTCAAAGATAGGCTGGACATGCACATGGTGGGCATGTCGTGAGCGGAGCCAGGTGGAGTTGGGGGTCAGACTAGACGGCCCGGGAGGTCCCTTCTGACTCACTCTGTTTCTGTGTTTCTAAATCATTAATAAAGATGTTGAAGAGCACTGGGCCCAGGACTGAACCCTGTGGCACCCCACTAGTTACCTCCATCTAGGTTGAGAAAGTGCTATTCATGAGCACTCTTTGTTTCTGATTTAGCATCCAATTTTGGATCCACTTACAGTTTTTTTATCTAGACCATTTTTTGCTCATTTGCTTATTCCTCCATCATCTTCTAGGTATCGATTGTGGACAGTGGTGTGCGGGGGACCATTGCAGTGGGACTGGTGCCTCAGTACTATAGCCTGGACCATCAGCCCGGATGGCTGCCGGATTCAGTTGCCTACCATGCCGATGATGGCAAGTGAGTTAATAACTTGCTTTACAGAAATTTCAGAGCCATCCCACATGTGTTGCTTTCTCTAGATGTGTGTAGGAAAGAAGTAGGCCTGTTCTCCTATTAAGAAATGTTGGTTAAAAAATGAATTTTGGTTAAGAAATGAATTTTGGGTAAGAAATACATTGAAAGTGAAAAAAAATCTTACTTTGTTAACTTTTAGGTTAGATGTTCTAACCTTGGATCCCTAGAGTTTGGACTATTACTTCCATGGCCCCCAGTGACTGGGGATGGTGAAAGTTGTAACCTAACAAAAATCTGACAGTCCAGTCACTGTTTTAGGTAATATGGCTATGTGTACATGTGTCTATGTGCATGCATGTGGATAAGACAGAAAGGAAACTGCCTTTTCTGGTGCAAGTTTTAATTATAAAAATAGCAGGGTTTTTGCATTTTAACAATCTGCTCTTTTATTTAATGGGCAGCTTTTTGTAGTAAAAAATGCCTTTAAACCATTTGGTGTACCAATGAATTGACCAAGCAGGGCAGCCCTAGAAGTAACACATTGTCTGCTGTCGTGTGTGCTTGATTTATTTTGTGTGCATGTGGGGAGGGGAGCAATTGAATTGGCAGCATGTTCCCAGCATATGCACACACAGTAAAATACGCACATTTGAAACATTTCTCCCAATGGTGTGCACTGTTGTTTCTTTCCTGTTAGGTGTTATGTGGGTGGAAATTGGGGCATGATGCTTTTTTCTGGGAGACTCACCTGGTGTCAACTTCGCAAGCATTTGTATACTAGGTGAAGATCTGTTAAAGAATGCCTCAGAGTTTAAAACATTGCTAACGATTAAAACTTTTAATTGTTTGAAGAAGTGGCCAGTTGTGTTGTCTGGGATTTTATACTGCAACATTTTAGATTGATTCTTTTAAACGTTCTTTAGTTTCTTTCAATGTATTTAATTTGTTGACTGCACTTTGGCTGAAGCTGCCTTGAAGGCTTATAATACATATATGATTCTAAGAGGCTGGCCTGTTTGAGACAAGTGGCTGTATTAAAAGTACTGTATCCTGCCCCTTTCTTGCCTTGTTGACTTCACCAGGCCCTCTATATTCTTTAGCTCGTGCTAGATTTCCATTTGTCATGGTAGCTACTGAGGAGGGCAGCTTCTGGACTGAAGGGTCTACCAGTTAGCATTGTCCATCTATTGTGCCTTTCTGATAAGAGTTCATAAGCATTGAATTCAAGACTCCAGAGAACAAAAGGGCTGGGATTCAAGTTATGCCCTCCCAGCAAGGGAATATTGGTAAGGACATCTTATGCCTTTACTGGGCTCTTCTACTTTGGTGAGGGAATAGGCATAGTCTATTCAGCTGTGAGTTTGCCAGACTGGGAATGTTCTTCCATATGATTATAGACCCCTTCTCCATCACCCTCTTAGTTATATCAGCATTGTGCATCTTACAAATCCTGTGTGAAACTAATTGGTTGATCTCCTGTAAAAGTTCCTTTTGGGATCTGCCTGTGTCTTTGCTCATCCAGACTTTACAATGGCCGAGCCAAGGGTCGCCAATTTGGAACAAAATGCAGCTCCGGGGACAGGATCGGCTGTGGGATTGAGCCAGTGTCATTTGAAGTCCAAACAGCCCAGATCTTCTTCACCAAGAATGGAAAGAGGGTGAGTTCTGAAGCTTCTCCATCGCTTGTTGAAGGAGAAACAGTTCCAGGGAAAGGTCTGAAGCAGGGTAGGCAGCATGATGCCTGCAACCACCTGTGTGCCTCCAGACACCCTGTTTGGTGCCTGTGAAGGTAGCCTTCCCCTCCCATTTGGAAAAAAAGACACATTGTCTTACCGACAGCTTGGATCCCTGTGTAAGAGAGTTCTGTTGGTGCTGAGAACTGTGGGTTGAAAGGATTTGTTTTGTGTGTTGAGCCTTGGGCCCCACCTCTGCTTTACACTCAGACTGGGGCAGGATTCTTGGGCACTGTCACACCTCTCATGGCAGCCATATTGTAGTGATGCCCAGGAGAGTTCCTGAAATTGCCAAATATGCTCATGGCCAAAAACCTTGACTATCCCTTGATTAGACTCTGGATGCTTCTAAAATACATAAATAAATACAAACAAACAAATGGGAGAATTCCCCAATGCTATATTAATAGCTTGGGCAGCTGCTACCATTTTTCTTCCTAAGGTATTCCTTAAGTGCCATCTATTGCACATCATTTCCGTAGATGGGGTGTATATGAATACCTAAAGCACAACAGTGGTTCTTGGTGAATTGTGGACATTTCTTGTGTTTTGAGGCATCTTCAGATTTTAAAGACACATGAGGCAGTAGCTTTAGTGAAGCTAAATGAATTGGAGTCTGGTCAAGTCCTGGATGAGATGGCTTCCTGGGAATCCCAGGTATGGTGCCTTGAGTTGTGGTGAAGGAAGGGTGCATAACAGTGGAAGAAGGAAAATAATGTGCTTTTCCACCAGGCTGTCTCTGTGCCAACCCATTCATTTCATGACTGAGATGAGATTTGATCAGGGAATCCTCTTGCTCATGCTCTTGGGGCCATAGAATGAGATTGCCTACTTGCTGTTGCTTAGTAGTAGAACACCTGGTCTGCCATGCAGAAGATCCCTGGTTCTGCCTCCAGCATCTCATGGTACAACTGGGAAAAATTCCTGCCTGGAACCCTGGAGAACTGTGGCTGCCAGTCAGTGTTGGCCGTGCTGGGCTAGATGGGCCAAAGATCTGCCACAGTCTGAGGTAGCTTCCTATGTTCCCAGAGGTGATAAGATTCTGGATTGTACCAATTTGGTCTACAGGTGGAGTCGCATGTCTTAATGCTTCCCTACCTGTATGTAGGATATTAAACATATCATGGAGAGATGCTCACTCTGGTGTGCCGTTTTCTCCACCTTGCTAGCTTTCTAAATGCAGGGTGTGTGTGTTTTTTTTAACTGAATTAAAAAATGTGAGTTCCTTCTCCACCTACAGTGAAGTGGTACAAGCCAAGAACTCTGCCAATTCACTCTGCCACTTCATTCTGTGCAATTTGTAGAACAGCTTTTAGCCAATGCACCACATGAACGTGCTTAGCAGAACACTTGCAGTGCCTGTGCATGATGAAGAGCTTCCCTTCCTCCTGCAGGTTGGCTCAACAATAATGCCACTTTCTCCGGAGGGGCTCTTCCCAGCCGTAGGGATGCACTCTCTGGGGGAAGAGGTCCGTCTCCATCTTCACGCAGAATTGGGCAACGAAGAGGAGGATGACAGTATCATGATGGTAGATAGCTACGAGGATGAATGGGGCCGACTCCACGATGTAAAAGTCTGCGGCACAGTGAGTGAGCATCTTTCAGAAGGGTGGAAAGTGCTGGACGTCCCAGTTGGGGCATCTTGTGTTTTGGGGAGGCCTTGAATAATAAAGACTCATCTATGGAACAGCTACATATGCCCCCAAGTAGCACTGAATTGCCAGGGGGATGCTACAATCTATCCTCTTCCGTTAAAAAGGTAGGGTCTTGGGCTTTACATATTTCTGGGATGCCTCTGAATACAAATATAGCTATAGATATAAGCAAATTAAAACATAAGCTCCCCATTCTGCTTAGCATAGAATTTCGAGGACAAGTGGAATATTACAAAATCAGTTGCTGAGGTGGGGGAAAGGAAAGTGAAGGGGGGGGATTTGGCCTGCTGAAGGCCCAAGCACCTTAACATCCTGCCCAGACTAGGTAGTATTGGGTACTGTTCCTTAAGTTTAACGCCCCCCCCCACCCCGTTATGCACTATAGAGTGATGTTTTGCAAGGCAGGAATGGAGAAAGAACACCCTTATCTCCAGGATGTGTCCCTCTCCTTCACACACACACACATATCAATCAAAAAAAGTTTGCGTTCAAAGCTGGCAGCTAGTCCATCCAGTGCTGCATATCCAGTGCTCCCCCCCCCCCCCCCAGCAGGGAAGGTGTCAGGTACTTGGGAGAGGGTGGTAGCTTTGCATTCACCTGCCCCTCTGCAGTGCTGTCCCAACCTGAATAGCGCAACAAAACTCCTGGTCTGGCTGAAGGCCTGAACCAGAGAATTCTTCTTAGGAGTGGGGCTGCATTGCCATGTTTGTGCTGCGGGTCCCACCTGTTAGTCCTAATAGCTAGGAGTACTCTTGGATGTTGTAGGCGAATGCAGGAAGCCATCCTTGCCTGTGAGGTTTCTGGTATCTGAGAGTGCCAGGCAAGGTGCATTGTTGGTCTGTCTTGGCATGTCCTAGGTTAGCAGTATCAAACTCAAAGCTATAAAACACTTTCCTGTGTTGTTTTGTTTTTAAATATGCAATTCCATGGCATCTGTGCAGCTCTCCCTGCCTCTTTAGATTTTCTGTGGCTCAAAACACAGTGGTGGGCCAATTTTCTTGTGTGATGGAGCAACAGAGCACCTGCTAATATGTCAGCTGCTGTGGAGGATGAGGATGAGCAGAAAGGCTTGGGCTGGTATAGTCTGAGCTGCAGCACAGTAGCAACAAGGAATGGGTGGCTGTTTGTATGTGTGATGGTGCAGAGCCAAAGGATGCTGGCAACGATGCTGCATTTAGCATTGGATCTGGAGGAGGCTTCTTCTCTTCTCCTGTCTTCATTTTGAAACTGAGCTCTTGCGAAACTCACTGGAATCTGAAAAGGAACCAGTTGAGCCTGGGCCTGCAGCAAAGCAGCATCAGGAAGCACAGAGTAGCTTAGAAGTGGGGAGGCCAGGCAGCACCCCTCTAGGGGCCCTGATCAAATCCATGGGCTGCTAGCTTTTAGTTCCTGTATCAGCACATTTGAGGCTCTTCTCGTTCTCATTTAAAAGCTGTTTTTCTGTCTCCTGTGTTCTCAAATTGAGGTTTGGCAACATACAAAGAGAATCTGCTGAAATCCCAATGGAGGCAAGCAGAGTACAGCAGCTTTTCCCTTTCTTCAGGGTGATGAGTGGGGTAGAAAATGAGAAGTGGCACGATCCTGGGTTTTTGCAGGGTCAAGCTAGTGACTTGCTGATAGCATGAGTGCATGCCCCACATGCTCAGTGGCACTTACTTTTCACATGGTCTGAGTCTGGTGTGTTTTGGGAGCCTTGCTCCCCACCCATCCCCTTCTTGAGACTGCATATTTTCCCTTTGTTCTTCAACATAACTTGACATTGGGTGCCCGCAGGCGTAAAGCTTGTGATAAGGAGTAGTACCCCTTCATGAAAACCTCATGACTCCTGCTACAGTTGCAGATGGATTTGTTTGTGACTGCATTTGGAAAGAAGCTGCTGCACTTTTGTTAATCCTACCCCCTGCTTGTACCATTACCCTTTCCCAGAAATTCCTCATCTTGCTTGCTGTTTTTCAAGCAACAACAACAAAGCCGTAAATTATTACTCTGGTGGTAAATCTGTGCCTGCACTGTACTACTTTAGACTGCAAGTCTGGGCCCTGACATAGTCAAATGCTTCTCTGTACCATTTTTAAAACAGTCTTTGCATATAGGAAACTAGCATGTCAGGGTCAAAGATGCCAGTTCTTTCTATATTTTATTTTAATTTTGCATAGGTGCATAATAAATCTGTTGCACTCAAGGACCACATTTACCAGTTTAATGAGAACTGAACCGAAATAAGTCTGTATTAGCTGAGTAAACTTGAGATGAAAAAGTGGCCTCGAATGGTACCTAGGCATTGAATCAGAAGTTCTTCCCTGCATTTCATTTTGATTATTTCAGAATCTGCAGTCTCTGTGCAATTACTGCTCTATTATGCAGTGTAGGGCGGGATCCTGGATTTTGACTGGGGAGACCCAGTTCGAGTCTCCACTTAGCTATGAAGCTTTACTGGGCAGTCTTGTTCATTCTTGCAGCCTAACCCTTGTCTGCCCGGCATGTTGTGAGAATAATAGTGTGAATATTGTGTGGAACATGTATGAGAGAAAAGAGAGATCCTTTGAAAGCCTTCCTTGGAAAGCAATATCACTCTTGCTTTTTTTTTTTTCTGGTTTTTTCCACCGAGAGGTGGCATAATTGTAGTAGTAGATATCATGGCTGTGAAAGCTAAGGTTGGTAGCATGGGATGAAGTGAGAGCTGTATGGTGTAGTGGTTAAGAGCACAGGTCTGGGACCCAGACAATCTGGGTTCTCGTCCCCCCTCAGCCATGGAGCCCACTGAGTGACTTTGGACCTGTCACCAACTCTTAGCCCAACCTATCTCATAGGGTTCTTGTGGGGATAAGATGGAGAGCAGCAGCAGAAGGATGATGTAAGCTACTTTGAGTTCTTTAAAAATGAAAAAGGCGGGATATACAATAAGTAAATAAGAAGTGAAGAAACCTTCCCATCAGCCTCTGTTACTACGCAAAGCGCTTTCTTTCTTCTACCAAACCCATGAGGGCCAGAATCTTACACATCTGTTGGAGAACAAAAACTGGAATTCTCAGTGGTTGAATAAATTAACTCTCTGCGGGAAGTTGGCTTCTGTGTTTTGTGGTGGTGCAGAAAGCCCACATCCCCACTGCCAGATATCAGTGTTGGCCACTATCACTTTGGCCTTGGATTATTTGCACCAGATGTCTTTGCAGCTTCACTTGTGAAAACATCCAGTGACAGACAGACACTGATCTTGCATGCTAAAGTTGCCCTGCTGCTTGACACCCTCCAAGTCAGGAGAATGTGACTTGGAGTTAGGGAAGAAAGGAACATTCAAAATCTTAAGGTTGTTCTCAGTTTGTCCTTCCCACAGAAACCATAGGGAGCCATTTGGCACACTTACTCATTACAGCAAGCCGCCCAATGTGCATCAGCGAACCTTGCGCTCTTCTCCACATTAAGAACGCCAAGTACTTTTGACCTTTTTTGATAGGGTCATGTTCTTGTCCTTGGGAATAAGAAGTTGGAATTGTGGAGCTGGTGGAAATAATGTGTATGTCCTTTCAAGAAACAATGTTCTGTTCAGCTATTTCAAAAAATGATGTCTTGGCACGTATCTAACGTGTTTTTAGAAAAATTGGCATATCAAAATTGCAGAATGCATGAAAACATTAGAAACCATAATGCTGGACTCAGCAGGATTCAGCTGGCTTTTTCTATCAGGACAACTTTATTGCAGTGGAAGGTTTCACCTAGTTTCATCTTCCAAAGTTCAAGCCAATTTTATACTTCAGCAATATGGGAAAAACGTTAGAACTTGTATTGTTGTCAATAATTTGTTTTGTTGTAATTTTTTTTTGTCGCTGCAACAATAAAGACAGGCTGACTCAGAAGTAAGTCATCAAATAACGTTCAAGAAAATAATGGGAAACACAAAAAAGTGTTCTCTTATTCCCGACAGGAAGGCGAGCCCATAAATTTGGCAATTTAAACATTCCTTTGCATTTCTAGCTTAGTCATGGACAGCATTTAGATCAGCATATGGAAGAATAATAAAAAGCAGAAGTTAAAATAAATTGATGCATGAATTTAAACAGTAGATTTATGCATAATAGTATAATCCCAGCATTTGAAAAACTGTTTCCATCATTGTGCAATGCAAAGTTGTCTGCAAATACCATTGGCTTGGGACCTAGATACCTGAAGGAATGCCTTCTTTCATATTTGCCCTCCAGCCCCTTGAGATCAGCAGCAGAGGCTCTCCTCCGGGAATCCTCCGTGAAATATATCAGGAGGCAAAGTACCCAGAGGAGGGCTTTCCCTGTGGTAGTGCCCCATCTATGGAATGCACTCCCCAGAGAGGTCCGCCTGGCACCGTTATTATTTGTTTCTCGGTGCCAGGTTAAGACCTTTTTATTCCAACGGTATTTTAATAAGTTTTAATATTGTTTTTTCTATGTTTTTAATTGCAGCCAGTGTGGGTCGGGGATTTTATTTATGCTATTATATTGTAAGCTGTCCTGAGGATTTTTTGTGATTAGGACAGCATATAAATATTTTAAATAAATAAATAAATCTGCATAATTTCATGTGAGTCAGCAATGGGTTTTGGAGTGGATGTCACACAAGGTACAATGAGAGAAACTTCTGCTGCTTTGCTCAGTGATCTTTGGGAAACCAAGTAGTATTCAATACACCTGTAGCTTTCTGTACTTTTTGCTTGTGTGTGAATGAGTGTGAGATTTTCAAAAATGGAGGTCTATGTGACACCCATAATGTTAATGTGCACCTCGCCTTTTGCTGGGTAACACCCACAGGAGCTCCTTAAATAAGGGTTTCTCCAGTTAGTGGGGCACATGCTGTGATCAGTGGTGGCTGTCATGCTCCCCTTCCCAGCTGTTCTGCATACGAATATTGGATGTGTGAATCGATGGAATCACACTGAAAATTTTTGCTGTCAGCTTTGTGGCTGTCTGGAACTGTGGAGGTATAGGGATTTACCAAGTGAAGGAGCAGATTCATCTTGTAACTGTGAATGTTGTAGCTGGGATGGCAGCCATCTTCAACTGGGTGCCCTCCAGGTGTGGTGAGCAACCACTGTGCCAGCATCCTCTGGAGCATCCCTGGAAGGCTGCAGGTAGGGGAAGGCAGCTCTGTGGTGACAACAACATGTGCTGTGCCCCAGAGGCCTACAGAAGCGTCTTAGGGTATTACTTGGGGATCAGCTAGTTTCATACGCTGGTGAAGGCGCCGCAGCCATTGCAAAGGCTACTAGATACTGTCCCAAGCTTCTCATCTGGAGTTTTGTAGTAAAGAACATCTGTAAAGCTGGGCTTGATGAGGTGCCAAGGAGACATTCCAGACCTTTTCTCAAGAGCTGGTTGTTCTGCCAGACTGAAATGGTGACTGGAGTTCGACCCTTGAGAGCCAAGGCGTGCTTCTGTTGGGTCTCTTTGCCCCAACCAAGATTCTGAGCCATTTGCTCTTGCCAGCTGTTTCCTGTATACTATCTAGCTGCTGTATTACACCACAAATGCCTGAATGATGCATTGCCCTGAGATGGCGCTGGAAGACAGAAGGCAGAGAGTAGCCATGAAAATGGACTCTGTTCCCGTGTGCATCCTGAAACTTCTTTTAGTCCATGCCCTTCCTCTCCACCTTCCAGCCTCCTGAGAGAGAAGAGAACACAGGCAGACCTGCAAATGGAGACATACTGAAATATTTCTAGAGTCAAGTGATGCCTTTTCCTGCTTTTGAACTTAATACTCCGTACTTCAATCCAATAGGAATCTGAATAGTTTTTAATATGCATTTAACATCATATACATAATGAAACAGAAAAAGATAAACAGTTGCAAAAGACTCATATTTAAGTTGCTCTGCAAGCATAAACACAGGATAGGGCAGAAAGAAAATAACATCCAAAAGGCCTGGGAGAATAAAAAGGTGCACAAAGGATGTCAGACACAGCACCAGGCAAACCTGCCAGTGTAACGGTGCCACCACGAAGGAGGCCTTCCACCTACCTCTCATCCAACACTGGTAGAACCTGGATAAAGATGTCTGAAGCAAGATTTTAATACAGAGCGGCTTGTGTGGTAGAAGGTGATTGGTTCTTGAGCTATCTGGGTCCCAAATTGTTTAGGGCCTTCCTTAATGGTGAATGCAAGTACTTTGATTGTTCTCTGTCGTCGTATGACTGGCCATAAATGTTCCTTATATTTGGTCCTGGTTGTTTAGCTGTTGTGCTTTATTCCAGTTGTTTTCAAACATTTCTTAGAAGCAACCCCACATGCTGTGCATTGCAGTGGTCCAAGTGGGATGCCACTGGGGAAGTCGTGTGTGCTGCAGCCATCATGAAGTGAATGTCACATAGAGGGTTTGGATTGTCTTAAACAGTAGACACATGAGGTCCTCGGCCAAGCCTGAGTATTCTGACAACTAGTGAAAGTGCTGGCTCAGACAATAAATAATAGACCTTTTTTTCCTTTAAGGAGTTAGACTGTTGGTTACATTGGAAGGAAAACAGCAGCTGAGTTTAAAAACTGGCATTTGATACAGGAACTGTATTTGTTTTGTTCATAAAAATATTTTGGAAATTTAGTACTGTAGCTGTTAAGAAAGACCCGGAATCAGTTCCGAGACAAAATGCTCAGTTGCAAGGCATCTGATAGGCATCCAGGAATGGATGTGCCTGTACTTGGGTATGGGTTGAAGAGGCTGAACTAAACGTGACGATGAGTTGCTGCATGGACATTGCCTGATATTGCCAGGTCAGTGCATCTAGTCTCTCGGGATTCTCACAGCATAACAGATTTTATGTGCTACTCTTTCCTTCTAGCAGTAGGTCAGTCAGCTAGCTCAGTGAAAGTCAGGTATCAAAATCCTCTGATCCAAAAGGCCAAATGTCTTTAATCTTTTCAGCTTAAAATGAAAATTGTTTGACTGTGGATATGCACTCCATGGAGCAGAGACAGTTACTGTTCGGCAGAGTGCCGCATATGCCAGTATTGCAATGGATTGATATTGGGATTCACAGGATCAGCGAACTAGGTGCTTTGCAAAGACCAGATTTCCCATTTTGGTACACTTTGGTACATTATGGTTCCCCAACCTGGGACCCTCTCATGTTTTGTACTTCAACTTCCATCATTCCCGGCCAGCAAGCGCAGTGGTCAGGAATGGAGGTGGTTGTAGTCCAGACCTCCTGGATGGCACCAGTGTGGAGAAGGCTGCTATAGAGAATGACAGAAACCCCAGGAGAAACTCTGATTTCCCTTGGACAAGCCAACTGGCTTTAGATTTTTGTTGCCATATATAAAACTAGTATAAATTGCTTGCTGTTAAAAAAAGTTTACTATTGCATTTCTTACCCTCTGTATAGGCAAAGACCTCATAAGCATTCTGAGTATGGTTAAGATACAGGTTGTATAGCAATTATCACAGTTTTATTCAGATAGCATTCTTGTTGCATCTCATTTCAGTTGTGTCCTTTGGGGTGTACGCAAACCTTGCATACAGCATTGCACATACAATACAATACTGTATACACATACAGCATTGCATATACTGCATTGCACATACAATGCAGAAGTAATTGGAAAATATTTCTGCATTGCAGTCTTCTGAGCGGGGTGCGTGTGTGTGCATGTGCATGGGGGAGGGAGGGAAAGAGAGAGAGATTGAGAGAGAGAGGTAACACTTGTGCCTTGAATGTGCCTAATCACTGGTGCTGTTAGGGAGGTTTTTATAGTGGAGGGTTAGGGCTAAGTGCTTGCTGAATTACAGTGCAGTGTAATTCAAAACCTTGCATATTCCATGACCACCACAAAATGGCCTCTGCTGGGATTAAACTTTGAGTTTATTAAGGACAAATATTTCTCAGCCCACCTTGTAGATTCTAATTTGCCTCAATCTGGAATGTGCTACCAGTTTTAAGTTCCTTCAACTATGCTGGCAGGACATAAGGCTCATGTCATTGGCACAAAGAATGAGGCCTGCATGTGCTTATCTAAGAGGTTCACCTGTTTGTCTTGGACACTCTCTTGCTTGGCCAACATGTTCTTGCCTTCATCCGCTGGAAGCTTCCCCTTATAAACTATAGTTTGAAGTAAGTGCCACCAGGAAGGGCTCTGGGTGGAATTTCTTTTTCATAATTGTGAGTCTGACTGTAACTTAATGTGCTCTGCTAGAAGTGCAGCTTTGGATTAAGTGTTAAAAGGGTAGACAAGCTCACAGAGCAGCTGGGATAGCTAGGAATGAAACCTCTGTGTTCCGAAACAGCATACCTTTCCCTTACCAGAAGCTGAGAGCAAACAGAAGACTATTTCCATTATTCCCTGCTTGTGACCTTCCCAGGGTTATCTGGCAGGCCACTGTTGGAGAAGGAATGTGGGATTTAGCCCCGTGGCTTGATTCAGCAGAGCGGTTCTTGATTGCATTTCTGAAATGGAAGCCATTGCCTCTAAAGGTTTTTTTTTAAGCACTTTTCTACACCCCCAGCCCCAGAAGTCTGAGAAGTCCATCTGCTTTTCAGAGCAAATTAGTCACTTTTCCTCCTTTATTTCAAAATTGTTGTCCTCTGCTTCATAAAGCTACCTTGGAACTCTTATGCTTTCCCATGTGGGCTCTTTTCATGCTATTGAAACAGATTACCACCTTTTCTCCCAAACATACCTAGTTGATGGGACTGATTAGGGCACCTCCTTTCCAAATTTGTGTGCATACACGTCTTCTTCACATATGGTAGAGGAGGGATCTCTGGTTCCCTTAGATTCCCATCCTTTCCAGACTCCAACACATTGTGCTTTAAATTTATGCACAAATACCAGTCTGTTAATTAAGTGTTAGTGAATTGTTGTTAATTTTGTATGGGGCTTTTTTTAAAAGCAGAGGTGAATGAATGTACGACATCCTATACAAGAAAGGTGTGAGTTGGGGGGAAAAACTGAGAGTTGGTGACAGTATTGTTAGCCAGTCCAGCCTTGGAAAGGTTCTGAAGTCTATGCCAGGATGAAAGTGGACCCCCTTTGTGGAAACTTTCCAAAGTGGAACTCTATCGGAGCACAAGCCCACACTATCTAACACTTAGCCTGTAATGAGCTGGTGGTAGTGTTGGTGGGGAAAGGCCAGCATTCTACATTGCGGGGGAGAGTCACCTTCTGACCCCGCTGTGCGACACCAACACTGTGCTTAAGCGAACCAGGAGGTAGTTAAGAGTGCCCTGCTGGAATACTTTCAGACCACAGAGGGGACTTGTGGTAGCTGTCCTGCCTTAACCCTGTTAGGTGTGAAGCAGCCCTCTGAGGAGAAGCTGTGACATTCCAACAGTGGTAGAAAATCAGAAGCATTCAAAAGCTCCCAAGGCTGCCCCTTTCCTCTTTCTGTCCTTCCAGTTACAGTGCCAGTTCCACTCATGTGGACTTCCTCGCTTTCTCCTGTCTCCCCCGCACCCTTCCCCTAGTCTGTTGGAAAAATAAAAGGCATAACTTGAATTCTTCTGTTGGACAATTTTAATATTTTGTTTATTAAAGACCCACTCTTCAAAGGCTGGGCGTGGGTTTTCAGCATGCTGGTGGGGGTGGGAGGTGGGCCTGGAATTGCTGTGCATCTCTTGAAAGCCCAGTGCCTGCCTCTTTCTGCAAAGTTTGTCGTCTTGGAATTTGGCATGTCTGGGCTGTAGTAGCCCGAGGCATTCTCCTTTTCCATGGTCATCCTGCTGGAGAATTGGAAGTCCTCCTCTTTTTTCTTTAACCAGCTCTCAAACTGGAACTTGGTGGGATCTCTGCAAAATCTGTTTCCTTCATTTGAGAATTTCTGCTATGTTGGCAACTCTGTTTTTCCCCCACAGATTGCATTAATCTCTACCTTGTGAGTTGCTGAAAAAATCCAGCAGAATTTTCTTCTCACAGGCCTAGCCTAGGCTTGGCTTTCCATCCTCAGGAAGCAGGCCTTGCTGAGGAAAATTGTCTGGACACCGAAGTAAACTGTACAGGTCAGGAGGAGGTGGAGGAGGAGGAAGGGAGAGCAGGAGGCTGGGGCAACTACATTCTGGCCTTCACTTAATCTGCCAGTGCAGTTGCTATGGAAATCCCAGTAGCCTAGGGGCCACTCTCCATCTTAGGCTTTGCTCTGGCTTGCTGGGCAGAGGTGATACCTGGCAGCTTTAGTGGCCTTGCCCCCCAACCCCCACTGTGCCTGTGCCTTTAAAGTCAACTGCTCCGTGAGAGCCTGTGTGGTGTAGTGGTTAAGAACATGGGACTGGGACTCAGAGGATCTGCATTCTAGTCCCCACTCAGCCATGGAGCCAGCTGGGTGACTTTGAGCCCATCACAGACTCTCAGCCCAACCTACCTCACAGGGTGGTTGTTGTGGGGATAAGATGGAGGAGGAGAATGATGTAAGCTGCCTTGAGCCCTTTTTGCAGGAAAAAGGCAGGATATAAATCACAATATAAATAAAATAAATAAATCTATTGGAGCAACTTTTACAGAGGAATGAATAGCAAAAGCAGAAAACTTACTGCCTTTTGAACTTCTGCTTATGGTGCTACAGTGAGAGGCATAGTCTGTCCTTCAGGCCACAGCAAACTTGCTGGCTGTTTTTTTTGAAGTAGGAACCAAATCTGCTACTCTGAATTATTTCTTAGAATTATGGGGGTGTTTCGAACAGAACTCTTTAAACTTGCCATGAAAATAGAGTTCTGTTACCACAAGGGATTGTGCAAATTTTCTATATAGTTTTGGTTCTGGTAATCATAGGAGAAGGGGATATGCAGGGGCAACATCCTTACCTGTTCAGGGCCTGCCTTCTGACATTAAGCTTTACCTATATGTTATCAAGTTTATCTTCAAAATTACTGTGGCTGGAAGCTTCTTTGCACATGCACATGCATATGCGAGTTCCAACAAAAACTAAGATTTTCAGGTTAGTGAATCCTATATCTAGTTTAGAAGTCTGTGCTTGCATAGTGCATTTGTGAAGACACTATATCTTTCTTTGTTTCTTCTGTGACATGTAAGTCCAGTTCAAACAGTGTATTTGATGTTGACATGAGTTCACTTTAAAGGGGTATTGGGAGCTTTGCACATGCTGATCCCAGCAACACTGATCAGGTTCACACATAGCAATAACCCAGAGTATGGAGTGAATATGTATTGTTGAATTCTGGATTGTTGTTATGTGTGAATCTAGAACTATGGGTTAACTGTGGATTGTTAACCATAAACAACTGAAGAAGAGACGTCATGGCTTCTTGTTGAACTTTGAATTCTGGATTGTTTTACCTGTGTGAGCCCAGGGTTGTTCATGGGTTGTTTGACCAGGCTATAGAAGTGATGGGTGAGAGAAGAGATGAGCAGAATTGCTCTACATACCAGAATTACAGCTCCACAAAGGCATCTAGGATACAGGAAGAGAGTGATCAAAGGAGGAGGGAGACAGCCTAGGGACTGAGAAAAGCAAGCTGTGCTTTCTGTAATCATATGGCAGACAAATGGCAGGTAAACGCTGGATTGGTATTATATGTAGACCATTATTAGTGTCCAGAGTAGGATGCCTCTTCAGAGAGGAATGATGAGTTTCATGATGGGGTGGAAAGCAAGAATGTGAACATATCTGTTGCATTTGTTACATTGATATGACCAGCTTGTCAGTTTTAAGGAACACCACAATCTCTTCTGAGTAAGGTATGGTAAGCCTGATTTCCACTGGGTTGTGGGGAATGGGTCCAAGTGCAAAAGTAGGGGCTTGAGCCTTGGAAGATTGACTAAGGTGAGCCTTCTTGTTACTGATCTCTTCCCCTTTGCACTTGCAATGACTGAGTTGATACTTTCCCCAAAGCCTTCTAAATAAATAGCATTGTATTTTTTAGGCGGGCCCAGCAAGTCATTCATCAGAACATTTCTCATTAGTGCTACTTTGGGGCTTGGTTGCCTCTCCATTCCTTTGGTCTCAATTTCCACTCCCCCAGGCTTGTTTGACATTTGTACTGGTGTTGTTGTTGTTGTTGTTGTTGTGGTTGCCCTTGTAAAATGGTTTATTTTAAATTGTGAAAAAACCAAGCCCTTCAATACAACTATTAATATCAACCATAATTTTCTAAAAATCTGAAACTTGTGCAAGAACATTGCTTTGCAATTGTTCTTCCTCTCTCCAAGGCCAGATCTTGTCAGGGTAGGTCACTTCTTGTGTTGAACTGCTTCTTGTTCCAGCTGTTTGAAATGTTTGCTTTGTGCTTAGATGGATGAGTGATTCTTGGAATCTGGTGGCAGCATGGAGAGCTAGTGGAAAGGGTCAGTGGCTTGCATTTTTTCCACAAGGCTGTATGAGCCAGGAAAGATTGCTTCAATATGTGTCCATGCTTCAGGAGAGGTATCTGTGTGCATGCACAGATGTGTACTGGGAATTGGGATGCTCCTTGCAGATTAGAGCATGTTTGTCGTAGCTATTTATCTTTGGATTGCTGCTGGCACTACTGCTGTAGAATTCATGATTGAACAGTGTTTGTTTGATGTGCACATCCAGCATAGAGTTTCAGTCATCCCAGGGGTGTATGAAGAAACTATTTCTCTCCTCAATCCAACTCTTCATTTATTTTTCTATTTAAAACGGAAGCTTTCTAGCCTATATGGCTGCAAAGATAGACTTTAAAGTATGTGTGCAAAATCTCCAGAACTTACTCATGTCTGCCTTAACATTAAGTTCACTTTGGGTGTCATGACAGGCCAGCAAATGGCTGCTGCTGCTGCTGCTCGTCATCTTCCTCCTCCTTTTTTCTGTCAGGGACTGGGAAAAGGTGCTTGTGGGATATCCAGGGCTAGAAAAGTATTTCAGGCACCAAAATACTTTTCTAGCCCTGGACATCAGATGCCTTGACTCTCTAGGGGTAGGGAGCAGGAATCATTTGCTAGCAAAATAGTGTCAGATTCCCCTGTCACAACCCTGCCAACTGAGCAGGAATTTCAGTTGTTGGGGGAAGAGGGTTAAGGTTCTGAAGTCCCTGCCTTGCACATCACTACCAAGCAAAATGAGAGGATACGTACCCACCTCAAAACCTGTTACTCAGAATTCTTTATGTTCCTGGCATAAACTGTGATACATAAATCTCTCAACAAACAGCATGAATTGCCCTGTTGCCAAATTTTAATTTGCTGCCAGCACCATCACTATGAAAGGCCTGAGAAAGGGCTAGACAAGTCTCTCTGCGGTTACCATATCTGATAGCCAGAAACTCAGTGCTGATATTTAGAGACTGTCTTCTTCTCTGGACAGGCTCTTCCATAGTAACTCCTTTTTAAAACCTGGTAATAAAATGGTCTTAGATCAAACTTTGAAATGTTAGGAAGGTTTGGATAGAAGAGGAAAGGGAGAAGGAGCATTTATATGCTGGAATCCCTAAACCAAAAACAAAAATGAAAACCACTTGCTTCTGAAAATTTGAAAACATAAGTACTGTATTATAAAATCATTTAAAAATTGCAGTGGCATAAGTTATAAAGGCAACATCTGAAAATAGATAAAGTAAAAAATAACAAGAAGATGATTTATCTGTTGAATATTAATCAGTTCAGTGGGAAACTGGCCAACTAGCTTGTTCCACAAATTTCTGTGAGTTCTTGTCTAAAGAACTGTAGCCATTTTGGGTGCTGCAACAAGCTGAAAACTTGCAGATCTCTCAAAGTGCTGGAAAATCCTAAGTCTCCAGAGACATGCAAAATAAGACAAGGAGGATTGCTGGATGCTTTGTCTTGGACTTCCACTTAACTGTTTGATGATCACAGCTTTAAAATGTGAGGATTAAAAACCTAGAGAAACACAAAACCTTTGCAGAGCTGATGTGGTGGATATTTTCCATCTTGTTGAGAAGTAGCTTTGCATATTCGCAGAAGTGGGTATATGATATTTGCAAAGATAGGATTTTCCAGATTGTGTTTTCCATATGTTTCTTGGATCCAACTGTGTTGCATGTTATTCTCCATTTTAAAGGCACACAGATAAGTTGGTTCTTGTGTAGCCATGCAGTTTAACTAGTATTTGTGATGGCTCCCTTTCAAATACTGGCCAGCCCTCTGTTATACTCCTTTGTCCAGTTTCATGAAATTGGTTTAGCTGTAAAATCTTTTTTGTAGTGTTACAAAATAGTTATTATTGATCCATAATAACATTATGCTGTGCGTATGATCCTCCTGGAAGACATATTATTTGCCCAAATGGACTCTTAGTTTGACCCAGAGTGATGCTTCTTGTTTTGTCCTTTCTCTGCAGCTCTTGGAATATGTGGGGAAGGGGAAGAGCATAATTGATGTGGGTCTTGCACAAGCCCGGCAACCTCTGAGTACCAGGAGTCATTACTTTGAGGTGGAGATTGTCGATCCAGGGGAAAAATGCTATATCGCACTGGGCCTGGCTCGCAAGGTAAAAAGATTTGGTGGGAGAAAGGTCTTGTTTCTTTCTCCTCACCCCCTTTCGCATGTGCATGGGTAAATAATAATCCTGCAACTGCTCAGAAACTCCTGCCTTTGTTGTGCCATCCCACATGGCTGGGGTCTGGATGAAGAATGAGACTGCTACATGACTGTTGTCATTTATTAGTGTCTTCTCCACATGGTTACTACCCTCCCTTCTGGTGTGGTGCTAGTTGGGTGAAAGTGCTAATGTGTGATGAGTCACTGTATGTGTTTCAGCTGCCACATAGAAGCCATGTCAAGCAGCCTCTGTGTAAGGGTCATAACACAGAAGCTGGGCATAAAATGAAGCGATGATACTTTATAAATGAGGTAGCATTTTCTCTGACTGGAGGTGAGTTAGGATACATTTTTATATGAATGACTGTGACAGGGAAATGCCACAACAGGACATATGCCCTGTCCCTCTTCTGTGATTGTTCTTGCTTATGAATGCATCTTCACATGGTGAAATGGGAGCTTTAACTTCAGGAAATCTAAGTACCAAAACCTAGCACTAATTTTCTTGTGGTTATTTCTGATATTCTCCCGTTTGTGGGTGCAGGTTGTAAAAACTAAGAATACCTGCAGATGAATGATGAAGGGACATGACTTTGTGCTGAGGTTTCATTATAAACTCACAATTGCATCAATAAGAAGAGTTAGACCTCCAAAGCCAAAGCCTGAACCCAGTGCACTCTTTTAAAAACCTTTAAAGGAAATTCTTTTCTGCAAGAACCTACACGACAGGAGGAGAGAGCTCAGGATGTTCCTAGCTGTTTTGTGTTCTGCCACAGATCAAGCACTTTGAAAACCCGGAAGCTAGCTCCATTTTCTGACCCTTCCCAGACTTGGGATTTCATCTCTCCTCAGCCCTATCCAGGATTCTTTGTTCTGCACACCTTCTGCTACTTTGAATTGCCTGAGCCAGGCTGCCTCCGTCTTGTTGACTTCCAGATAACAAATTAGAAGCAGGCAGAGCTGTACATTGGGGTTGGGTTGGCGTCTGTTCCTCTTCCTTTCCTGTCAGATGCAGCCATCTGGTTCTGTTGTTTGCCTCCACACATGGCCCGGATTCACGTGGCCTTTGAGGCTGGGCCAGTCCATTCCCTCCTCCTCTTGCTGCAACAAGCAAATCCCAGCAGCCGTGTGAGATCCAAGAAATTAAGAACTGGATCAACTTCCTTTCACCCTCCCTTGAGTTCCTTTCCCTGCAGAAAGACAATTTGCCCCTAAATGATCTGGTGATTCTACATCTGGAGGAGGCGGGGTGGGGGGCATCCCTTGTTCTAACCAGGAGTTTCTCAAACTTCCAGATAGGCAAAGCAGACTCTCCTAGCCTCTTTGGATAATAGTTGGAGGCACACCATTCTCTCTCCAGGGGAGGTTTTCTTCAGAATGTGAATTAGTAAAACTCAACTACCCTCAGAAATCCCTGCCACCTGTGTTTTTTATGGCTTATTTATTGGGGCATGCCTCCAGAAGAATTATGTCACACTGGCTGTGGAGATGTAGCTGGATTACCTGTCCACAGAGACAGAATGATTGAAAGCGGCTGAAGTCAGAATTGTAAATCATGCAGATACACAGCAGGCAGCCTCTTCTTTGAATGGGTAGCTTGGGCTCCTGACAATCTCTTTTTCATTTCTCATGGCACACTCGTGTGTCTTGGTACAGTGTGGCAATTACTGCCCCAAATTAAGGAGTACTTTACTGTTGGCTCTTAAACACATCATGGATTATGTATGTGTAGGAGGTAGGAAGTCTCTTATGTAGGAGGTGGGAAAGCAATATCCCTTTAGAAGTTGTTAGACGTGTCATCTCCCACCAGCCCTATGTAGTATTGAGCTACATAGCTTGTCAATGTGGGAGCAGCATAACTAAAGTCCTTGCTTTCTCAACTCCTTAAGAGCTGAAACTGCTTTAAATTATCCTAGGTCTAACACTCCTTGCATTTTGCCCTGCAAACAATGGGGAGCTAGCATATGCACTGTAATCCAGACTGTGCATGTAGGTGGCCCATCCCTTTTATGAGATCTGCCTTGTATGATGTTTCTGGTGTGCTGACAGAGAAGCTCTTTATACATGAAACATTATTGATTCATTTCTTTTAAAATGGTGTCCTTCAGGCGCTCAAAATAGCTGACTTTAATTAATTCATTTACTTAACCTGTCCTTGCTAAATCACAGTTCCCAAAGGCACCAGGAAGCACCTTCTGAGCCCCACACCCTTTCCCTGTAATCACAGCCTGGTGCTGAGAAGATAAGTGGGGGCGCTTGGTAAACTTGCCATTATTTTTTTTAAAGCTAAATGCACAATTTTTAGTCGGAACACCTTTTTAAAAAAGCAAAAAAAATATTGACAACTTAACATTATTCTGTCAAAAGAAAATTAAACAATAATGCTGCATGACCTGCCCGGTTTCTTTTCTCTCTCACTGTAGGACTACCCAAAAAATCGGCATCCTGGCTGGAGCAGGGGATCTGTGGCCTACCATGCAGGTGAGTGAGGACTGGTAGTGCACAAGAGCCACAGTTAGGGCATAGTGGGAAGGGCACAGTGCTGTGCACATTTCGGCGGAAATTAGACTGACCACTTAGAGCAGGCCCCAGCCAGCCATGCTTGTTTGAGGGCAGGGGCTGGGGGTGGTAGGGTTTATTTATGCATAGGGTTTTACCTTTGATGGCTTAAGGCATGTGCTTACATTTTAATTTATTTTCTGCATTTCCTTTCTTCCTTTAATTCTCTGAAAACAGAACTGGATGGAGAGGTGGGTTATTTATAAACCGTAAAATCACTAAAAATGTTGGGTGTTAAGGCTTTGGTTCTTGTAGCTGCCAACCTTAGATGATCTAAGAATATAGAGTTTTTTTATGGGAGAAGGTATCTCCAGAAGTGAGTAAGCACCCAAACTGTTTAGGGATTTATAGCTGTCGTTCTTGTAATGTCACCAGAACTTTGTAGTGTGTGTAGTATGCTAGGATTACCATTTAAAGCCAAAACCAGCTTGGGGCCAGATTATCTGAAGGAACATCCTTTAAGTACCTACCCATGCACCAAGGTCATCTTCTGGAGTCCTTCTCTGGGAGCCCCCTCCAAAGGAAGTAAAGAGGGTGACTACAAGGAGAAGAACCAGTTCAATTGTGGCATCCTGACTATCCAGTTCCCCAACTAGCTCTCCTCTCTATTTTTTCTTTTTCTTTTTTCTGGTGCCAGGTGAAACCCTTTTTATTCTCCCATATGTTGTCTTTGTTTTTCCTGTTAATACATATAACAAGAAAAACAGATAGTTTAATTTTTACCTTTTGTTATCTGCCCAGAGAGCCTCTGGCTATTGGGCAATATAAAAAATAAAACAAGAAAGCACAGTTCTGTGATTGCACTGCACAGGAACAGAGTTGGAGCACTTGAGCTTCTTGGAAATAGTGGCAATTTTTTGAATGCTGAATGCTTGCATAAAATAAAGCAAACTTGTTTACCATGAGGTGGTAGGGTGGAGAAATGTATGCAGATTATTTATGGTCTCCTAGGCTTGTATATGGAGTGGCTGCTGAAGTCTGTAAGGCTTGTGGGTGGTGTAAGGCTTGAAATCTGAGCAGAACTTTAAAAATTAGGAGCTGTGTCATTTAATTTTTATTTAATTCAGGTTGCAGAATCTTTAGATTTGTGGAGAAATTAGATGATCTTATTTGGAGTGACTTCTCTACAAGTATACACACATCTTGGTTATCAAAGTCACATCTTTGTTCTGCATCAAACATTTGAGTAGTGCCTTTAGCTTCTTTTGTTGGGCAATAACAATGGAATAACTATTCTAATCTTTTAAATTAGGCTCCAGCAGTTAGTTGGCTAATTGATTAGGTTAATTAATGAAATGCCATTTGATCAATTTACATAGACACTCTCATTCAAATGAAATGGCAAATTTTAATTGTCAGTACAGTATTACAGAAAGAGAGAGTAGACAATAGGCGCCAATTCTATGAAAGGGAGAAATGGCTCTCTTGAAAAGGCATCTGCCGCCCATGTTTCTTGCAGCTCCTGCAACTGAGAGCAGACTTAGCTTTGGTAGATATCTGGGTTGCAGAATGCTGTCCGATGCTGCCATTGTACTCCCTTACTTCGATGGGACTACTTCTGAGCAGGCATAGGATTGTGTTGTGAATGCTGCATCACTTATATTTACAGTGATCATGGCTTGTTAATTTTCTAACAAAGGCAATTTGTTCATATGCCATTTTATGTATTTATATGACTGATTTGGCTACAATTTATATAGTTGGATGGCAGCCCTGTGTAGCAAAGGTTCTTCCTCATGTGGAGAAGAGGACAAAGAGGGAACACTCTCTGCCCCCATCCAGCTTTGGAGAGATTGGGGCTCCAGGGAGAGGCTTTACCCAAGGTGTCGCAGGTTGATAGGGCCAGGCTGACAGGCCAGTTTGGCCCACAGGGTGAAAATTTCCTTCTCTGACATAGACAAATGGGTGAATGCTTGGAAAGGTATAACATTGGGCTGGCTTTCTCCTTTGCCAGATTTTTCCCCTTTTTTGGTGTGGAGTGTTTCCTCCAATTTCTTCCCCAGTTTCCTCCAATTGTCAGCCAGCATTCCAGGGCTGTGGAGCGTGCTGTGTCCTCATTGTGCTGTTCTTGACTCCATTCTGCCTCCCTCACCATACACTTTTTCTCCCAAAAGTTCATTTTTTCCTGTTTCTGCAGGAAACAGGGTCTGTTTTGGTTGCATAGGGATCCATACTAGAAGAATGAGTTTGCTAGCAATATATAGGATATCTAAACCACAATTGAGGATTGGCTGTCAGCCAAGCTTTAAATCCACAGTTTGAAGCAGGTTAGGAAATGATGGATTGCATTAACCATTTGCACTAAGCAAGCCATGACCAAGCTTATTTTCTCCACTCTGTATCCTCTTGGCTTTCAAGTGTCAAACAGGTCATAAGATGTGGTACATGTTTAAATACATATGATTAAACATAGAAACAGAGCGAGTCAGAAGGGGTTTCCCGGGCCATCTAGTCTGACCTGGGCAACAGCCAGCTCCGCTCACGACATGTCCACCATGTGCATGTCCATCGTGGAAGAAAAACAAAGCAAAGCACAGCACAGCACCAAAAAACAAAAACCAAAACCAAAACCCTTCGCATCCCAGTGAAGGGAGTCCCTGGACAGCCGGGGCCACAGCTAAGGAACGCAGACAAGGGACGACGCCAACAGCTGAGCTCGGCCTTATCAGCCCCTCAGGCCAGTGGCCCCGCCCCTCTGCTCCCTCCTGGCCCCTCTAGCCTCTCTGGCCACGCCCCCTTCCTCTCTGCTGCTCCTGGCCCTCTGCTCCCCTGCCCAGCTCCTACCTTGCCTTCGCCAGTCCCCTGGCCACTCAGCACTCTCTCCCAGCCTGTGCCTCTGCTGCTCTGCCAAGAGGCCAGAGCCAAAAAGCATGAACTTTGCTTTCAGCAGGAAGATAATTTTCTAGAAAAGAGTCTGTGCATCTTGAAATGTTCAAGATGCTGAACAGTAAGATAGTGTTTCTTCAAAATTGCTGCCTCGGGATATTCTTTAAATGCCACTTACAAGTTATGTGCTATGGTGCACTTTCAGTTCACAGAGCAGGCAACCAAACCCTAGGTATCTCCTCACATGAACTGTAGTTGTACCCTAGGAAACTACCAGATTCTTTCTTTCCTCCCACCCCACCTTCATGTACACAGTACAAAGCAAAATTGCTATTGGCGAAGCTGTCTTTTACATAGGTTTAAAGTGCCATTCTTGATCTTTTTCTTATGGTTATCCTGAAAATCTTCAGAGTATCCCAGGGCTCCTAAAAACTACTGTTTGAAAACATGATTAAGACAAGAATTGTTCCTGAACTGGATTTTCAAGATTCTACCCCAGCCCCCAGGTTTTGTTTCAGCCTTATCCTTGACCAAGATGCAGCATAGCTGGCAGCAGCTTTTATCCCTTGGTTCCATTCTGCACCATATTCACATGAATGTTCCATCCCCTTGGTTCAGCACTTTTCCTTTTTGTAGGTGGTCTTGCTGGGGTTTAGTTCCTGCTCTTCCTTTCCAGAGCTCAGCATGAGAGGAAACTTGAGAGAGATGCTGAAAGCCCTATCTGAGCATCAGTGGCTTCTCAGGTTCCCTTTCTTCTCTTCTCTTACTGCTCCATCACTTTCCTGTTTCTTGAGGTGACTGGGATGTTTGGCAGGTCATTCTGCTCGCATGTGCCTGCTAACTTCAGTGTCATGTCAACAAATGAAGTTGCCAGTTTTGTTGGATCAGTTTGCTAATCAACATGTATCAGTAGGGATTGTGTTGGAATGAGACTTGGGAAATCAGGGGTCAGATCCCAACTCTACTCCGAATTACAACTCTCCTTTTTTTCAAATGGCAGCTTGAGCAATCCAGATCACAAGGTGGTTGGAGCAAGGGAGGTTAAACAGATGAACGAAAGGGAATGTATTTGATTTGTACCCTGTCAGAAATGGCATTTAAGGCAGCTATCTTGAGCTTTATTGCATAGTCAAGCCTGCCTGTGCTGCTCCTAAGCTCTTGTACAGCACCTAAGTTCCCAAACTTAGGAAGTAACAGTTGGTAAAAACAATTCTTACCTTATTAATATCCAGATTTTACAACCAGTGAACATTTAAATACAAATAATGAAAATGTACATGAGTTTGCATAATTTATGGGTTCACAGGGGTGAAGTGCAATTTAAAGTGCAATGCAATTTGCATTGAGCAAATGAAGGTTAAGGCAGTAGTTCTCACAGTAGCTGCAGTGCAAGTTGACAAGCAGGTCCCGATGAAATAGCACCTCCCTCTACACAGCTTGCAGGGACCCCGTTTGGCTTGGTAAGATAAATCATGCCTTCACTTTCTACATGGGATCTTCAGGTGGAAATCCTCACCAGATGCCCATTTTCCTGGCATCTAAGATCTCAGCAGGATCTCACCATCCCTCAGACTTTTAACCTTAAGAGCTAGAAACGTCAAATAAAAACAAAGCCCCAAAGCTGTGTGCCTTAACATGTGCCTAAGTTATAATGTGTACACTTCTATTTACAATATCACTTAGGCTTGCTATACAAATAACACAAAACAGATAAACACTTTGTGCCTCTGGCAACTGCCCATGCTTCTAGGGAAGCCTGCTTCACCATTTGAGACCGGGCTCTGGGGCCAGCTGGCTCATACATAATTGATTTTCCTGCTGTCAGAGCCAGAAACATCCCAGCTTCTCTAGCCTTTACCATCTGTTGTGGGTTGGTTTGTGGTTTCTGATAGCCTTTCTGTGCATCCTTGAACTGAGACTTCTTTTTCTCCTTTCCAATGGTGAACTCACATCCCAAGGAGTCTGATTTTCTGTGTGGACTGAGATCATGTGCCTGTGTGGTTGGTGCTGAGGACCCTGAAGAATTGATCCATGGAAACTCAACATCTATCCAGAGGTTGCCTTCCATGGCTTTATGAGAGTGAAGGGAAGATCTGGGTCTCAAGCTGGAGTAGCAAAACAGCCACTGAATGAATGGTTGATGTATTCACCTATTTACTGGAGAATGCACCATTCATTCCCCTTGAGGGGTTGGGGGGAGAATTCCTAGTCCTTGGCCCCATACTGGGATCCCATATTGAGTGGATCCCTTGGGTGGCAGGAGCTTTTTTGCTGACCTTGATTCCAACTGCAGGCTTTCTCTGAGGCAAAGACTGCATGTGTTAGCTTCATGTGCCTTATTCTAGTACAACCAAATTGCTTGCTCAAGAGTAAGCTGAGAATGTACCTGGGTCAATTGTTTTAGTTGTACTAGAATGAAATATCAATATTCTGTAGCATGAGGATGCTCTATAGTGATTGGGCAATTTTTCTGAAAATAGATTGCTTCTTTCAACCATTAAACAAGGTGCCAAATATTTTACAGATCATCTTTTGTATCCTATTAGAGTTAGATTCCCCTTTGTCGTATTTCCATATATGAGATGTCCGTGGTCTTATCTGATTAATTGTATTTGGATGAGGTTCCATTCCTATAGCTTGTTTTTATAGGAGAGGTTCTTGCAACAGGCTATCCTTTCTGTGCACATTTTGCTTTGTTGGGTGAGACTGGCTGAGGGCCATTAAGTGGATAATGGATTCTCCTTCAGAGAAGTAATAGTCCTGGGTCTTTTTAAGGGTACCCTTGCATCTATATTCCAGAAAACCCCACAAACCTCCCTGGTTCCTTTGGATTCAGAGTGGAAACTTACTGGCTGATTTTAAATTGCGTCTTGTCCAGAAACTGTATAAACCTGCTCTAGGTTCTCTTGAATATTTATTTTCTGGATTACTTGCAGCCAGAAAACTTCTGTCTACAGAAATTTGGTTGCAGAAATTGGGTCAGAAGCTGACTTGATTAGGCTTCTAATCAAGCTTCTAATCAAAATGAAGACCTTTTCTGGGAGACGTGTCATGTGGCCTCTTTGGTCAATTAGCAATGAAATTTAGAAGTTTCGTGTTCTAAATTTTCATGTTCAACCATGTTCATCAAGGGGATCCTGTCTTTTCATTTTTAAGAAGACTGTAATTGTCTTTGTCTTAACTGACTGCTAAGAAACCTAACATAGTGGAAGCAGTTTCTGTTCCAAGGTCTGGGCATACTGGATGGAACTGGCTGCTAATATCAGTCTTGGATGGGAACCCTATTTAAGAATGCTGAAGAAGATAGTCCTAATTCTGGATCCCACACCTGCTACTGAAAAAACAGCCTTGCTGGGAAAATAATCTGCCTGTCAGTTTTAGAGAGAGGGGTCTTTGAACATAACTCACTGGGTGCGGGTGGGTGAGTTGCAGGTGGGAATGATAGAGATCAGCCTGGTGATTCCCCTAATATGTGAAAACAGTCTAAATGATCCTGTTTGGAGTAATAACTGAGACTGAGATCCAGTTTACATATGCAGCAAATAAGGAGGTAAAATGGAATGTACAGCTTCTGGTTGCAAGTGGGGGATCCATCCCCCACCCAATATATGTTAATGCTTTTTTATGTTACAACAAACACATGCAACTTCTTGCAAGTAGAACAGGAGAGTGTGAAAGAGCCTTTCTCTCTGTTCCACTAGTTGTTTGTTTTACTCATGGGGAGTTTTAAGGAACAAGAAGGAAGGGAGCATTTAAACTGACATGGCTCCCATGGCACCCAAAGTCCTTATGATTATGCAATCAGTTGAGAAAGCTGCTACCTTATTCTGCTGAATATGCAGATTAGATAACCCACTCTTCCTTTCTGAAGGGCTTGAAGTAACAGGAGGCTGCAGCACTTGAGTGGAGGGGTACAGAGCCAGGCTCTTCCCCCTGTCAGCCCCATGGGCCTGTCTCTCCAGTCTGCTGCTGGTTTGATCCCCTTTCCTGTGCCTGCTGAGCAGAGGGGATTCCCTAAAAGGCTCTGTGGCTGGCCAGCCTTCATTATTTTAGACACACTTTGGAATGTTTACACAACATTATTCCCAAAGTTTCCTAGGCAACATGGAGAAATATTTACTGCCCTTTTGCCGAGCAAGCCTTCTTCCTTCATGGAGACAAAGGGCCTTGGCCACGTGCCTTGTGTTCCGGGCGCCCGCATCCGCTGCATAGCTGAACTTGGAGAGACAAAGCCAGTGCCAAGGCCTTTCAAGTGGTCTGCGGCCCCTTTCCCCCGCTCCTCTCTCCCTTTTGTTCTTGTCTGTCTGGAGGCAAGGAACTGCTTTGACCACCAGGTTCCAAACTTGCCTGGCTTTGATCATGGTTGGCAAATAAGCGTCCCCGTTCTCCCCCCAACCGTCCCTGTTCTCCATAGGCCTGGCAGGGCAGTGTGCCTGATTAAAATAGTTTGTTTAGCCCTGAAGGGACTGTATGGTGAATAGGTATTATGAGAAACTTTCTCAACTTTCAAGTTCTGGGGAGGTTTATGTACTCAACCATCTTGACAAATATGTTTTAGGAATCGAAACCAGCTCTGTCTGAAATGTAGGCTATTTACAAATCAAGATTTAGAATTTGTTACCCTCAGGCTGTTAACCTGAGATATGCAACCCATGTTTGCTTAAACAAAGAATTTGTTGCTCCTGGCTTATTGGTACCAGCTACCTACCAGTAATGATGAACCTGCAACACTGGATGTTTTATTAGAATGATAGTTGAGTAGAAAAATGCTGGTCATGTTAAAACATCTTTTACTTTGTCTTCTCCTTCTTTGCTTCTGCCTCTTGTTCACCACTTAACTGTACAAAACAAAAACTGTATTAAGTGTGAGCTGAAGGACTGTTATCTCGATTTAAATCAGCCTTGCAAATAAGCTCACAAATATTGGTAGCCTGCAAGAATGTTTCCTTGGGGGCTGGGAGAAGAGAGAAGAGCTGTCACTCCTGCAGCAGCCTGCTTCATGTGGATGCTGGACATGAGGAGGGGACCTTGTCCAGCTTCCTCTGTTTCTATGCCTACATCCTGGACATAGTGCTTCATCCTTCTTCCACCTGCCCATTTACTTGCCTGTAGAGAATTTCAGGGACTCACCTGTCCATGTGCTCACCTACATGCAGTTCTGTGTCACCTGTGGCCACCAGGATAGCACTTAAATGTAACACTGACGGGCTGTGTGAGCCTTGCTCTGTGGATTTTCCACTTCCAGTGAAGAGAAGGAAAAACTATGGCTTCTCATCTGCCCCCTGTTTGCTTAACTAGGAAAAGGGAAAATGTTTAGCTTCTCACTAGTCTGCTTTTTCTTCCTTTTTTCTCATCCGCCTGTCCATTTTTTTCTTGGCTTTGGTATAATATAGCCTAGAAAAATAGAGTCAATCTGAACTTCTACTTGTTTTTTCTTATTAACTTTTTTGTTGAACTTCTGAATATTTGATGAGGGGAGGACCTTTTCTCAAATAGTGAGACTTATTTGTATGAAAATCTAAAGCGCTTTGCTCCTTTTTGAAGAAAAGCCTTGAACTCTAACAGAAACTTGGTCTGAGCTGCACAAGAAGTTCCAAAGACAGAACTTTAAGGCTCTGGAAAACTCTGCAGCCCCTGAGTGGACAGGCTGTCATGCAGGGAAACTCCAAGAATATGGAACAAAGGGGCTCCTGAGTTTGTCTGACCAAGCAGTGGGAAACCTTGCAATACAAGTGAGCCCAAAACTTAGGCAAAGTCTCTTCTTCGCTATCCCCCCATAGACTGCCTTCCCTTGCTGCTTTCTTCCATCCCACCCAAGCAACTGAACCAGAGCTGGGGATAAGGCTTGAATGGACAGTCTGTCTTGCCTCCACTTGGGCTTTTTTGCTGCTAGCATTTCAGCTTGCTGATATTGTGGGCATTGGCTGGGATACTCAGAAATCTCCCATGCTCATTGGTTACTACATTTTATTCCAACCTCTACACTCTCTTCTCTTTTGCAGACGATGGCAAGATCTTCCATGGAAGTGGAGTGGGGGACCCCTTTGGTCCACGATGTTACAAGGGAGACATTATGGGTTGTGGAATCATGTTCCCACGTGATTACATCCTGGACAGTGAAGGTGAGCACCAGGACCCTAAATAATGTCACCATGAAGCAGTAATGCGGTGCATTGCAGGAGGAGGCTCTGGGTCACTCTGTATGCATGCTGACAGAATCTGACTTAGTGTAGTGAGCTTCTGTAGGCTGCATGCCCTTGAGATTGGCAGACAGCAGGACCAAAGGTGTCCCACAACTGTCCAGTGGGGTGTGTGGATGAATTGGCAGCTGTTAAGACCCTTTGGTCTTTCTCTCCTGCAGCACAGAGTGGATAATACCATCTTTGCAAATACATCCATAAGCTGTGCTTGCAGACTGAAAGCTTGCAGTGGCCCACACATTTGTGTGTGTCATTTATGGTTGGAAGTGTGTGTGTGAGGGAGGGAGGGAGAGTAGTTTGATCAATCCATCTTCAGTATCTGGAAGCACAGTTGACCACATGATAAGCTATGGTACAAACCTGAATTAAAGGGATACAGAGCTGTTCTGACATCAGATCCTCATATGTCCTTGTCTGGCCTTACTAGTATGTTTGGTAGTGCCCTGTGTTGGATTGTTTCTGAACTTGCAGAGCTGTTGGCTTTACTTTGCCCTTCCTCTTGTGGAGCCTGCTGGGATAGCGTTGCTTCCACTTGGTTGTGCTTCTAGGGAAAGGGAAGCACCTTCATTCTGGAAGGAAGTGCTGGACAGATGAATGGTGAAGGAATTGCTCTTTGCCATTTGATTTGAGAGGGAGGAAGTGGGAGGAAGCTTGCTACTGAGCTTTGGTGACTGAGACTTACAGAATGTAATAATAAATATTGATCTGAGTTGGAGCTGAACTGTGGCTAGCAAGCACACAATACACCACTTCAAAGCCTGTACGTTAAGGATCTTTTTGGGTGGAGTTTGCTTCACTACAAGAGTTACACAGCTTTGTGGGCATCCTGCAGGTGACAGTGACGACAGCTGCGATACAGTGGCTATCCGGGCCAAGCCACGGGGGGTGAGGAATGTTCTCTACTTGCACCAGGAAGCTGAGGAAGATGAGGATGAAGAAGATGATGGGGAAGATATGGAGCAGGAACACGAAGGCAAAAAAGTGGTGGTAAGTGCCAGGAATGCCTGCTGATGAGGCCAGGAGAGGCTAAGCAGCCTTTCTGTGTGAAAGCCAAAGCAGTGGGGCTGCAGACCTGGGGACTGTTGCAAGCCAGGAAGCTGTAGGAAGTCAGGGTTAACAAAATGTAGTTTTAAAACAGGAGAATAGCAGGCTGTTCCTCTCACAATCCTTACGTAATGCTTACGAGAACAGAGCAACTTAGGGTCAGAAGTGAGAGACAGTGTAGGGGTAGGGAATTATCCTATACATTCCAGAAAGGCCATTCCAGTGTGGGTGCTACAACCGAGAAGTCCTGCTGTGTGTTTGCTGTGCTTTCCACTCGTGCAGTGGGTGGTACAACTGACAGCCTCCTCTAGGAACATAAGAAGATGAGTAAGGGGTGGGAGGAGCCTCCTGTGCGATTCAGAAGTCAGGTCTTCTCCTGCTTTAATGGCTATTGACTGGACTTCTCACAGTGTGTGGGAAGTTAGATGAGTGGATCCCTGCTTCGAGTTCTGCACTGAGCGGGTTGTTGGACCCGATGGCTTTCTTGACCCCTTCTAACTCTTCTATGATTCTGTGGCAGAAGATGCTTAATCTACAGTTGCTGCTGGGGGCACAGGAATCGGCCTCGATCTTGGAATTCAATATCCTAAGGACCTAGGCTTGCACTTGGACCATGCTCATGTGGTTTTAAAGTTTTTAGTCATGGCTGCAAATGTAACTGTATGGTAATGCCTGATTAAATGTTAGGGTGGGGAAAGGAATATGCAGGTTTTCTACTAATCAGGACTTGTTTCATTACTTGCTCTTTCTCATGATGCAGGAAGAGTTGACTTAAAATGAGCAAATGTCCTTAACTTACATAGCCTGGAGACAGTGTGGTGTAGTGGTTAAGAGCACGGGACCAGAACTCAGGAGATCTGGGTTTGAGTTTCCACACAGCTGTGGAGCCAACTGGGTGACTTTGGGCCGGTCACGGACTCTCAGCCTTACCTCCCTCATAGGGTGGTTGTTGTGGGGATAAGATAGAGAGCAGGGGAAGGAAAATGATATAAGCTACCTTGAGTTCCTTGAAAAGAAAAATAGTGGGATATAAATCTAATAAATAATAAAATATTTTATGCAGCTCAGAGAGCTCTACCCCACCCTTGCAAGCTCCTGTGATCCCCAGGCATTGCTTGTGCACTGTAAGGGTCGCACTTTGCAGCCATGTCTGCAACAAACATGTTTTTTTTTAAGTTGTGTCCCCTCATGATGCTGAATTCTATGTCTGTGGACAAATTCATTCCAGTGCTTTTAATGCATGAGCAGAGCATATTCTCATCTCTGGTGGATGTGGTCCCTGGAAAGTTCAGTGAAGGGTGTGGGCTTCGGCCACTTTAGTCTCTGCATCAGGGTGGATAGCCTGTGCTGCACGCTGAAGCTGCCACCCTAGCTTGCAGTCAGAGAGGCAGAACTCCCCTGAGCTGATTTGCCTGGGACAGGCCCAGCTGACCTGAGTCCCAGCAACTTCAGTGAGTGTAGGAGAGGCACAGGTGGCAGTCATCTGCCCAGCAGCTGGTTTGATGCTGGCCCCTTGCAGTTTGCTGCTGCTCAGTTCCTGGTGTTCCTGTAACATGGGAGGAGTCCTTCCCACTTTTCTGTGATTGACTCCTTGCCTATCCTCACTTGCCCTGGACTAGGCTGCTTTTCTGTGTTTAGGGCGCTTCCTAGTGACTGCTGTGAGCAATGCTCCTGGGTCCCTGGCTTGAGGATGTCTTTCTCCTTCCTTCAATCTAGAACATCTGTATGTCTCTTAATTTATGCCAGTAGCTATGCTCATAGAGTTCCCAGTGCTGAAATGTGTGCCACTTAATGTTCACTTGCCAGGGTATGGAACTTACGGTGCATATAGCTAGGAGTGCATCCACATGAATGACTCCACATACCTACACATTTTGAATTGAGTACTAAAACAGTTCATGTCTTTCCTTCTGGGGTGTCTGGGCTTAACAACCTCTCCTGCAGATTGCCATTCTTGTCACGACCTCACAAAATGCCAAGCTATGCTGTTGGAAGCCCTGTATACTTTTAACACTTGCAGGATTGTGCTGCTTCAGGATACACATGAAGTGAGGTGGTGTCCGTGTTCAAATGCTCCCTTATGGGGAGTAGAGCACCACTTCTTGCATGTTCAAAGCTAGCATTTTAGTGGAAGACAACTGGTAACATCCCCTCTCTCTGATATGCTGGCTGTACTTGTGGGGGACATTCATACATTTACTCTCCCCACCTGCCGTCTGAAAGCCTCCCACAAGAGGCACATCAGGTAATGCTGCTGCTCATAGCAGGGCCTCCTTCATGCACAAACAGGCACCTGCATATTAGAACTGGCACACCTGGAAAACAGCTCAAGGTAGATTTGGTTATGATCTGGCTTTCTTGAACCTTGATTAGGATTTGGACAGAAGGTTCCAGCTGATGGTCCATTTTTTAAAAGTAGTGTTATATTTACACCTCTTTAACCAACCAGGGCTCATTGAGTCTCGCATGCAGTCCTTTATACTTGTGCACGTGACAAATCAATTTGTATCTTGGAAGGTTTCTCCAAATATCAAGTTTCTCTCCTCTCCTCTCCTCTCTTCCCAGGTGTTCTTCACACGGAATGGAAAGATTATTGGCAAGAAGGATGCTGTGGTGCCCTCTGGTGGTTTTTACCCCACTATTGGGATGCTGAGTAGTGGGGAGAAGGTCAAAGTGGATCTACACCCACTCAGCGGCTAAATATCAAGGACTGGAGAGCCTGTCTCTTTCCTTCTGCCATCCCATGGGACTGCCAGGTTGCTTGGGCTGTTCTTAACTTCCAGCCTGTACTTCCAGGGGCAACATTTTTGTCTGTGGGGCCATATAGATAATACCTGTTTAGCTAATACCACCTGAGCCGCCTATCTTGTACCTTTTCTGCTTGGTTGCAGCTACTGTTGGACTCTGTGCTGCTGCTGGATGTTGGAAAAATATTGAGGCTCTTCTTCCCAAGCAGGCCTGGGATTAGTTCCTAGGAGAGGCCTAATCTATTCCCACTCATTCTGCTTGGGGTGGTTCAAGTTTGTGTGTGGCTGCTGCTTTCCAGTCTTTGGAAGAGATATCGGGATATGGCCTGGCCAAGTCCAGTGCTGATGCAGGGGTGCAGTGTCCCATTTTGTGCAGAATAGCATCAGTTGCAGTTGGAACAGTGCAGCTGTTCTCTACAGTTGCTAGGGACTTTACATTTGCATACAATACGTTGGGCATCTGTGACCTCACCCTCGCTGCAGGCCAGCCTCATACAGTCTGAGTTCTAACCTGTTTTTCTCCAACCCTCTTACAATGCAGAAAATCACTTTGCCACCGTATATGCACCCTCTGATTAAAAATTTACCATGTGGTTGCATGGGTCTGAGAAACTGCCAGGACCCTGCCACCTTTCCTGACGGGGGGTGCTATGCTAGTTTTGGGGATGGTGTAGCAAATATTGTAGAGCTGGGTAAGAAATCTTTCTTGGATTGTTTCTTCTAAGCCCCAACACTTCTGAACCCTCCTTTATGTTAACCCTTGAAGGAGAATGCCCTGCTGGCCTCTTGTCGCTACTATTTCACTAGCATGTCGTTTCCCTGGTAGCTGCCCTGGAGAAGGGCAGGGCTGTGTGATGCTTGGAGTGATCTGCCCTCTGTCGTCTGCTTTCCTGAGCCACAGAAGGTCCTCTAATAAAGAATATATGCAGGGCCAACCTGGTTGTTGGAAGGGCAGTACTTGACCTGTGTGCACTGCTGCTGCTGCTGATCTCTGTACTGTCGCTGTCGTTCTTTTATAAAGTAGGGGTGGAGCAGGGGTATGGGGCATGAATTATGTCCTGCATTTTGATTGTAAAGTGTTTGCTCTTTGGCCCGCCTTCTCTTCCTTGCAAATTAAGAAGGGTTGGTCCTTCATCTGTATTGCTGCCTGCTTATTCATTCACCCTCTGGGTCCCTTGTCCCATGCATCGTGCTTGCTCAGCTGTAACCCTTTCTTTGTTGTGGCTTTGATGTTAACAAAAGCTCCTTGGAAGGGTGAAAACCTGTTATGATGCCATTTTGGGTATATGTGGCTGATGAGTGGCAGGAGAAGCCAAAGAGTAGCAGCTTCTTTGATCTGGGGGGTGGGGGGTGGGAAGGTGAAAGACAAGTCACTACTTTACCCTCTCTGGCCCTGTTGGGTCAAGGGCAAGTCTTGCTGCTAAGATGAAAATGTTCTGGGAAACTGAAAATTGAAGGTAACAGTCCAGAAAACTGTTGCACTGGCTCCCCCTATGGGGGCTCAGTGCCTGGCTTTGTTGTGATAGTCTTGTTTTTATAAGTTGGTAGGGTGGGAGCAAAAGCATCCATTTGTGGTTCTCTCTCTTCGTGAATGTCAATCAATATGCTACCAGCAACACTCCCTAACTCTTGAAAGTGTGAGAAGACTGCCTCCATCTGCAGCCTTAACCAGTGTTGCCAATGCTGATCTCACTGGTGGATGCTTTCTGTCCCCCCCACTGCTGAAATTGTATCTGGGAGCAGAAGAAAGCATGGGGAGGGTGCCTACACCCCTTAGAGTCTAGCTTTCCCCATCCTGATGTAATTCCGCACATCTGGAGGGCAATTCCCAGCATCCCTCAGCCAGCTGTGCTGGCTGTGGCATGCTGGCATTGTAATCCAACAAAGGTTGAAGAAGGCAGCCTTGGAGAGAGCTGGAATACTGTTTCTCCAATCCTCTTGCACAGTCCATCTCCTGGGCTATGCAGACCCATAGATTGCTGATCTGAACAGAGTCATCCTCTGTCCAGTTCTGTGTTCTTCCGGCTCCTGCTGCACCTCTGGAGACAGAATCTTTATACATTCAATAAAATTGAAATTTCCATATTTATCCAGCACTTGAAAAGGCTTCTGGCTTGTTTACTTTGCATCAACCACTCTCTCTCCCCCTGAAAATGTTGCATCATTTCAGGAAAAATGCACAGGTAAGTGATAATCTGTTCAGCAGAACTAAAGCACACCACTGGCATGTTGCTGTAGTATGGGGATTACTTTTCCAGTCTTCTTTTTTTTTTTAAAGTTGGACTTTCTGTTCCAAGAGAAAAGACTGAAGTATGTTTGGTGTCCCTGTAAAACATGTGTGAACAAGCTATGGCTGCTCTGTAATAAAAGCTTTTTCTCACAACAGCTGAAAAGTAGGAGCATTCATAAGCCCTTGTGGAACAGCAGAAGGATCACAGTGGCAAAATCTAGTTGTTAACTATGACAGGTTCACTGAGACACCAAATGAATCAACACTAGAATGCTCAGCTGTGTTTCTTTTGATGAAACCTACATTTGTCCAGGATGCTGCACACCAAAGCAGCAAGTTAATGAATACAGCTAGAATGGATCCAAAGTGGCACCCTCATTCCGGCTTGAAACCACTTTGACAGGGCTGCAGAACCAATGTGAACCCAAAAGTGAATTCAGTTTTGTTTGGGGTTGTCTTCTGGTGATGAACAGGGCCCAAGTCAAAAACAGGTTCTCCTAAACTCCACAGAAACGCTACCATGTTTTTGCTTAAAGGTCTTGCAGCCAATAATTGAGCTTTAAGGTAGGCATTTCATCCTTTCAGAAAGCAGGAAAAAACTCTACAAATTTGGGAAAAGACCCAACAATTGGGGGTTGGAAGAAAGGCTATTTGAAGAATTCTGGGGGATTGGAGAGGGAGATGGAGTCTGTGGTTCCCCACTGATGTGCTTGACAAAGTCCAGATGAATAAAGCAGCAGCACCATTGGTTATGATGCCTGGGGCTGATGGAAGTGGATATCCTGGGGGGCCACAAGTTGCCTGCAGCTGTGAAGGATTCTGACCGGGAAAAACTCCAGGCCTTACCTGGCACAGCTTGCCTTTCTCCTCTGCCCCCATTCCCAAATAAAAAAGAGATAACCTGAGGGACCTGAATGAGGAAACAGTGCCGACACGGAGAGGCGAAAAAGTAAGACTGGCAGTCTGGGTGCCTTTTTTTTCCTGTGTTGATTCTGAATAAACAGGAATTGTATTGTCATTTATACAGGAAGGAGAAAATACAGTTATAAAAAAATAACCAAACTTAGTATTGCTGCTTTCTCCCCCCCTACCCCCATATAGATATATATTATCAAGACATCTCTGGCTAACATTCATAGATAAATTCTTTAGTAGACAAAAATAGAAATCTGTTCTAACCCAGCCCTCCCTTTTTCCCTACTTCAAGGAACTGAGGGCTAACAGCAGAGCCCCCTTTTCACCAGCCATGCTTGCCTTCTCCCACTAATGTGCACTCTCAAATAATCTAGCCAGCCTCCCTTGCTTCAGCATTGGAGGTGCCTAAAAAGATGAGATGCAGATACTCCTCCAAGCACAACTCTTGTGCTTCTGGTATTTTCTGGTGCTTTCTATATTTCTCACCAATGAAAATTAAATCAAAATAGCTATTGTCCACACTATTCATATATCATCATACAATTCTCAATTTCTTTGTTGTCACTGTTTTTTTAAAACTCACCAAGGGTCCAGTCCAGGGATAGGCAACCTTTTTGGGCTGTGGCCACATTCATACAACTGTCCAGAGCACTACTGCAAAACTGTTATCAAAGGAGCTGTAGCAAAGGCGAGGTCACTTGTACAGAAAATTCAGTGGTTCTTAAGCCTAATATATTAAACAATCTCTTTGAAGCTATGGGTTCAAGCACCAATAGCAAGCTAGTTCACAGAAAGCCCAACTGTGAAGAATAAAATATGTTAACCTGAAACCAAATTGGAGAAATGGAGTTTCTTGGTAAAGGCCAAGACAGGTGTCAGAAGGTGCCCCATGGCCTTCTCCCACATTCAGTCCTCTTACTAGTTAAGGAAGACAAAGCCTAGAAGTAGGCATCAGTGCTTGCTAGGAAAAAAATTCTGTTCCACCCAGAACAAGTGTGATGCAGGGCCTTTGGCAGGTCAAGATTTCTGCATTTCATGCACTTCTGTGTTCCTCCCTTTACTCATTAATCCTGGTCTTTACATCACTTAGCTTCCTTATGAGAACTGCATGCAAAGGAGAACAGGCCTTCTGTCCCTCTAATAAGAGAGGGATTTTTGGAAAGGTGGGGAAAAAAAGAATTGAACCCCACATTTTTAAATAGGTAATCTGGGACTTCAAATTGCTGGAACCATCTGCCCAATTTAAAAGGTTTTTGCCTTCCCAAAAAATTGAACTTCACACATCTTTTGCATCAGTCATAAAACTTAAGAGCAAAAAAAAGTAATTGTCTTATTAGCTGCCCAGAATCAAGTGGCTGAGAGCTTAACTATAAATTATATACTAAAGCCCAACAGATGCTTTTTCTGTGAGAAAAGTAAATTCAAGAAAGTGATTTATAAGGGATTGGGTGCTTTAACCATTTCCTCAATAGCCTGATACCTGAAAGTCCTCCAGAACAACCATCCCAGCTTGAATGCCTCCAGATATTTTGTGTGTGACCTCTTATCAGCCCCAGTCAGCATAGTCAATAGTTGGGACCTGTCACCCAAAATATCAAGAAGACTCCAGAGAAAGTCCTTGTACTTGAAGACTCCTTGTATTTATACAAGGCTATGTCACTTGTTCTAGAAGCCATACAACAGCTTTTGAAATTGCTGCTGCTATAAAGAGGATGCTGCTGTTTTCCTCTGATGGGGAATTTGTTTTGTTTCATTTGAGTCATTTGTAAGTCTGCTTGGGGATAAATGGGAATTGAACTTGGGCAGGTCCAAATAATCCAAACCTAAGCCAAGAACTCAGTATTACTGCTTTCCTGTGCAAGCAAACATAAGAACCAAGATTCCTTGGTTCTGCTCCTAAAGCCTACACTACTGCTCCCTTATAATTGGCTAGAACCTGGGAACAGAGCCCCCATTCTCTTCTGCCTGTTAGGCATATGCTGCCTCTACAAGGCTTTGATGCGCTGCAAACTAGGTACCCTCTCTTTGTCAATACAGCTGACTCTCTCAGCCCTGCTCTTTGCACCCTTTAGCACATACAGTTGCCTGTTGTCACAAATGTGGCTCCATTATAGAATTGGGTGGCCAAAGTACTCCTGAGCATCATGGTCAGAGGATGTTTCCAAAAAACAAAAAACTTTTATTGTGCTGTCATCCTGCCTCATTAACCCCTTTTATAGGGCCCAAGTACCATTGTCTACGATTTATTTCCACACTGTTCTTTTTGCTTGGTGGAGGGACACTATTATTCTATTACCTTGTCTTTTAATTGGGTATGCTAGGAGCCCTCTGTCTGGAATGCTTATACATTAATAGCTTTTGACCTAACCCATTTGCTCAGCACCCTGGAAACCACCTCGAGTGTGGCCATCCCTGACAGAGTTTGCTTATTTTTATAGATTATGCTTATAGTGCTTTTTGCTTCAATCAGGTTTTCTTTGAGGAAACAAAATCTGCATTGGCCAGAATGCTCATTTGCCTCTCCCCATTTTCTCCTCCCCAAACAGCCTAAAAAGAGTCCCACCCCTTGCTGTCTATCTTAGACTATTTACATGTCCCTGTGTTTTTCTGCTGCGTGTATAATTCTTTTCACCTACTGTTTACAGCTAAAACTCAGCATATGAGAAGTAAGCAAAGAGCCACTGCTTGATCAGAGTCTTTTTCATTACTTAACTCATTCACTTTATCCAAGATGCAGATTGGAGGTTGCAATAAGTTCAAGGATTCCAGCCCCATGATAGCAAATTGCATCAATCTTATCCCTGGGCAGACTTTTGCAAGGGCCAATGCTGGACAAGGTATAGATGCACAGGTATCATCAGAAACTGAAGTCTTTCTGCTTTGAATAGCAGCAGGGATTAGGAAAGTAATGAAAAGCCAGCTCTCAGCCCTCAGCTGGCTTGGCTAGGACCAAGAAACTGCTAGGGCTGGCAAAGAATAAAAAGGGGAGAAAAGGAGGGCAGTTTTAAAATATTTAGGATTCCAAAACACTGAAGACCTGCCTTGCAGCTGTAGCTTGTCAAACTTTTACCATGAATCATTGGTTCCTAAGCTGAACACCTGCAAATTTAGATACTGATAAGTCTAATGAGAATTTACAGTCATGTTGGACTGATCTTCATGTTTGGAGGCAAATGAGAAGTTGGGTGCTCTTTCTCTGCTGTCATGTGGCAAGCATAGACAAAAGCAACCCTAACCTTTCCCCTTGTTACCCTCTTGCAGCCTCTTCCCACCCAGCCACCTCCCCCCCCCCCCCACTGTTGGGGGACATTTTGCTTCTGCAAAAAGGACATACCCCCTCACAAGTTTTCCAATAGAGCAGCGGCCTGCACACTTCCCAGCACTGTGTTTGCCACCAGATTATATACAGTGGCTCTTAAATATGCCCAAGCCACACCTTGGCTCTGCAAATGGAAAAATCAGATATGCTCCTTTATGCAGCTTCATGCCTGCTTTCATGCTTGCAAAATCATGTCAAGACATTCACCTTCCACTGTTTGGGTAAGTTAAAGTAGGTGCACACTCAACTTCCTTTTTTTCTGCACTCATTCTGCTGGCCTATAGGAGTGGGGAAAAAGTGGGAAGGGCAAGGGAAAGGATAGCAGAGTCCTAGAAGCATCATCATCTAGGCCTGCCAACCTGCCCAAAAGGACCTTCTCCCCATATTGTATGGGATCCTGCATCACACTGTAGATGGCATGGACCACCTGGGGAGTCATCAGGGATGCAGGACAAGAGATCTGGTGCAACCTCCCGGCAGCCTTCATCTTCGGTGAGTTCCCAGCATCACCTTGGTGATGAAATTGACAATGGCGGACGCTGGTTGCTCAGGGTCTAGTTCAGCAAAGAGGTGGCAAATATTCTCACATGGGCTGCCCTGCTTCTTGGCCACAAAGCCGAAGATCCTGCAAGAGACAGAGCACCGAAACGTGAGTGTGAGGCTCTGCATACACAGGACATGGGGTCATCAGCTCCCAGCCTGATCAATGCCCCACTCCCCATGCAAGGCAGATGAGAAGTGGGACTGTCATCACAGGGAAGCACCCAGAGCAGAAAGCCACAGTGCAGCTCTGGGCATCTGACTCCCTCCTGCCACCCCCACGGTTCTTGTGCTGCAGCCCTTTGGCTCGTCCTCCTTCCAGAGTCACTACAAACTTGGCTGTTGGTGCCTGCTGTCTACAGACACGGCAGGGTGGCCGAGGGAGCTCTCAACACTGACACCTCGGAAAGAGGGAGACAGTACCTGCTGCACCTTTTAATTTTATTTATTTATTTAGTCCCAAGCTATTTATGTCCTCAAGAGCCAATTGCTAGCACTGGAAATGACCAACGCCATATGGAAACCATTTCAAAGCTGACAGAAAATGTCCCTGTAGCCCGGCCTTCCCCAGCACAGTATACTTCAGCTAGCTGTATTGGATTATGGTCCTTGTCAAGCCCTGGTCAGTTATGCTGGCTGGGAGATGCTGAGACTTGTAATCTAACACACCTAGAGCACACCAGTTAGGGGATACTCAGTTGCAAGCAGCCCCTGTTCATAGTCTCACTGCAGCTGTATTTGGGACTACCGAAAGTTTTGGAAGCCTAGCGGGTTAATTCAGAGGTGGGAAGAGAGAAAAAAACATCATCCCTTTTTAAGCTCTGACAAATGACTTCTTGCTCTGAAGCGGGCTGGACAGAAACAGAGGGAAGGGTGAAAGGTGAAAAAAAATTGCCCTCCCCCAGAAGGGACATTTTGAATAGCTTGCTTATGGAGCAAGATGGAGGAGATGCCTGCTCTCCTCCGTGGGTGTGAAAACATTTGGTTGTGGCACCAGATCCTTTGAAACAGGTCCCCTAAGTCTGCCTGGGATCTGCATGGATTTTTAAATCAATTCATCTAAACCCAGTCAACCAGCTCAACGCTATAGCCTTGCCAAGTTAGAACTACGGTGGTGGTCGGGAAAGGGCCTCCTCGATACAGTCTGGCCCCAGCAGGGCATGGGCCCTTCCAACATTCCTTGCTGCTTGCTGCTGTGTAGGATGGATGCAGAAAGAATGATGCTAGGGGTTGTTAGCAAGTTTGCATCATGGCTGTGGGTCTTTCTGATACTTACTTGGATGTGGTTCCATCTGGGTTGGCCCACCTGTGCAGGAATAGAGAGAGCCATGTCGCGTGAGAAAAAAGGTTCACTCCACTTAATCTGAGGCAACTTCCAAAACACCTCCCAAGACAGCTGCTGTCCCACAGAGCAATGGGACAGTACAGTTCACTCAAAAGGGGGATCCCCTGAAAGTTGAATTTTGGGGTCTCCAATGTGAAAACTTACCAATTTGGGGGAACTCACCAAGCTCCTTGTTCTTCCTGAAGTTTATTTCATTTCTTAAGGTTTTAAAAATCAAAACAGGGAGGCAGACATGTCGCAGAGGGATCCACCATTATTTGGATTCAGAGTAATTGTTTAGGAGCTCAGGCCCCTCCTCTGCCTTGTACTCATGTCCCTGAGCAAGAATCTTTGGTCTCACAGGTTTGCCTTCTGGGTGTTTTGTGGCTGGACATATCCATCAGGTGCACCATTTTGTGAGAGTACCAACAACACTCCCCCCCAAATTCTAAATGAGCCCACCAACCCAAAAAGCTTGGAGACCTTTGGTAATCAGAGCAACTCTTTATGGAAGTTTAAAGCAGAAGTGGAAAATGTGGAGCTAGATGAGGTATAGTTGAACTCAGCCACAACCAGTGATCAGGGATGATGGGAGTGAAAGGGCACCTGCGTAGTGCAAGCTTCCCAAACCTGGCATTTCTTTCATGTACTGGACTCCAACTTCCAGTATCCTGAGCTATTGGCTATGCTGACTGGGAATCATGGGGATTTTATTTGAGAGTGTCTGGAAGGCAACAGGTTGGGGAAGGCTGGTGAGGCATGTAGGCTGGTGCTTTCAAAGCATGGATGATGCCTGTGGCAAGATCAGGCAATGCTGCTGGTTACCTGCGGTCCTGAGGATCTGTGCTGCAGAAGGTGACACTGCTGACTGGATAATGACGCCGGAAAAACAGCCTGTGAGAAGAAAAAAAATCCTCTCGAATCCAGAAGGGAGGAACCCGAGGCACAGAAAGTGCTCCGGTGCTCCAACAAGAGCTGCCAGCAGGAGTCTGGGGGAAAGAGCCATGCAGCAGTGGGCACCAGGAGAGAAGGGGGCCTGGCTGGAGCTGTGGCAAGCACAGGGGCAGCCCCCGAGGTACAGAGATTGGTGGACTCACTTCCTCTGGTTGTCGGTGAGCGTGATGCCTTGGGCTGACACCTTGAAGTGCACGATGCAAGCAGAAGCACGGGGGGTGGTGCTCAGGGTGCTGGTGGCTGCTTTGGCTACGGCCTGTGGACCTGTCAGGGACTCTGTTTCCACTGAGCTCAGATAAAGCACGCTGCAGGCTGCAGTTTGGAAAGAGAAAGTGGTGGGGAGACTGATCACCTACATCCTCAGAGAGGCCTGGTACCTTCAGCAGCGACTCATACATTCTGAATCTCCCTGGCCCTTGACCTTCCCTGCCTTTGACAGCATTCTTCAGTAGGGTACCTTAAGAGTCTTGGGATGCAACTGTGTGTAGCTCACAGCTGGCTGGGAAATCCTGGGAGCCGTAGTCTACAATCCAGACTTATCATGCTCCGCTTCCGTGGCCAGTGACCATGCTGGCTGGGGCTGATGTTCAGTGGTGTAAAACAGCTGGAGAGCATCGGATCAGGGAAGGTGGATCTAAGAGGCACCTTCCCCATCTGTCTGTATTTGCTGCCTCCTGCTGGGACAGAGGCTTGAACGTGATGGGTTGCACTCCATGGGAACTCCAATCCATGGGGGAGGTATTTGGGGGAGGAAAGAGTGGACAGGGAATGGGTTAACAAAGCCCTCCCTCAACCACTGTGTCTCCCCTGCACACTGCTGCTCTGTAGCTTTGCAGCAGTGACCATCAGGATTCCCACATCTGGACTTCCGGTTTGGTGTCGGGATGAGGCAGCTGTGAAGAACAGAGCTCCCGTTATCACGCGGGTATTTGTTCGGTAGTGAGCCGTGGGAGGCTCATCTAAGCCCTGTTGGGGCGAAGATAAGATTGTCTGAGCCTTCTTCTGGTTGGTGTGGAGCAGCAACTCCACATCTACTGGGAGAGATTCGGACATTTCTCAACCGGACAATACAGGGGAGATTTCAGCTCCCTGCAAGTCCTCGGCAGCCAGAAAATAGCTTAAAAGATTAGCTAAGAATTCATCGGACTTATTGGGTGAGCATTTTTATTTCTTATCTCTTTCGCAATACTACCCGTGGAAAAGCTGCCTTTGTTGCTAATTGGCATAAAGAAGAAAGAAAAGCCCCTTTGATGGAGCGAGGAATTCCCCCCCACCCCATGGAGTTCTGGGGGAGAGGAACTGAAGTTTGTGTGAAAGTTGAAGCTGAAGAGAAAGACCTTGTTTTTCTGACCTCCCCAAGGGCGAAGAATCAAAATAATTACTATTGTGGAATTAAGTGATAGAAGGATATAATTTGTCTGTGGAGTGGCCATTTTGGCCATCTTTCTCTTTTTTTCTGGGACTTGTCAAAACTACTGAGCGGTGACTTAGAAGAAAAAAAACTGCTGTGAGGTTTTTTAAAATAGCCCTTTGCTGCCATCCTGTGGCTATCAGAATTACTGCAAGTTCTTTTCCTTTTTTTCTCTTTCTCTCTTTTCTCTTCTCTATCTCTTTGCTGTTGCATTGAAATCTTTTTGGTGAATAACTTTCATCATAAGAAAAATTCAGCCTTCCTCTTCTTCGGCACCCTCATCAGCTGCCCAGAGCCCAACCCATCAGCCTAAAACAGAAGATGTTGTAAAATGTTTAAGAGAGCTGCAAACGACGACTTTGGCGATACAGACGTCTTTAACAGCTTTGCAAGCATCCCAAGAGACTGGAAAGTATTTCAAATGAGCAAAAGAACGGCTTGACAAACTGGATAATTCTATTATAGATGTGTCAACTCAATTATCTGACGTTTGACTTAAAGCTGAACAGAACACACAAAAAATACAACAAACACATGAAAAGCTGAAGCCGGTAGATAAAGAAACACAACTAATTAAGCAAACAAATAAGTATCTATGGGATTCAATGGCTGTATTAGAGATGGAGAAGGCATCTTACTACCTAAGATTTCAGAATATACCCGAAGGAAAGAATGAAGATCTGTGAGAGCTAATGACTGGCATATTGGCAGAGCTTTTAGAAATTGAAAATGAAGAAATGGCCGTGGGAATTGATTTGATTTATGGAGTCAACTCGACTTATGCCAGAAAAAACAAACTTCCAAGGAAAGTTCATGTCAAATTTGCTCTAAGGTCCATAAGAGACAATGTTTTGAAGGCTGCACGTGAGAAACCTTTAAAGATGGATGATTGCCATGAGGTGACGGTTCTGAAGCAAATATCATGGAGGATCAGAGAAGGACGAAAGAAATACTTATTCCTTACTACAAAATTGATTAAGAAAGAGATTGCCTTTAAGTGGCTAACACCAGAAGGAATATTCTTCACTTGGAACTCTGCAAGATATAAACTGGATTCAATTTTTAAAGCACAAGAGTTCTATGAAAAATTTAGAGGTATGCTTGAACAGGAAGAACCTGGTGCTTCAAAAGAAGGAGAAAAAGGTGCTGAATCAATGGAAGTAACAGGGTATCATTCTGAGGAAGGAGAAATAGTGAACGCTGATCCACAACAAGAAGTACATATTTTGGACCCAAAGGAGAGGAAAAATGGTAGAAGCGTAAATGCGAAGAATAAGTAGATAAGTATATATTTTTTTAAATATGGCTTTTAAAAGGGGAAAATCGAATTGATCTCCTTAAATGTTAATGGACTAAATGGACCTTCTAAGAGAAGAAGGATCTTCGCTCAACTTCAAAAACGAAAATTAGATATACTTTGTTTACAAGAAACACATATTAAGAAACAACATGTTAAATGTTTGGAATGTTCAAAGCCTGGAAAATTGTTTGTATCTTCTGCTTTTCAAAAGGAAAGAGGTTTAGCACTATATATTAAGGAAAAACTGGACCCTAAATATATTCTTGCTGAAGAGGACGGTAGGATCCTGATGGTCGAAATTACAATGAAAATCAAAAAGGTGCTTTTAGTGGCAATATACGCACCAAATGACCATCGGGAAATTTTTTACCAAAAATTGCATACTTTACTTTTACAAGTGGACTACCAGACTGTGTGTGTAATGGGAGATTTCAATGCAATTGTGGACAAGAAAATGGATCATGAGAGAGATTAAGGGAAAAAAGGGTAGGAGGATACTCCCAAAGTCTTGTTCTAACATGACTGAAGAACTCAGATTGATAGATGCTTGGAGGCATAAAAATCCAACCTCTGCCAAATATTCTTTTTACTCAAATGGTCCAGAACTGATACGGTTTGGATAACTCCAGACTTAGTACCAGACTTGACAGAAGCTGAAATAGAGGCAAATGTCTGGGCAGATCACAACCCTGTATCTATATCATTGAAAGGAACTGTAAGGACACCCAGATGGAGCTTAGACAAAGTGCTATTAAAAGATAAAACATTTACAGAAGAGATAAATAAAGAAATGCAAGTATTCGTTCAAATAAACAAAGCAGAAGAAACTTCTTTACAAAATGTCTGGGATACAGCTAAAGCCTATATCAGGGGATTGATAATAACATACTCAGCAAAAATAAAGAAAAAGAAAAAGCAAGAACAAGCAACAATAGTAGAGGAACTGATGAAACGGGAACAAGAACTGCAGGAAGATCCATCCAAAAAAATTCTTAAGGTCCAAATGAATATTTTAAAGCATAAATTGAATCTCTTGGACACAAATGAACTTACTAAGCAAATGAAACTGGTCAAACAGAATTTCTTTGAAAATGCTAATAAACCGGGGAGATGGTTAGCCTATAAAGTAAAGAAAGAGAGAGAGAGAGAAGAGACTGCTTTCGAAACTGAAGGATGGAGAAGGACGACTACAAGTACAAAGTATACAAATTAAGAAAATAGCAGAAGATTTTTTCACAAAGTTATACCAGAAGGATGAGATTTCAACTGAGAAAGTAAAAGAATACATCCAAAATGGAGATCTACCTAAACTACCGGAGAAATATCAAAAATTATTGAACCAAGAAGTAACAACTATGGAAGTCATAGAGGCAATTATGCGGCAAAGGAATGATAAAACTCCTGGCCCAGATGGGCTGCCAGATGAATTTTATAAATCCTTTGAAGGAGTTTTTGCTACATTTCTTAAAGAAATATGTAATGAAGCACTGTTAAATGCTAAAATACCAAAATACTTGGACAGAGGCAAATATTACACTACCAAAAGAAGATATGCATTTAACACAGATTCGAAACTACAGACCTATATCATTATTAAATGTGGATTACAAAATTTTTGCCTCTATAATGGCAGAAAGGTTAAAGAAGTTTTTAATAGATTTTATTCACCCAGACCAAAATGGCTTTTTGCCCAAAAGACAATGAAGAATAATCTAAGAACTATCTTGGATATCCTAGAGTATTATGAGATACACATGGAAAAACCAATGACTTTACTGTTTATGGAAGCCCAGAAAGCCTTTGATAATGTTAATTGGCAATTTATGAAGCAACAGATGGCTCAAATGGAGTCTGGTGAAAAGTTTATGAAAGCGATATCAAGCATTTATCAAAGACAGTTGGCCAGGATTTTAATTAATGGAGAACTTACAAGGACTATAGAGATACAAAAGGGTACAAGACAAGGATGCCCATTGTCACCCCTGTTGTTTATTCTGATTTTAGAGGTGTTGAATAGAAATATCAGGGATGACGCGGACATTAAGGGTCCTAGAATTAGGGATGAAAGTTATAAATTGCAAGCATTTGCAGATGATTTAGTTTTCATAACGGAGGAACCCTTTGTAACAATGCCTAAACTCCTACAACGGATTGAAGAATATGGTGAGGTTACGGGGATGAAAATAAATAAAGAAAAAATGAAATGGTTAGTTAAAAATCTCACACAAGACCAGAAAAAAAGGCTGCAGGAACAAGTAGACTTGCAGATTGTTAAAAAGGTTAAGTATTTGGGAATCTGTCTTACAGCCAAGCGTACTACTTTGAAAGAAGACAATTACAATGAACTATTGAAGGATATTAAGGGCGATCTGGAAAAATGGGCCAATTTGCAATTATCTTTGATGGGAAGAACAGCACTTGTTAAAATGAATATACTACCAAAGCTTTTGTTTCTGTTTCAAATGATTCCCGTAAAAATTGATAAATTTTTTTGATGATTTAAACTTTCAAATTTCAAGATTTATTTGGAGAAAGAAGAAACCAAGGATTAAATTAAAAATACTTCAGGAAGCTAAAAAGAATGGTGGTTTTGGTCTTCCTGATTGGGTGTTGTATTTTCAAGCGTCTGTTTTAACTTGGCTAAAATAATGGATAACTTTAAGAAATAAGAGAATTTTGTATCTTGAAGGTCATCATTTGCATGCTTATATGTGGTATGAGAAGGCTAAGTCACATGGGTCTTTTTTAAGTCACTTTATTAGAAGATCATTAATGTCGGTGTGGGAAAAGTTAAAGCTAAAATTGTATAATAAACTACCAAGATGGCTTTCACCTATGGAAGCTTTTGTTTATCCAAATGCATTGAACTTTGAAGGGATCATAAGATATGATGATATTTTGGATAAGGATGGAGGCCTGAAATTAGATCAAGAAACACAAGAACAGGGATTTAATATCTCTTGGTGGCATAAGGTGCAGATGCAATCGAGATATGCTAAAGACTGTAAAGCATGGGGGTTTTATAAGGACTTAACAGCGTTTGATCAAGTGATGCTTAAATCAGATGAGAAAATGATTAAAAGATTATATGATTTCTTACTTGACAGGAAAATGGAAGATGAACAGGTTAAGGAAACTATGATAACATGGGCACAAAATTTTGGATATAATATTGAATTAGAAAAGTGGCAAAAGCTATGGGAGAGAAATATTAAGGTAACATTAGCAATTTTGTATAAAGAAAACTTATATAAAATGTTTTATAGATGGTATCTGTCGCCAAACCGATTAGCTAAGATGTTTCCAAATATGTCAAATGGATGTTGGAAATGTAAACATAAATTGGGTACTTTTTACCATATGTGGTGGACTTGTGACAATGTGAAAAAGTACTGGATTAAAATACATAAATGGCTTGAGGAAATGTTACAAAAACCCTTAGCTTTTAAACCTGAAGTTTTTTTATTAGGCATTATACCGGAAGATATTAGTAAACAAGAAATGTATTTGATGTTACATGTAATCACCACGGCAAGGATTGCATTTGCTCAACACTCCTTGCTCAAGTAAGGAATTACCCACCGATGAACTGATTCTAAAAAAGATTCTGGACTGTGCAGAAATGGATAGACTGACTTTATCACTGAAGGAGAAAGAAGATACTGACTTCTATCAAACTTGGGATTTTTTTATTATTGGCTAGAGAAACGGGACTTGGCTTAGATTTAAAGATGTTTTTAAGTTATTATAAATGGATTTGAATATGACTATAGAATGTTAAAAAATATGAGTAGGGGGCTGACCCAGTACATCTGATGTATTTGATGACTGATGTCTTTAGTGTTAGTTTAAAAATCTTAATTTTTTTTTTTAAAAAGGATTCCCACATCTGTTTCTCCTTCCAAATAGTGGTAGAAATTATACACTTATTATCTGTTTGCATCAAAGCTATTCCAATACATCTTTTCCACCAGCAATCAAAATATCTGAGGGGAAAGAACTTAGCACAACTCCTATTGAGCAGAGATATGGGGATGAGCTAAAATAGATGATTTGGAGGGTTTTAATTTTATTTATTTAGTAAACTTCTATGCTGCCCCATTCACCAGGTTATATAGAATATAATTTTAAGATGCATTTGAGTACTTCCTCCAAGTACATCAACTGCTGCTCTTCACACTGAAGTGGAGCTACCATTACTTTCTTCCAGGGTGACCAAGGCAATTGTTTTGTAAGCCGCCCCGAGGCTCTTTGCGAATGGGGCGGCATAGAAATGTTGGTTTTTTTTTTAAATGTGTGTCTGTGTGTGTGTATTTAAGATTGACCAATATGTCCAAACACAACCAGGCCAACATTTTAATGTAGAACATGAAAAGATGGGTGGTTGGGCCGTCTTCCTACTTTGAAAGACTGGCCTATTTTTTTCACATTGCTGTCTTTTCATTTAAGTGAATCAAAGGTTAAAATCAGAGACCAGTTCTGATCACAGAATGCTAATAAAGACACAGAAACCATTCAACAAAAGGTGTAGTAGGTGACATGGATCGACAATTTCTCTGTCATTATTTTAATCCCTTGATTGATTCTGACCTATGGAAGAGATTTACAGATTTAGACTTTCAGACAATGCCTTCTTTATAATGAGATGGAACAAGTGCAAATGTTCCTATATTTCAACATTTTTGTATATGTGCGACTTTACAGATAGTGCATATTATGCATGATGCATTCTTCTGTGACTTGTATGCCTCACAGGTGTAGTGCAAGCTTCCCCAACCGGGCATTCCCTACATGTACTGGACCGAAACTTTCAGCATTCTGAGCTATTGGCCACGCTGACTAGGAACTGTGGGGATTGTATTTGACTATGTCTGGAGGGTGACAGGTCGGGGAAGGCTGCATTTTCTCCCTCTTCACCTTCCTTCTGCCATTAGATGAGGACCTCTTTATCCAAGCAGGCCTTTGGTTTGAAAGTGGGTCTGCTGCACTGGATGCTGTTTTGATTTTGTTACCATTATGTTTTTAATTGTGTTTAAGTGCATCAGTTTTATTATTGTTTCAATCAACTTTTATTAATGATTACAAACTGCTCCAGTAGCTCCAGTCTTCCTTGGCAGAAAGAGCACAAACTATATAAACATATAATAAATAAATCCAAGAGTGAGTGGAAGAATATGGTCCAAATAGTTTGCCATATAAACTACCTGGAGACATGGACCCTGACAGAAGCAATCAAGTAGGTGTATTCATTGTGGTTGCTAAAATGATTAGAGCAAAGATCCTAAAAACCTCCGCACTATTGAGCCTGGTAAATCATATACCTGCTAGTTACTTTGTGTCTGCCTCTCACTCACAGACCTCCTGTTTTGTGCTACTTACCTGCTCCCTGCTTCAGCAAATCAGCAGCTGTACTCATGTTGGTGGGAACAGTCAGCTCGATGCTCTCCTCCACAATATCTGAAAAAGGAAAGACAAAGAAGAGAGAACAGGGTCCATCATCCACTGGACAAGCATCACTCAGCAGCTAGAGTGTGGGGATTGAATGCGGGGGGGGGGTGAGGGGACACAGCTTGAAATCCTTAGTTATGAAACTCACTGACTAGGTTCTGACAACACGATAATCCACACTTATGGATTGAGTGGGGATTGTTGTTGAAACATGGGTTATTGTCTGAACCCAGTTGGGCTAACAAACCATGGCCTGGTAACCACAAACAACCCACAAAGAGAACCCATGGTTTGTTGGGTTGTAAGCCATGGTTAGTTATTTTGGCTGAGTTCAGACATCACAGTAACTCACATTTCAACAACACTCCATGCTCAACTCATGCTCAGTTCTTGAATATAGGTTATTGTGTGGTCCAAACCTAAACAGTATTTCTCCTTGGGCATCTTGGGCATCTTAAGAAAAAGGTAAGTGGAAGTTGTCAGAAATAAAGTAAAGCAAACATTGAGTCTTTGAACTGTTGTAAAGATTATGCACAGTGTTTTCAACAACCCTGTTAGATGTCCATATTATTGTTCATACACTGCAGACAAGGGATCCAAGACCACCTGGTGAATGCATGACAAGCAACATTTGCCCAGAGGACATTCTGATGTACAACTCAAATTCTTACCCAGGGATCTGTAGAAAGAAAAACTCCAGATGTTCTGGATTTCAGCTCCCAGAAGCAATGACAGTACAGCGCTAGCTTTGTGGCTGACTGGAGTCACATAACATGACATTATCAGAGGACAGGAGAGGTTGAGTATGGGTTCAGTGCAGGTTGTCATTGATCTGAGGGCTGTTATTGAATCATGCATTGTTGTGTTGTGTGAACACAGCCACACCAATAAACTATAGTTTGTTAACTACAAACCACCAATGAAGAAAATCTATCTGCTGTTGTTCAGTTGTGAACTTTGTGTTTCTGGTAATTAGTAAGCCCTAGTTTGTTAACTACAAAAAATGCCCAAAGAGAACCTATGGTTAGTTGCTGGGTTGTGATCTGTGAGTTGTTTGTGGTTAACAAACAGTGCTTTGTTAGTGGGGCTAGGTTCACAGCAGTTCATGATTACATAACACCACATGGTTCAATGACAATCCACACTCATGCATACTCAACCTGTAATCTGGCCTGTTGAGTAATGTGGACCAGGTCTTTCTCTGGTTCACACACACTCAAATACACACATGCAATGCCTTCTGATTTAATATTAGCATTTTATGGACATTTCCTTTTATATGTCAAGCAAGAACCTACCGCTTCCAGACATTTGGCCTCTGGACACACTCCAAAGCACTCACCTTTGTTTGGGATGAGGAGATGGCAAGGCAATGAGATGGGAGTGATGGAATGCTGGGACACCAGGGCTGGCAGGCTGCCTACAGAAAGTGGGGGAAAGAAACCCAGCCTTGGGTCAGGCTTTCTGTTCACCCTGTCTTATCAGAATGTAAGAAGAGCCATGCTGGATCAGATCAGGCCCATCTAGCCCAGTGTTATGTTCTCACAGTGGCCAGCCTGCTCATGGGGAGCCCACAAGCAGCACAAGAGCGCAGTAGCAGCCCTCATGAAGGGTGTGGGAGGAATCCATCAAATTCCCTGGGCTCGGCTCCCTGCACTCTGGTCCGCTTTGCAGCAGTCCTCAGTCGGAATTCCTGGCAAGTGTGCTCAGCCTTGCCAGGAATCGAGCCCCCAGCCAGGCATGAAAGAAGGTTGGTTGCAGGGAATGGCACCTGATGGGGCCACGTGCGGCACCCCTCTCCCACAGTCGGCACTGCCTCCTCTGGCTGTGGTGGGCAAGGAAGAAAGCAGGTCACCGGGACTGGTGTCTGGTGGGGCCACTTGCAACACCCCCCTTCTGCATCCTGCAGCTGCTCTTTGGGCAGCTACACCGGATGGGGAAGGTGGCTGGTTGTGCAACCAGGCTCTGAAAGCGCTTGTGGACTTCGTCCTAGCTTGCTTTGCAGGAGTCCAAAAGTGTTCACCCCAACTCTTCCCCCCCTCCATGTTCCCCAGCAACCGTACATAGGCAAATGGCCTCTGATAGTGATGGCAGCACCTAACCAGCGGGACTAGCAGCCATTGAGTCTTCTCCGCACAACCTTGGCATGCAGTTGGGTCATTCTTCTTCTACAGGGGAGAATGAAGATCCTGCTGAAGGCCATTCCCAATCGCTCTGAAAGGTGGGAGAGCCCACTTCTTCAACCTCCCAGCCACTCACCAAAATGGGGTTCATTGTTACAGCCCTTGATCTTCACTCCCTTGGGTCCTGTCTCAATCAGGAAATGGCGCACCAGCTGTTCTGCAGGGTCTCCTGGGACAGGCAGAGGGACATAAATTCGTGGAGGTGCAAATCCTTTTAGACTGAAAGCCTGATCTTTCTAAACTATTCCGGGAGTCCTTTTGGCTAAGCACGAAAGCAAAGCTGGGGTAAAAATGATTTTGGAATAATTCCTTCATTACCTTGCCATTCATTACCCTCTGCCCATCTACCCAACCCTGCCTGCAGCTTTCCAAGGCCTCAGGCAAAAGCCCTTTCTTTCCTGACCCTGCTACCTGCAACCTCCTTCTGCTGGAGGCACTGCAGAATGAAACAGGGAGGTGTCCCCAGGCAAAGCACCACCAAGCTTGCACTTCTCCTGTCCTGCCACAGCCCTACTCTACATGCAATACTGAATGGCTTTTTACCTTTGGTGGAGTGGTTGATGCTGTTGGGTGGAGGTGTGGCCACTTTCAGAGCCAGGCCGTAGGCCCCCTGGAACGAGTTGCTGTCCCGGATGAGGAATGTGCCCGGCTCCTTGTCCTTTAGGAGGGCAATGGCTGCTCAGGGAAAGAAGCAAAGGACATAGGTGAGCATATTCCGTATGCAGAAGCCCACCATTCTGCCAGGGCAGGATCAGCCAGTATAGTCAATGATGGTTCTGAGTTAGGGCCAACACGAAGCAGGCCCTGTGAAATTTTCTGATGTAAAGAAGGTTCCCACTGTATTCCTAACCCATTCATACACCCAGCAAAGCTAGCAGGCAAGGGGGCCTAAGGCTGAAGGAAGCAATCAGCATTTTCCCACTGGCCATGAAGGAGGAACACTAAGCCTTGCCCATGAAAATCTGGAGCCAAGTACCATGTAGCCACCTGTTTGGTTTGCTGCGCCGCCTGCAAAAGGACTGACACAGACTTCACATAGGAGTGTGTGAAAGCTAGACTTTCAGGTCAGCACACCTGAGGATCCCAACTCCTCTAAAGCAGGGGTGCTTAACCCTCTTTCAGCCCAAGGGCCACATGCAGTTTTGGTGCCGCATTCATAGAAACAGAAACTGAGCGAGTCAGAAGAGGCCTCCTGGGCTGTCTGGTCTGACCCCCCACTCCAGCCAGCTCTGCTCACAACATGCCTACCATTTGCATGTCTAGCCTGTCCTTGAACATCCTCACCGACGGGGCTTCAACCACCTCCCGTGGAAGCCCATTCCATACCACAGGGGTCCTAACTGTCAGGAAGTATTCCTTGGCATCCAAATTGAACCCCATCCATGAGGGCAGGGTGGGGCCAAAGGCAACGGCAACAAGGTTTTTGCCAAAACAGCAGCTCAGTTTAATTTAAATCTCTTTGTGCCAGTTATAAAGCCTTACAAGAGCTTTTCAGAATGGGGGAAGATGGCACAGAAACCAGGAAACCATGCAACAGTGGACAGTCAAAGGGAAGGGGATGGGGTACCCCATAGGTCAGATTGGACTACAGATTGGTCTGGTGGGCCTGAGGTTTAACACCCCTGCCCTAGGGCAGATGTAAAATACTGATGTTAGTCGAATCCCAGCCAAATCTAGCAAAACTATTTGCAAAAGATTACCTTGATCCCGGGACAAATTAGGCTTGTACCAGAACTTTGATGTATCTTGGACAAATTTGACACTGGCCTGGTTCTGTTGCTGTGCAACTGGAAGGAAGGAAAATGTAAGTTAGTTTTCGCTCCAGGAGGCTAACAGGCCAAAGTGCCTGGAACGTGTTATGGGGGCAACATCAGTATAATACAAAGTCTTTTTGCAGTGCTTCTACAGGGTGTTCAAAATCTTTCGTGTACATTCTCTCCATGATTTTTACCCTAATCCTGCAGGGGAGACTGATATTATATTAGGGAAGCTTGGTGAAATATGTGTACAATGTTCTAGGTTCAGGCTTCTGATTAAAAGGATCTCAAGTCACAGGGTCACGGGCTGTTTTAGTGTTGGACTGTCGTGCTAAGCACACCAACCAACCAACCACCTTCTCCAGGTGGGTGACACAATAAGCCACAGCCTGGAACTTAAATAGGTCAGCATAGACTGGTCTTCCCCAACTAGCTGGAGGCGTGATGGAAACTGCAGAGAAGAGAACCTTCGGGCTGTAGGCAATATAGGTATGTAACAAACAAACAAACAAACTGAAGTAGAAAACAAATTGGGGAAGGCTGAGTATCAATGTGCAGCATTGATAAAGTCTGTCTGTTTTCTGGGAGCCTAACAAAGACAAAATAGTAAACTGCAACAAAAATATTGCAGTAAAGATAGAGATAAAAACCTAGCTTCACAGCATGACTAAAAATATTCTATATGAAAACAGTGAGTTATAATTCAAAACTTTACATTCATAGATTTCAAAAGTTCTGAGAGAATTTTAAAATTGTCAGTTGCTTGAACAATTCTGCCATTCCGCTGAAGGAATTGGATTGACAGGGGCCTCTTTTCTACCTGATGTACCAGTTGAACAGATAGTGTGTATTAAAAGCAAACTGGCAGGAATTTCCAAATTATTCACTATGACCGCCATCTAACTGCCACAACTCATGGAAAGAGGGCCGTCGCACCTTGGTTTCCTATGTGAGATCAGTTTGGGGACATTCAAGGCAGCCTCAGAGAAATTAAGGACTGCAGCCATGCCATGGGTCCTTCGGGAGGTGGAGCAAAGTAAAAGTACGAAGCTCAACTTGTATCCTCCCCCTCAACTGAATTGAATACCAATTCTCAAAGCAGAGCTGTTACCTAGGCCAGGTGTGCTTCCATCAGGTACTCCAGGAGCAAAGGTGACATGGTGAGCAGAGCCAGGGCTACGGCCAGGTGGAGAGCCCCTCTCCCAGTTTCTGGTTGCCAGAATGTGATGCTTCTCAGGCAGCGGAGGCTGCGGCAGCTCACAGAGTCGGTCCCGGCTGGAGGGGCTGCCCTCTACCCCCGTGTAGTAGGCTGTGGCGATAGGGAAGGCTGGGGTTGGTGAGCCTTGCGTGTCAGCAAAGCTGCATCCGGCAGCCGGCGACTGGATGCTGACTGGGCAGAGCCCAAGGGAGGGGTTGCTGTTGGGGTGGTGAAGAAGAGTGCTTGTCTCAGGTTCAGTCCTCTCGCTGGGAGGCCGGCTGTTGTAGCCAACAGGGATCTGAGGCGAGGCCGGGGCGCTGGACACAGCCCTGCAGCCAGGAAGGGGCTGGCTGGGGCAGGAAACACCGGAGCTGCTCCTCTGGGCTGGTCTTTCCATGACAGGACTGAGCTGATGCCCTGCAGCGCCTTCTGGGGGTAACTCCTGGGAGACCACCGTGGCACGAGGGCTGGATCTTTCTGAGACGTTCTGCTGCAGTTGGCCCTCTGGAAAGACCCCACACTTAGCTGTGGGCGAGGAGGCGAGGTGCAGCGGGCTGGCCACACAGAGGGTGCGGGAGCAGGGCTGTGGCAGCGGGAGGCCTAGACTCAGGGATGCTCCATTAGCTTGTGGCCTGAAGGAGGGGAGGTGGGTGAAGGCCTGCATCGGGGAGAGAACCTGCGTGGGGCTGCTTGACAAAGCCATCTTCTCTGGGCCTCTCTTCCAGCCAGAAGAAGCCAGCTGCTCCGGGCTTGATGGGTGCAGGCTTTCAGGAGGGCTGCTGGCCTTGTTGCTGTGCTTGAAGATTCCAGGGCTGTGTGGCAGCAAGCATGCAGTTAGGAAATCCACAGAAAGAGACAGAACAGGAATGTAGGACACTGCTTTATACTGAATCAGAACAGGGGGCTATCTAGCCCAACCCGGACTGGCAGCAGCTCTCTGGGGTTTCATGCAGAAGACTTTCCCAGCCATCCCTGGAGGGGCCAGGGCCTGAACTTGGGGCATGTGCTCTGCTGCTGAGCCACATCTCTTGTCCTAAAAGATGTGGCAAAATATGGGCATTCATATCTAAAAAAAACTTTACGCACCCAACTTACCACCACAGAAAGTTACCAAGTTTTGTACTGCCCTCAAGATCACTCAAAGTCCACTCCCCACAAAAATGTGAACAAAATGTATTAGCCCACAAACATGCCAGTGTTCCCTGCTTTGTTTCCTGGAGGCAGTGCTTAACTTGCCACAAGCAAGCAGATTCTTATAGGTTTGCTATAGAAAGACACACACACACACGGGTAGAGAGAGAGAGGGAAAAAACAACTCCCTGGGCACCCACCTGTCACTGCTGAATACTGGGCTGCTGGTGTGCACTGGTAAGGGGGAGCCAGACATGTCTGCACTAGCAGCTCGTGCTTCTTGCCGCTGTTGCTGCAGGGGCCTCAGAGCATCTTGCCGGGGCCCAGCATCTCTGCAGTCTTGCATCTCTACTGAAGGGAAAGGGAAAGGGAAAGGGAAAGGGAAAGGGAAAGGGAAAGGGAAAGGGAAAAGGAAAAGGAGAAGCAAACTTACAGGGTCAGCCAGGACACACCCAAGTCAATGGAACTATGCTGACCTAGTCAAATGGATTGGCCCCCAGATTTTGGGACCTTGGACAACAGATCTTCCAAGGAATGTTTTGATCATATCCCTGCTGCGCCCAGTATCGTGGCAGCAGAGGCCCAGGTAGCTGAAAGATTATGTGGAACTCCTTGGGCTCCTCTAATAGCATGGTGCAGTGGTCAGAGTTTCAGATCACAACTGGGGAGAGCCAAGTTCAGACTCCCATTTGGCCTCCAAGGTCAGCAGGTGAACCTTGGGCTACTCACTCCTCTCTCAGCATAACTTGGCTTGGAGGACAGTTGTGAAGATAAAATTTGAAGGGGACTGGGGTTGTGTGCATCACCTTCAACTCCTACTTGGATGAAGGCAGAACAGGAATGTAATGAACAAAGGATATTTGAGTAGTTAGTCCCACTCCCCAGAAAATTCTGGGGTCTGCAGTTCACTAAAGAGGAAGCAAAGAACCTGCCAGAGACAATTCTCAGCACCCTCACCAAACTGCAATCCTCAGGATTGTTTCGGGGAAGTGATGAAATTAAAACAGAATAAACCTGAGATGTTCCTAATCCAGATGATAAATTGAGTTGTTTAGGGGTTGGTTTTTGGGTTTAGCTCCTAAACAAGTGAGTGATCTGGGTTTGGATGTTGCAGGAGTGGATTGTGGTTGTGGAGTAAAAAGAGCAGAGTTGGTTTGCTCTCCATGACAAACCATCAATTTTTCAACCCATGGATGGCCATTACATGCAAACCAGGTCATAGCCTAGGACAGAGGATCTCCCTGAGCCCTTCCTCTGACTGAATAGGGCATCTTCGACATGCAGAGCATGTGTGTTGGACTACAATCCTTTCATTCTTGGCCAGCTTGCACACACTGGCCACAGAGGATGGGATCTACAGTGCAACCTGTCTGCCAGGCACCTACTTGGGGAAGACTGCACTGATTTATGCTCCATGACCATCTGGCAACGAAGGCTCTTGCTCACTCGGCCCTGGACTCTCCCTAGTACAATGGACTCCATCCCTGGGTCCTCTCTGGTCCCATGATGCAACACCTATGACCACTGGGCATGACAGCCTTGAGAAATGGGGCTCTGGAAACTCTATGGAGGCTGCTGCCTTGTCTGGGTTGCCTCCCCCAGTACTGTCTTGGAAACACAGAGCCCTTTGCACCAGTCACTCACCATGAGGTCTTTCGGAGGGCGCCGGCAGGAGGTATCCATTGCTGCCTTCAGGGGGCTCACAGCCATGCTTCCTGGCTGGAGGATATAGTGGGCTGGTTGGGGGCATGGAGCCTGAGTGGGGAGACCCCATGTATCCAGAGACGTAAGGAGGCATGCAGGGCTTGACCGGGGCTCTGCCATAGGCATATGATGGCACTGGAGGGTAGGCTGGGCTGTAGCGTGGGTAAGGATATGCCTCGCTGTTCTCGTCTGTTACCTTGGACCTCTGGTGGGCCTGGTAGCTGTGGCCTGTGTGCATGGTCACCATCTTGGGCTCAAAGTTAAAGGCTTGCTGCTGCCCATGCGACAAGTGGGGGTGCCCATAGGGGACTGGCATCAGAAGTGGCATGGGCTGCCCACTCCGGTGGAGGGGATGATGGAGCAGGGGTGGCCTCATGTTCTCCACCCCCCACAGATCTGGTTCCCGGTTCAGTCGCAGGCTGTAGAAGGAAGCTGTGGGCAACCTGGCATCTTCACGGGCTACCTCTTGGCAGTCTTGGCAGGGGCATAAATATGTGGGGGGGTCCTCCAAGATCAGCAACTCCTCGTGCTCCTGCTGGCTGGGACTGTGCAGGGGCGGTGGCGGGGGTGGCGGCGGCTCGTGGCTGAATGGGTAGGAGTGGGGCTGAATGCCCTCAGAAAGAGAGCGAAACACACGCCTTTTCTCCTCGTAGCCTTCAGGATGCATGTGGGAGTGCCCACCATTATAGATTGCCTGTCGGCGCTCCAGAGAGCCATCTTGCCTATAGTAGACCATGTTATGAGGCCTCTCGGGGCTGTGGGAGCGGTAACCGAGGCGACAGGAACAATGCCGGGCCAGGCCTGAGCGCTGGGTTTGGTAGGAAAAAGGGGTGGCTGGTTGACTCATATCTGAAAGCTCATCTTCCAAAATGGCCGTCTCTCTTTCCTTGGTGACGGAGGGGGAGAGCGAATGAGAACCATTCGCCTCACTGGACTGCCGAGTTTGGACACCAAATCCACCCAGGAGCCGGTCCAGCTCTTCCTTCTCCGCAGCAGTGGGCTGCAGCCTGGATGGTGGTGTGTTGTCGTCGGCCTTCTCAGTCAGCATGGAGGAATGCCCTGAGTCGCTGCTGATGGACAGGAGGCGCCCACCTTGCTGCGGAGGGGACTCTGGACTGCTTGGGCTGCCGTTGACAGAGGAGAAGCTGCTCAGGTCACCTTTCTTTTTAATTCTGGCATACAGGCTTCCATCAAGGGGCCCCCGGGTGTGTAAGACATCTGCAAAGGAGAAGTGGGGGCACTGCTCAGAAGGAACACAGAGACTGCAGAGCAGCACAGATGGCCTGGAATATCTCCACTAGGCAGCTAGTCCACACCTGCACCAATGTAACCTGAGCATATGCTTTGGTGTAAGGATGGTGAATTCCTGCATTCTTCAGTGAAGAATTCCTGTATTCTAGTCTCCAGCCAGTGGACCTGGACCAGAATGACATTCAACCACAGATGTGGCGAGAAGGTAGATTTCAAGATGTTTGGGACTCCAGTTTCTAGAAGTTCTTGGCAGCACTGCCAATACTCAGGAATGCTAGCAGGTGAAATCCAAAACAGCTGACATCTGGAGATCTCATTTGTGCCCACACCTGTTCTATCACATAAACCAACTCCCTTGCACTCCATAAAAAACCTAGCACCCTCTAGCTTGGAAAGGATCAAGGAATTCATTATATCGTGACTATTGTTTTAATCACAGAGGCAGCTTTTAAACTGTTTTAAGAAATGACTGATTGGACATGGCAAGGAAATGATGTGCAAATTAATAAACATACACATACTTCTTTAAAATTTTAGACAGAAAAATGGCTCTGCTGGCTGTGGGATGCTGGGAGTTACAGGCCTTTTTCCTGTCTAGACATGGAAGGGATTGTCCTCTTAAAGACTATACTATAGCATTAAGTGAACCATTTGACATTTATTCAGGTTTAGTCCAGCAGAGGAAAACAGTTTACTGGTACACACACAGATCTGACAGACCATGACTCATCCACACCTTAATCTAACTAGCATCATGCTCCATCCTCAAAATACATGACACTTTTTCCTTCATAAAACCCACATTCCAGAAAACAGCCCTCTTTCTCCAAGCATTAGTTGTTGCCAGAAGGAGGGGGAAGTTTTACTTTATCCTGTTGAGAGTTTTTCTGGTATCTGACGCAGACAAGCCAACTATTAAACTGCATTTGATTATTCCCTCTGCTATTTTATTTATTTTAGTTCTTAATGAGTTTACTTTAAGTGGACATTAGGAGGAAACTATAATTAGGTGAGACTGAGCAAAAGCCAGCTGTTTAGATTGCAGCTCCGGGAAGCAAAAAAGTCACTACAGCCTAGACTCATGTGCATATATGTGGGGAGGGGGGGTGGTTAGGATATCCATTAGAGAAGGGCAGCCGCAAACTTTGAAATACCAAACTCTTTTTTAAAAATAATGGTAAGGGAGAAGTATTGGAGCTTCCCCAGTGGTATGTCTAGCAGGCTGCTGCTGTTGAGTTCAGATGTGTGAACTGGACTGTAGCACAGTGCAGACTCAGCACAACTCTCAGTCATCCAACAACAGCATTCTCTGCTCTGGGGATCTGTCAAAAGTTCCAGAATAAAATGCTCAGCATTTCTAGCCACTGGCTGTACTGGCTGGGATGGGTCGGAGTTGCAGTCCAAACTGGAGAGCATCAGTCTGAGGAAGGCTGGCCTAAAACAACCTAGTCAAAATAAAATACAACCCCAGCACTAGCCACCCTTAGGTACAAGCAGGAGGTACGCCTAGCTTGTGCTTGAAAGCAGAACACATTCTATGAGAGGACAACCAAAATTCCGCACAAAGACAATGTTCTTCAATTTGCATGAACTATACTAATGCACACCCAAGTGCTTAATTTGCATAATGTGCTTCTACTCATAAAGCCAGGAAGATTAGAGTTAGCCGTAACTTCTAGGATGTCCTACTGAGCTCCACTTTTCTCACGTTCCCCTCTAGCTTTGGCTAGATAATGGTCAGAACCTTGTTTCAAAACTGTTTCTGTAAAGAGATAGAAACTTGGGAAACAGAGGTCCTCGGGATGCTTGATTCTTCACCCAGTGCTATTTGCCCCATCCCCACCCCTGCTGTACTTATGCAGAATTATGGAGCACACACAGTCTTGCCAATATGACATGGCAACCTGACCCAAGCACTATGACAAGCCTGTAGACACGCCTCACTGGGACTGAGTCCTACATACCTTCCAAGCTGTCTTCGTGGTGAAGGTTGAAGTTCTCATAGGAGTCCCAACGGACTATAGGATCAGAGATACTGTAATCTACTGCAACAGCAGCATTGTTCCTGTAGGTCTCCCGGCCTGTGGAAAGAGTCAGAAATGCCAGCACTGAAAGGAATCAGCCCACTCTGCCACATCCTGGACCAAATTACCTACTTCACTTTCACAGCCCACACGAGGAAACCAGTGGTTACACATCACTGTCACCTGTCAACAAACTTACAGGGGGGTTATGTGCAAATGGGATTATGTGACCCCAAATGTTGGCTACAGTCACCCAAACGTAGTGTTTCTCTCAGCCCTGCACCCCAGCTGACTGTGGCTGATGCCTGCCATTTTAATCCTCCCACTAAGAGCCAGAGGGCCTGAAAAAGGATGGCTTGAGAACAATGCTACATTGGGGCCTCAGTGGTATGGTGGGGAAATTAAAATGGTAGGTTTCACCTGTGACACTAGCATGGTAAACATACTAATGATTTTTAGCTATCGCAAACTCTAGTCACCTAAATATAATTTTTAACAGATGGTACAGAAATTCCAGAAATAAAGGTTCATATGCTCTATCTGTAAAAGTCTAGTGGTCTGTTTGAAAGCCAATTCCTGCAACCTTGCATGGGATTTTAGAAGCAAAATGGTGTGGACCCACCAGTGCCTGAATGGAAGCGCACCAGGAACTGGTCTGAGATTCCCCACTGGAAATTGTCATAGTTTGAAAGGAAGATTTCCCCAAGACTTCTCTTTGAAGACATGGTGGGCATGTCGTGAGCGGAGCTGGCTGGAGCCAGGGGTCAGACTAGATGGTCTGGGAGGCCCCTTCTGACTCGCTCTGTTTCTATGTTTCTAAAAGAATATCAGGTCCCATTGTCCCATGAGGGAAATGTGAGTAAAAACTAGGTTGCTATGGTTTTCATTCCACAGGAATGAAGCTTCTAGTCCAGGCTCAGCCTGTGGTTTTGCCTGTCTTCTTGCGGTTTTCATTTTTGTTCAATACTCCTACCCTCCCCCATTTTCTGCCTTTTTTTTCAATAAAGGAATATGCATAGCTTTGACTACAATAGGGAATGGAAGTCCAGAGAGCTTATAGTAGGAGGAAAGGTTTTGATCCAAGTTGGCAGAAAATGATTTCCTCATTCCCCCTGCTCACCACTGCCAATATTTGCAGGCCAAAGGAGATTCTATTCATCTGGCAAGCAAGGAGGATTACCCAGAAAATCCAGAGGACACGTACATACAAAAAAAAAAAGTGCCAGTACACCTTAAGATGCTTCCCAACATCACACTATTGCTCTGGCAGAAGCTGTGGCCCCGCCAGTCCAAACTCAACTCATTGTCCAACTCTTGTGGCCTTCCAGATGCATGATAAGCCCCTTTGTTCTTTGAGTCTGAAGGCAGGATACATGGGCTTTGGCCCACATAGCCCCCTATCCAAGCTCTGGCCAGATCCAGACCTGCTTAGCTTTCATGCAGTTGCAACCTCAAGGGCCTTCAGAGCATGTCCTGGGACCTGGCTTCCCAGTGGCAAGGCAGAAATGTTCACGACAATGCACCTTTCTCCCTCCAACTCGGCCATCACCCACCTTTAATTTTCTCAGGGCTAGAAGAGAAGACAAATTCCACGCTTGCCTCAAAGGGGAACCGTTCATCTAGGGAGGGAAAGGAGAGGAAAATACGCCAACATGCTGGAATCCAAGAGTGATCACCTGTGCCATAGGCTATGTTCACGTAATTTCAATTTGAAAAGAATGCTCTTGGTTTACTGTTCTCACAGAAGAAGGAACACAGTTCTCCTCAAACCCAATCCACACAACAAGCCTGCAGCACTTCACACCTTTCGAACAGTTCCAGCTTCTTCCAAGCAATCTTGAGAATGCTGTTTGGTGAAGTGCTAAGAGGTTTTGACGTTAAGAACTACACAATTGCCAGGTTCTGTGGAAAGGTGAAAGGACAGTTCTGCTGCTATGTAATGTGAACATGCCCTGCAAGGAACCTTCTCTTCTGCTGTATTAGTAAGCATTTCCAGGGAAAACATAATCTAACTCTTCTAGAGGGCCTTTGAGATGGTCTGATTCCTTCCTAGCAGAAAGCAAAACTGAGAGCTCGAGAACATCCTCACATCTCTCACATCCCTTGCTGATAAAAGGCTGGAAAAAGGTACGTGTATATCAGAGGTGGGCAACACATGGCTTCCATGCAGCCTAGTTCCCCTCCATAGTGCAACCCCCAGCAACCCCTCCCCCCCACTGCATCTTTTTAAAAAGCAGTGGGTCAGTCTGAGCTTGTATGCGAGCTAAATTTTGTCCTTTTGGTGTTCTGTAGTCTTTGTAGCTAAGTTTAACTATTGATTCCATAGCTAAATGTAATGCTTTTGGTTTTCTGGCTGATTTTCATGGCAATCCAGTGGTCACCTCTTATTTAAAACTGGAAAGATGAGTGCCTTGTGTACAGCATAACACCCTGAAGAATGTACCCCATGGAGGAAGGTCCATGGGGCAAAATGGGCCCCAAGATAATCTCTTGAAGCTACCCACTTCTACTGTGCATAAAAGAGGTGCAGGCAATTCATCGCCCATGGGCTGCGTGTGAGAGCCCCACTTCTGTAGCTGGTTGGTGCGTTGTCAGGAGTGTAATTCTGCTTGGAAACAAAGCATGTTCCTTGTATTCTCTTTCTCTTCAGAACTGCTGTTTCTGCACAGAAACAGGGTTTGGGGTGGCTCTCCTCTGTGCCCTGTCTTTTCTGCAGAATGGGTCTCCCAGTTGATGGGCAGGTAGTTGGGGCCCTAATTTTCCTGGGAAACAAGGCACACACTCCCAACTGGATTCTAAGTGATACAGCTGAGGAAGGATTCTGTCACATGGATCACTCCATGAGGATATCTGACAAGTACTGTGGCACCTCCTGAAAAGATGTCCCAGCTCAGGATTAACCTTCATAGGCATGGCACTGGTTCTTGCTTACTGCATCTTTGTGCAGTGAGTCTTTGGGGGCCAGCACCCCCTTTGTTTGTGATTCTTTGCTTTCAGAAACAGGTCTCTGTCCTCACCTCTCCAGGCTTCATCCAGCTCATCTTTGCTAAACCAGAGTTGGGTGCTGTGGATGGTGCAAGTGTGGAATTGGACCCGGAACACAACATCCCTCTCAGTTCCTTGGAGCTGCTTATGGTAGCATTTCACCTGAGGGGTGAAGGGAAGGGGAGCAGACACAAAAGTTGCCACTGGGCACAGTTTTTCCCATCTGGCTTGCATATGTTTTCCCTTACCCCATGCCCCTCACACATACAATAAGAGCCTAGGGCAAGAGGGATCTGCCGAGGCACTGACAAATACACCACAGCGCTTCTGCACGCACCAGGACCCTGGCTCAGGAGCTGGCTCAAACAGATCTTGTATACATTTGAGCCACCTGGTTGTGGAATCAAGAAATATTGGAGAAAACAAGTTCAGCAGCTTGAAGGTGCTTGGTTATAAGTTCTCCTAATAACCAATAACACTATTTTATATGTGATTTGACGAACAAACACATGCAATATGGTATTCATTCTAAGTGTACTTTGTGCAATGGTATCGGAAGAAAACAATCCTTTAAAATTTCAATATGTTTAACATTTTAATGGTTGTATTGGTTATTGTTTTAGAGCAGTTTTGAGGCTATTGTGCTTTTTAATTGTAATTTCATTGGACAATTATAAGGGCATCTTCAAGTTGCACAGCATTTAAATTTAATAAATGGATAAATGAGTTTGCATGGATAGCTTTTTCTTTTTCTTCAAAAGGAGTGAAAGAATCCCCATTGTTTAGCATTTAGCACTGAAATTTACAAAGTTAAGAAAGCACATTTGGGATCTCTTAATAGTTAAATTATATCAATTTTAAAATAAAATATTAAACCAAACAGCTTCTTCTTCCTTGTTGGGGGACTGAATGAAAAATCCCACTCAGTTGCGGCAAGAATCTTCACACTGGTAATAGGTGGTGAATTGGTGCCCACACTTGGAACACATATGAAACCAGCCCCTGAAAGCCTTGAGCCCCAGAGAAGCCTGGCTAAGATGACAAAGGCACAATGCCCTCCCGCCCCTTGAGACCGGCAGCAGAGGCCCTCCTCCAGGAGCCTTCGGTGAGAGATGTCAGGAGGCAAAGTACCCGGAGGAGGGCCTTCTCTGTGGTGGCGCCCCATCTGTGGAATGCGCTCCCCAGAGAGGTCTGCCTGGAGCTGCCTTTATTCGTTTTTTGGCGCCAGGCCAAGACCTTTTTATTCAAACAGTATTTTAATCATGTTTAATATTTATATATTTTATTATGCAGCCAGTGTGTTTCCAGGTTTTAATTGTAATTGTTTTATTTGTTACTTCTGTGAGCCATCCCGAGGCTATGTAGCAAGGGGATGGCATATAAAAACTTTAAATAATAAATAAATGGCTCCCTTTGATCATTTTTGTGGCCCCTGTCACTCCTACCGTCACCAAATTTGTTGTGATAAGAAAATAGCTGGGAGTGGCAGCAAAGGAGAGTCCATTTTTCTGTGCTCTCACCACAGAGGCTTCCCACGCTTGCCCTGGGCCATGCACACCGGGGCCTGCCTCCAGCTCCTCTGCTCTGGAGCATAACAAAAAAGACGCTGTGGGGATGCAGAATCCATACTGTGCAATGTACAGAGGCCACAAAAATAGATGGCATAATATACATTGATATTACTGTGATGTATTTATTTATTTAAAAGTGACACAATGCCACTGTGTGACATGTTGCTTCCATGCCCCCATTGCCTATAGCTTTTTATGTGAGGGGGGGCAGGGGAACAAAGATCATGGCAATGTCATACTGTGCCCTGTATAATATGACACTGGGAAGAGCTGAAGGTCAGTGGAAGGCCACCTGCTTTGCCCACAGAAGCTCCCCATCTCAGTGCCCAGCATCTCCAGGTCAGACTCATACAGAGTCCTCCTGGCTGGTTCCTGTTGATGGACCAAGGCTCCGACACAATAGAAGGTGACTTCCTATGTTCTGACATGCTACCAGGAAGAGGAAAGGAAAGAAACATGTCATGATGTTAGCTCCGTATTTCTACTCTGAGCTGCTGTCAGCACTCACCATGACGTCCCCTTTCAAGAGCAAGGCTGGCTCCAGAGAGATGCAGACTTTCTGAGTCCCGCTGGCTCCGTGGAGGCTGCTGCAAGACACAGAGCAACACAAACAGAGATGGGCTTCTCCGATCAGGATACTGGTCCGGAGCCCAGAAAAGCCCACAGGCTTTTGTCCCAGAAAGAACCAAGTCATACGCACTAGATCCCAGAGGTGTAGACCAGCTGCATGGACTGGTAGATCTTCAGGAACGGTTGATAACCTAGCATAGGAAAGGAAGCTCATACACATTACTATCACACATTGAAAGTTCAGTTCACTGGCCCCAGCAAGGAAGCATGCAGAGGGATTCAAGGAAATTCTACCATGGGAAATAAGAAACAGAATAGTGCACGCAATCATGGGCAACATATTTGCAAAAACAAGGGTGGGCTTGTGCTCCAATTTCCAAAAGGAACATGGGCACATGTTTTTGAAGGTACCCATGGTACAGAATCTCAGTTCTGGCCCCAGCAGCAAATTTCACACACAGAGCATGTGAAATGCACAAAAACACGATGTGCAAAAAATATGCCTGGCTTGCACAAGGGAGGTGGTGGATTTCGTGACACCATTGTGCATCCTTTGAGCACTTACCTCCTCCAGCCTCAAAAGCAGGGATAGCCGGGAGCAGGACGTGATGCAGAAAGAGGGTGTTGCTGTTCATCTTGATTGTGCCCGAGAGTAGCCCACTGAAATAATGGATGTACCTGTCCACAGAGAACAGAGAGGGGTCAGTCACAAGCTCTTTGGGCAGGGGTGGGCCAATGGTGTCCACAACATCCATCATCCCTTGCCTCAGGTATTTCAGTTGGGGGCAGACAAGTGGTGCAAAATTATCTGCAGGCCCACTCCTGTCTTAGGGGCATCCACAAGTCACATGAAGGGACTCTCTAACTCCCTGTGTTTATAAAGTATAAATCAATAGATTATAAATTAATAGTGCCTGTATCCCCCCAATGTGTGAAGCTCATGTCCAGGTTGTACCACAAAGTACAAGTGGGGTCTAGGTGGCCACATGCCCTCCTTACAGAAAATAGAGCTCTATTTGAAGAACGATGTTCCATCCAAAGGAATCCTCTATCTAAAAGGCTGTCCAGGCCAGCTTGGTTAAAAGATCATGAACTGTCAGAAGGAAAAGCTGCAGAATCCTTTACACAGCCCATCAACAGCACCTGGAGTGTAGTCTGAGCAAGTCTTACCAAGGCATCATGGTAAGACGTCTTGAATTTGCATTTAAATTATAATAATGATCTCTAAATGTGGATCAATGCATCTAAATTAGCACGTGCAACTATTACCCAAATCAACATCCTCTTTTTTGTCAATTCACAGTGGTTCTATTCAGTGGGATGCCACCCAGTGCAGTATTTCCCAAAGAAGTAAATATAGAAAGCCAGCATGTTGGGGAGAAAGGCTACACTACAACCCATCTCCTCAGCACCTACCTCATTTTCTATGCACAGAGAACATCCTTTCGTATGGAGAAATAATCAGTGATGTTAGTCACCCCCATCCTGACATGCTATGGCTTCGATATAGGCTTACCACTTCAGTGAAGACTGTACCAAGCACAATGGGACTCTAACCACAAACCTCTAGATGTTGGCAAGGAGGGTCTCACCTCTTCTGGGAGGGTTGCAGGGAGGCAGCCACCTTGTCCTCACAGAACTTGCGCATGGTCAGTGTGCTGAGGGCCTGGTCTGCACTAAGGAGAAAAGAGAGGGTGTGTGTGTGTGGGCATGCACATGGTTGCAACCTTAGGAGTTACTCTGCATGAGACACCGAATACAAAGACCACTCAGCCATCTGAGTGGGATGGTGTAAACTGGGTGTCCAGCGCCAGCAGGGGGTTGGACCCGATGGCCTTCATGGCCCCTTCCAGCTCTACTATTCTGAGATGGTATGATTCTATGATTACTGTGGATTCTACCCACAGAGACTGAGTCTAAGCAAGGCAATTCTGGAGAAAGGGGGAAAATGGGATCACAGAATGGGTAGGATGAAGGTTGTGGGTGGGTGGGGGGAGAGGGAGAGAGAAAGAGGGGAGTTATGGTCTATGCAGAATGACAGAGTCCCACCCACATGCTCCACCTGCCCAGTACCTTGCAGAGATTTTGCTGTAGTACATGTAGGCCGCTACAATCACGCCAGTCTTGCCCTTGTTGCCCTGGCACAAAAACGAGAGCAAGAGAGAGACAACAATGGAGCTAGGACCATAACATCAATAGGACTGCCAGCCCAGGGGAGGTGAAAGCTTTTGCAACAACCTTAGACCCAACTTGGAAGGAGTGGGAGACAGGAAATGCATGTCTATACAGATGAAAGGGAGAAGCTGTCCCATCAGCCCTGTTGAACAACTATTTAATTTCCCCTCCCTTTTCCATCCCCATCTCCATTTCCTTGTGTGCCATGCCTTCTTTGATTGTAAACCTACCAGCAGGGATTTGCTCTCTGATTTTCATGATAGCATGAAAGCAGTTTCAGGAGTCTTTTTGATTGAAGAATGGGGAACAATATTTTAACAGAATAAATGATGCTTTAAAAATCTTTTTTCCTGGATGAAGGCCATAGCCTACTGTTACTTTTGGTTGGGATCAATCGCAGGCATTTGGCATATGCACCCCCAGCCATGTTCTGACAGATCTGGCTTCAGATTTTGATACTATTTAAGCTTTGCATGCAGGGGGATCCAGATTCCTGCAGCCTTGAGGAGGGGGTTCCTCCACTAGGTAATAGGTTAGTGAAAGCCCCTACGTGCGATGCTGAAGGTTGGCAGAGGTCGGGGAGATGTCTTAATGTGAGAGTGGGGAAGGAAATACTGAATGGAAATCAGAAGAAGCAGCTGGTGGGGGAGAGACAGGTCTGGGACTGAGTATGAGCAGGACAAAAAGGCAGAGGAAATAAATAATGGTAAAAAGCGTGTTGGCAGAAAAGGAGTGAACTGTCTGGACTGGAGACAATATAAAAAGAGGGAGGCAACCTGGTTCAGCACACATACAGAAACGTCCTACTTTCTTCAGCAACTCGATTCTCAATTCAATTTTAAGATTCCTGTAGTGACTAGATTCTTGCGCTCCTGTGTCAACCTATTTGCATCCTTAACTCCCTTCATAGTCTTCGGCTGATTAATGTATGTGCAGCAGGGGTGAGCAACTTGTAGTCCTCTAGATGCCTTGGTTTGTAGCTCCCAGCATGCCTCATGGCTGGTTATGTTGGCTAGTGTTGATGGAGACTGTGAGCCAAAACATCTGGAAGGCCACAAATTGCCCATCCCTGATTTCAATCAATGTAAACACTGAAAACACTCAACAAAGCTGATCTTGGAAGAAGCTAACAGATTATTTAACTTATAGAGCAAAAGCTATCAGACATTATTAGAAGGGGGAAAAAGCCACCTTTAAAAGTTTAATTTCCCCTCCTCCATTCAATTTGGGGATGTGGAATAATATTTCTCCACCATGCACCAAAAACAATCAATGCTACATATCTCCAAATCACTCCAAAAAGGTGGACAAATTCAAGGTCTATCAGCATTGTGGTAGATGTTGCTGTGAAGATCTTGATTCAATTTCTACAAGCACAAGAAAGTTTGCATGCCAAGCCACATGGAGGAGATTTCTCCTGACGTATAAAAGATCTTCTGTTTGTGGTTGATCAGTCTGACAAGCCAGGGCATTATACAGAATGTGAAGCATTCTATTTTTCAATGTTGTTATTAGTTGCGAGCCCTCAGCAGCTGTAGCTATGCCACCATTGTCACAGGAACAGTCGGAGAGGCAGTTTGGGGATCATACAGAAGGCCTACACTTCATTCTGTTTCTACCATCCACAGTCAGATCCCCTAAACTTATAGCTATAATGGCCTGGAAGAAGAGAGCATATTGTCCTGCACCTTGCAGTGAAGTACAACCACATGCTGTGGGTCTGAGTTTAGCCAGGTCTCCATGGCTTTGCAGATGGAACAGATTTTGTCCAATGGTGGGGCATGCAGGTCAGGCCAGCCAAAATCTTGCACCTGTGCCAGGGAAGAGAGAAAAGTATCATAATTAAGGGCTTTTAACACCACAGATATAGAGAGACACAACACATGGGACCAGACCATAGAATTCTTTTATTACAGAACAGTGCATTCACATTATTTCACCCCAAGGAATTCCATTTCAGAAAGACTTTTGGGTGACTTTCTAGTGACGGTAGAACCCAAAGGGGAAGGAATAAACTTTATTAATATTAGGATACTCTACACAAAATGAACAACTCTATATGTATAGATTTTGGGCAGTGGGGTGGGGGAGAACATTATAAAACTGTTAGTTTCTTCAGTTTTTTTGCTGACAGTGAAAGGTTCGAACTCCTAGAAAATGTAGCAAAGAGGCATTTAGCTGAAAGTAAAGAGGGGGAGGGGGAAGACAGGGAACAAGATAAGAGCACCAGGACAAGGAACTATCTTTGGCGAAGCACTGACAATATGGGTTGTATCCAGGCTTAGTCAAGCTTTCAGACCCTTGGAACCAGTGCGATAAGTTAGTCATAACTAACTGGTTTAATTGGGTCTGCTTTAAGATTAAGTCTACATCTAGGAAATAATGATTTATTTTTTCAATAACCACTTGTACTTCTTTGTGATAACTCACATTTTATATCCCTCTGGTTTTATACATTCACCACATACACAACACACTTATAGGTCTTCCCAACAAGCTTGAGGACCAGAAACTTATTCTATTTTAAAATGATCAACTATATTCCTGGGCTTTTGGAGGAAGTATCATCTTCTGTTACTGGCCATGCATATATTTAGACAATGTGATACAAGACTCCTTTACCATTGCTATAGAGTATAATTCATCATTTTATTACTTATATAAAATTGAAGAACCAGAGCGAGAGGCATTGTGTGATAATCACACAACAATACATAGGAAAAAGTTGAGATGGGAGGATGGACAGTTGTTAAGGGAAACTTTAGCTCCTTCCTGATCCCGTCCCAGAATGTGCCTTAATTGGCCCAGTGTTGTGACTGTCAAGTGCTGTGTTGATTGTGAGTTCTGAGGACCAACAAAGCAGGTGCCATCCACATCTAGCACCTGGAAATATGTTGCGTTATACTTGTTTCTCTCCATTCCTTTTAATCTGCTGAATGTGACAGTGACCACTGTAAGCTGAACTCACATTTTATTTAATGCATCTGGGACTGCGCCCAGACTGTTATTCTCTGAGCTTCCACAGTGAGAACACTGAAGACTCACTACTGTAGCTTGCTTCTGTCTAGATCTGCCTCCCACTCCTGAGCCTGGTGCCTCCAAATATGTTGGACCACAACTTCTAGCAACCCCCAGAAGGTGGGCAGAGTCTGGTCCAGACATGCTCCCAGATCAACATTACCCACAACCTCTATCCTCTCACCTTGGGGTTCAGTCTGATGATGTCATGCCGTTTTTCTGATAGGTTGAAGAGCTGTTGAAACAAAGATACATCACTTTGGCCTCTGTGCTTAAGGTCACCAACCAACCTGCATTTTCCTTAACCAACCAATTTTCTCTCAGCTAATCAGTACGACATCAAAAATGAGCAAACTCCAGATGCCATCCCAGATCTATGCCAGACTCTCCACAGTCCAGTGAGGTTGTGTGGCCCTCTTCAGTCATACCCCAGCATCCCTGCCTTCTGCTAGCATTCCACCTTTTACGGCTCTATCCCACATGGGCTTCATTGGCTGCCTTGCCACAGACCTGCAGTGGCTCGTGTGCATCAGTTGCCCAGGCTCCCTACCCCCTTGCAAAGTCACATTCAAAACCAACCCATCTCATTAGTCTGCCCATAAAAGGTACAAACTGCCTCCTCTTTGGAACAAGAGGAAATGCTCATGCTGTATTTCAGATCTGGCATTCATGTGGAGGAATGGGAAGCACAGGAATTAGAGCATTGAGTTGAGTATAGCAAAGCAAAGCAATGCAGCAAAGCCACTGCCTTCTCGTCAAGCAGACAGGAATACCCTGTCCTCCCAAACACAGTCAAACCCACATAGAAAATGAATAGTTCCTGTCTTTCGATTTGCTAAAATCCCATAAAGCTGGTGCACAGCACTTTAAAAGAAATAACTGTAGTGAAAATAAGAAAGTTTGAACCAATAAAACACTTTAACTTTGAAACTAACCACATAATTTAAAAAGTGAAATTAAAAATATGCCTCTTCACACCCTTTCTAATGGCCAACAGAGTGAAGTGTCAACCGCAGAGCTGGATGAAGTGTATTCCACCAATTGGAAGCAACACAGGATGCTGCATGTCCCAGTGTATCTTCACCCCTGACTTTCCTGGAGCAGCTTACCATGTGCTTGTCCTCATGCTTGGATTTTAGCATCTGGGCCACCTCCCGGAGGTTGCTACGGTAACGCTGCTCCTCCAAAGCAGGTGGGAAGAAGACAGAGATGATGCGCTCCGTGATGTAAATAAGGTCAAAGTCATATTTGCGTTCCATTACGTGATCCAGGCTGAAACTTCTAAGAAGGAGAAAGCAACACGCTTTGAAGAAGCTGGGTCTCTCAGAGGCCCTGTGTACCACACTGTACAAGGAGCCAAAGAACACATCAAGGTAATAAAAAAATTAATACGCATGTTTCAAAAGATAAAGTTTTAAGTTAATAGAAAGAAGGAACTCTTCCTTTACAGTTGCATGTGCAGAATTTCAGATCTGCTGATTAGTTCTACAATGCTTGTTCACAGTTTTCCAGGGACACATTTAAGTTGTGCATAGGCCCTGAAACAATGCACAACAAAGCCACTGGTCCATGCCACAGTCTATCCTAACAGTAATCATTACTATTCTTTGTTTATTTATTTGGTTGGTTTTAGATTTATATCCTGCCTTTTCATGGAATTTTAGACACAAGGAGAAACCTTGGAGGTCATCAATGTCCCACTCTATGTAGAATCTACAGTGTGGGGGCAATTACAACATCCCTGACAGATGACTGCCAGGCCACAGCTTAAAGACCTCCTGGGAAGAAGAACACACCCCTTCCATCCCTCTGTTCCACTGGCAGATGGCTTGCACCATTTGTTCCTGTCTGGCCAAACTCTGCTTCCATGGAATTTCCAACCACTGGTCCTAGCCTGGTTTTTTGGAGGAACAGAGGGCATGTACGGCAGAGAAGTAACTTAATGATCTCCAAACAAGCAGTCACAAAACAGTTTTGACACCTTTTCTGGTGTTATGAGCACTAGGTCCTCATTTTGCCCAAGAAGGTGGCGCCATCTGAAGATACCTCACCTCTACATGTTATGGACATGGGAGAAAACACTTTTTCACATTTCTTAAGCTTAAGGAGCAATCACTTACTGTGCTGGAGCTACAGATGATGGATGTGCAGCCTACATTAGTACAGTATTTGATCCCAAAAGGTGCTTTGAGGGGAGAGATGCTTTTCAAATAAAAACCATTTTTGGCAGTGTCAAAACTGTTCCCACCCCATTGCTGATTTGGGTCAAAATGGAGCAGTGGTATTTATTTGTTACCCAATCGACCAGTATGCAGTTCAAACTGAGTGGCCAGCTTCACTTCCATGACTGATACAGGGTGTTTGCCCTCACTCTTAATCAGCTTCTTCTCTGCCTCAGTGACACTGTTGTATAGCCAAATCTAAACAGCAAAGTAGAAGTGTGATGTTATTGATGCCATTTGCTGCACGATCTCTAATCGTCTTAATTCACCCGTCTGAGGAAGGTGAAGATGTCCTAAGTTAAAATAAAAAATGGGATCAACCAAATCAGCAGCAGAGAGACAAAGTAATGGGAGTGACCATCAATGAAAAATATATTTTCACAATTAAAGTATTGGGGGGTGGGTGGAAATGGTTCTCACTCGCTCCCGAAAAGTAATACTCTGTATCTAAAAATCAAAATGAGAGAACATTTGGAGCTTTAATCTCTAATGCTTATTTTGCTGCTAACCTCCTATAGTTTTGATTGGATGTTTGCCCAGGCCACTTCCCCAAATGTTCCACTTTCATTTTGTGAAATCTGATTTTCCACATCAGATTATATGTGCAGATTTGTTGTGCTTGGGAGTTCACTGGGCTGCATTCTTCATATACAAATTATTCCGTGAATGCTCACAGCCTCAATGTGTTCTCAATTTAATGGGAGAAGTTACTTCTGGAATTCATAATATTTTTAAAGGATTCCTTAAGGGTACATTCCTTTACCTGAGACAAACTGGGCCATGGGATAAGGTTATGACAGAAGTCTGCTATATCAAGAGAATTCCAGAGATTGGAGGTTTGTTCTGGTTGTACTTAACCTTTCTGAGTCTGCAGGCAGATTCAGAATTTTAGGAAAGTGTTCTGGGTACTCTCACAAAATGGCTGCCAGGGTGCCTTTTCTATTAATAATACAGCTGCCATAGTCAGTCACAAGCAAATGTAACTTGCCCAAGAGCTTAAGTACAGAGCAAAGGTGAGATCCAAAACACAAAAGCCCTCTTTAAAGGTGGTACTTGAAAGCAGAATTTTTCTTTATAGTATGTCAGCATCTGAGCATTTTTTTAAAAAAAGAAGAATATATTTTAAGAATAAAACAAAAACCAGGAATTCTCTGTGGATCAGAAGTCCCAGAGTTAGAAGACAACCTACAGGTACCTAAGACAACTCAGAAGAGTAATAGAGTAGAAATTGGCTAGAATGTGTCCTGCTCTTCATACACACAAAGACACACACAACTGTCAGTCTTTCACCTAATGCCATATCCTTACCTAGGTAATGTGTTCCGTTGCTTTGCAGTGTTGAGGGATTTTGTAGAGCCCTGAAAAATAAACACAAGAAAGAAAGGGAAATCAGTGTTTAACAAAAAGCCATCAGAAAAGCATTGTTAACTGCCCCCAAAGGCCTCCATGTTCCTCATCCCTCTTTTAGAGACTGCAATTCTTATAATTTTTGACAATTAGCTATGCTGGTTAGGGCTGATGGGAGTTGCAGTCCAACATCATCTGGAAGCCACACCTTTGCTTCAAAGTCAATACCATTGGTAATAAGCAGTATTGTTAAAACATATCCTAAATAGAACATAAAACACCAATTTTTAGAAACAAGCTGCAAAGTGTATTGTTTTGTGTTGCTTTTTTAACCCTTTAGGAACAGAGACCATTTTCTCTCTTTTTGAACCTGATGTAGTTGCCTCTTGCCCACAAACTTTTCAATCATAATAAGTTCAATTGTCTTTAATGTGTCACAAGCACAACTTTGTCCTTTCATAAATATATTCGAAGCTTGCCCTGAGCATTCTCTGTGTGAGCATGTTTAACATGAAAGCTGAGAGTTTGCTCTCCAGGACTCACCATCCATGGCCCCTTGAAAAGAGTTGTGGTACCTTTTGGAGCACACCATTTGCCAGGTGGTGCGTGTGGGTGGGTGAGTTGTTAACACTTTTCAGGGTCTTTAAGAGCTACAGGCCAAAAGGGTTCTATTGTCCACCATCAAGGGTCAAGCTATAGAAAAATATGGTAGGGGACATGTAGAGCTTTTCTATACAAGGTTCTGATTGCATCATTATTGTCTCATGTTTGTTTATGGATTCTGTAGACAGTATCATGATCTTTCAGTTTTGTTTCTCATATTAAACAGCACTTTTGGTTAGATTTTTTTTAGAACAGAGAAAATATGATATTATTTGGAATGTGCAAGAAAACACTTTCCCCTTATATGAACTGCAGCATGCTGTTATGTGTTACAACCAAAGAATGTATCAAAAGTGCTTTGAATGCTTTCAGGGTGAAGTCCTATGCATGGTCATGCTCCCTGCATGTGCCAGCCAACAAGGGAGGTATGGAGTTGCTTTGCTCTCAACATGTACGAACCTGCCCTAAAAGAGCTACATAAATGTGAGATATTGTGACTTGTTTACAACAGCTACAGCCATACCATTTGAACAGCCAGTACAGTTTAACACCACATATCCAGAGTCAAGGTGAACTTCATTAAAAAACCAACCCAAACCTTCTCTCCCCCATTCACACTGCCTGGACCCAAAACAGTATTTTGAAAGCCTGTTAAACACATTGTGGAATAGAACCCTAAAATTCAAAAAATCAGAGTGCCAGTTCAACAACAACAAACATCAATGTATGCTGTCTCCTTCCAAAATGAATAAAAGGCTTTGAACTGCCCAGGGAGCTTTGGCTACTGAAATGACTAATAACAAAGTTCATCATAACAACAACAAAGGGTTATTATGTGGCATGCTTCCAGGTAAGAGTTTTAGGCTGCATAAGCCAAAAATCTCAGAGGCTCACACTTATCCGGCCCAGAGTGGGATGAGAAGCTTTGCCTCCCCACTCGTTCCACTCTGCATTTTTGAGAAATTGGCTTTTTCAGCCACCTGGTGACAGCATTTCCCAAAGGGATGGAAGGACACTGGAGCATCTTCAGGATCACTTGCATCATGGTCAGCCCAGTCTCTCCCCCTGCCACACTGCCTTTAACGCTTCCCCAGGGTGGCTTTCCCAGCCATGGAGAACAGCCGGAACAGTTCTTTCTGCACCAGCGGCAAGGGATTGAGGGAATGGGACCAGAGCCACAAACCCCAGATCTGAGCTCAGAGCACTGTCTGCTGTTATATGGCCCCTCCTTGTACGCCACTGCTCACTTCCTTATGGTACAATTAACCTGCTCGTTCACAGTATTTAACAGGAGGTTCAGATAACATCTTCCATTTGTAAGCCTCCTGTGTTTTTCCACCATTTCTTCCTTCTTTTTTTTCCCAGCAGGAAAAAAAAAACTACAGTATTAAGGAGGAAAAACTGGAATAGCTGCATAATGCCTTTGGACCTGTAATGCTAGGAATCCTCTACCTTGAAGTATGCTAAAGGTGTGCATTTGTTTAACTTAATTTAACTTAACCAAAAGTAAGGTGCAAGGTAAAGGCCTGATGCTTCAAGGGTGAAGGCTCCATAATTAAACACTACCAATTGAAAATTTATTTGTGTATTTATTTAAAGCTTTTATAGACTACCCCATTACTGGTGTCTCAGGATGGTTTACAATATATTGAACATATAATATGGTTTTCTTTATTTCAGGCATGTTTCAGAGCAATTAATCATTACGGCTGACATAGACCCTTGATAGAAGTAAGTTAGACCCGAAAATTGCTCCATTTTTCTTTGTGGATCAGTACTGTAGTTGTGAAGCATATTTAAGGTTTCCCACCTGTACTAAAACTGAACTGATTATGGGATTACTTACTGAACTTGCATTTTCGTGAATTTGAACCGAAGTGGAGCAATGTCATTCGCAACTGAACCTGAACTAGAAGAGAATTGAAACACTAGATGGTTTGGCTCTCTGAATGCTAGGGGTGTGCATTTATTTGGAGGACCAATTAAAGAGCTTGAACCAAATGGGGAACAGTCAGATTAATTTTAAGTGTTCCAGACCCCTCCACTGAGGACGTGTATTTGCGCACACTGATATAATGGGAAGGGGGTACCTGTCTCCTAAAGCAGAAAGCTACCACAACACTGGCCAGACCTGCTGCTTTGGCAACCTCAGTGAGAACTGCTAGTTTTCTAGGGTGACCAGCATTTCTCTCCCAGCATGCTCCAAAACAATACTACATCTGGAGCAAAGATATGCAGAAAGTAGATCTCCAGCTGTTTCGCCTCAACTCCCAGCATTCCTGACCACTGGACATCCTAGTAGGGCTTCTGGGAATTAAAGGTGAGAACATCTGGAGATCTACCTTCTGCCCACCCTTGATACGGGGCACCTGGGGAAAGGCAATGGCAGCCAGCAGGAGGCTGCTGCAAAGTCAACTATGCTGCCACAGATGTAAAAAAAAAAGTTTATATATATATATATATATATATATATATAGAGAGAGAGAGAGAGAGAGAGAGAGAGAGAGAGAGAGAGAGAGAGAGAGAGAGGAGCACCAAACAGGAACAAAACCTCACTCAAGTAATGAAACAAACATGACTTCAACAAGTGTGCACTGAACCTAATGCAATGTTAACAAACAGGTCACAAAATGAATGAGAACATTAAGCACGAAAATGAATGCAATTGTGACAAGAAAAAAACAAATTCCTCACACAGCCATGACGATTATGTGACAGCATGGGGGCTCGAACACACTGTTTTTAGTCCCTTGCAAATCAGACTTTAGATTAAGAAGCCCCTCGGGCAAAGTTTAAAAGAGTAGGATAAAATGGAGTCTTACCAAATGCTCGATGCGCCGGACTGGGGCTGTATTCCGCCGCTTGACATGCGGAAAAGCAAGCAGAGGGAAGATAAGAATAAAAATATAAAGACATTCTTTTCAAAACAACTAATTCTGGTGTGCAGTTTCTTTTTGAGAACTCTGCCTGCTATCACATGGGAAGGCTTCAGAGGAATTATATAAACTGTCCACTGACAGTTTGATCCTCAAACCTGGGTTGAAGGAGATGTGATAGCAGAAGCTAAGTGACACTCTTCTTCTAGGGTGTGCCATTAAAATGGCCTGTGATTAAAAGAATATGCCTACAATACACAAATGGATCCTACCTCCCAACACAAGTACAGCTACACAGGCCATGATTCCACAGAGCTCCCCATATAGTTTGAGCAAAAGCCTTCGGCACCTTTCCTTTGAGCTCCCCTTTCTCCAAGCACAGGTGGGGAGTGTGGCGCCCTCCAGATGTTGGTGGAGGGCAAATCCCGTCGGCTCCAGCTAGCTTAGCCCATGTGAGGGATGACAGAAATTGCAGTTCAAAACATCTGGAGGGTCACACATTCCACAGCCCTGTCTCCACAGTACGCAAGATAAACAACAATGGATACTTGCAGGGTCTTGTATACTACTCATACCAGCATGCATGTGAGCTCAACTGGTATTATGGGGAAAGCAAAAGAATAAGCACACAGGCAAGCAGATCCTGCCCCTGCCCAGTTCAGGCCTTGCCCTATTGGACCGGCAAGTTTTGATCATGAATCCCACACCTGCTTTCATTCATCTGAATGCAAGGAACTCCACCCCGCCCCTCTGCCATCCATGTAATTGAACATGCTGCCTTATTGCACAGAGAGCAGAACTTACGCAGACGGCCCTTTCAGAATTTGCCTTTTCAAAACGACCCTGTCTGAACCTAGATGATGAGACCAACAAGTCGGCGGGTCCAGAGACATGGGGATGGAGCCAGCAGGCACAGTCCCGACCTTGTATCTACTTCAAGCCCTCACTCGCTCAAGCAAATACCTGGCCAGGTCGTACTTGATTCTAGCAAAAAGAGGGCAGAGCTGTGCAGAGGAACCTGGACAGCCTCTTATCTGCTTCTTGGCTTCTTGGAATCTTGAGAACATTTTTGTACAGTAGGCAGTTGTCAAAAACATCCAAGCGGCTTTGGTTTGCCCTTCTTACATTGGGTGGGGTTGAACGCTTTCTTGTTGCTAGCTGATTAGCTCACAAGAAAGACTGCATTTCCCTCTATATTCCTCACCAAAGAAAAGAGGCCTATTAAATTTCATCAAGATGGGAATGTGACACAATCCTCTTACATTTCATTGCTAAGATTTATTTCATTATTTCTTGAAGGGAAGGTTTACTTTTACTGCCTTTTATTTTGCCATTCAAAGTCCTTGTTGGCATTCAATCTCACATTCCCTGCCCATGAGCTAGACTGATATTGCATCCATTTTACAGATGGGTGATGCCAAGGCTGAGAACATCAATCAAACTTGTTCAAAACCACAGTCATCTAGCTGTGAACCCAGGTCTGTCAGTTAACCTACCCTCATTCTTATCCACACATCTTGGTAGGCATGTCATGAGCACAACTGGCTGGATCCAGGGGTCAGACTAGATGGCCTGGGAGACCCCTTCTGACTTGCTATGTTTCTATCTTAACAAGTTGGAGAATAAACTTTCTGATTTAGCCTTTTTGCAGTCCTCTACATTCAAATACCACTTATGACCTGAAGCATAGGCTCAGAGACCATAGGACTGCAGCCTCAGAAATAGGTAATAGAAAATATGTTAAGAATAGGGATTTAAATGTGATTTCTCATGCAGATCACAGATTAACGAAGAAGCAGGAAAGGACAAACTTATGAAAGAATGCATCTTAAAGTGAGAGGCTGGAAACAGAGTGATCTATTCCTCCCTACTAATAAACAATGCTAAGCATGCTATTGTAGAAGGAAAAATAACACCCAGGTGGTTTCTCTGTGCTGCGGAATGACCATCCTAGAAAGCAACTAAAAGCTTTCCTACATGAGACGTTTATTTTTTAGTTAATCACTATATCTACTTTCGGGACTGCAGGTGGTGCAGTGGTTTAAACCGCTGTGCTGCTGGGCTGGTTGAACGAAAGGTCGCCAGTTCAAATCTGCACAACGGGGTGAGTTCCCATTGCTCCGTCCCAGCTCCTGCCAACCTTGCAGTTCGAAAGCATGCAAATGCAAGTAGATAAAAAGGCACCACTTCAGTGGGCAGGTAACAGCGTTCCGTGCATGTCAGTGTTTAGTCACATGACCACGGAGACTGTCTGTGGACAAACGCTGGCTCCCTCGGCTAGGAAACGGAGATGAGCACCGCCCCCTAGAGTCAGGCATGACTGGACTTAATGTCAAGGGGAAACCTTTACCTTTATATCTACTTTGGGTTTGGTTGCAGCATCAAGATCCAAGCTCAACACATACAGCTTTCCCTTTCCTGCTTTTCTACTTCACAACTTCTAGGTGGAGCTGTGCTATAGCAGTACACAAGGAGATAAAACAGCATTTCCCCCACTGAATTTAATAGCTCATTTTCACTGTTCTAAAAATGAAACAAGATTATAGGAAAGTGCTCTGGAAAAACAGGAACAAAACTGGAGGATCATGAAGTCATCTAAAGAGCATGTAAACAACTGTGTGTGAGAAATCATGAGAATTCAATAAGGGAAGAGTTCTAAGAGGAGAGTCTTAAGATACGTACCACCAAAACTGATAAACATGCTACTAATGCAAATGATGTTGTGCTACTGGAAACTAACTGTGAAGTATGCATAAGAGGAGAATCCAACATTTCTTCAAGCAAGCAGGATTGTACGAGCCATTTTGCAAGCAATTGTACAACTACTTGTGTGAACATAATGAACAAGGGCTGCTGGTGCAACTGAAAGATGTAATTCCATTACTGTTCCATTAGTGATATTTGATTTTGCAGAACAATACCCTCAGACCACCAATGTAACATTTCCCATTGCATTTTGGCCAGCAGATTCCACATGGAGGCACCATTTTAATGCAGCTAAACTCTTGCTACAGTACAACTCTACTCAAAAATACCCCACTGATGTATTCCTCCCAGATAGGGCCAGATCAATCATTTAAGCAGAGTAGAAATGACTACCTCAGGTGGCAGGTGCTGCAGGAAGGGAGAGGACAGGAAGGCCCTGGAAGTGCCACATGGTCTGCCTTGGCCCCACTAAGCTAGCCCTGCTGTCCTCTGGTACTGACATTACATTCCACTGCTCAGTTGATTTCTGAACATGGAATGGTGGGCGAGGGGAACATTTTTTTCTTTGGCCTCAGGAAGCAAAGTCTCTCAGGCTGGCCCTGCTTCTAGGTAAGTCAATACAGGATTGCAGCCTTATTTTCTCAGAGTGAGTAGAGGATGGGTGCTATTTTGATTTTTCATTTGTGAAAACTCTGAAGCCAATGCTGCTTTTGATCTTATTTTAAACTATGTTGGACTGGATCTAGAAATTATCTTCTGTATACAGAATGGGGCTTTCCATGTTCTTTCCCCTGTACATCCTCCAAATCTGCTCTGGACAGATCTGGGAGGACCATCTGGGGGAAATTTGGAAGGTTCATTTATACTCTGTCACAGGATCCAGCTGGGGGCCCTCTGGCTGGCAGACAATCACACCTGCATCCAGGCCATATTAACTAACTAACTAACTGATTAACTATTATATTTGTATTTGTATCCTGTCTTTTTTTCCTTTCAAGGAAATCAAGGCGGCTTACATAACCCTCCTCCTCTCATCCTTTCAACAACAACCCTGTGAGGTAGGCTGGACTGACAGTCAGTGACTGGCCCAAAGTCACCCACTGAGCTCCATGGCAGAGTGGGGGCTAGAACCCAGATCTTCTGTGTTCCAATCCTGCATTCGTAACCACTGTACCACACTGGCTCTGACTTTGACATCTAAGACCAGCAATTTGAACTGAGTCTAAAAATGAACTGGGAGGCAATGTCGTTGTTTTATTGCTGGCGTAATACATTCCCTGAAGTTCTCTGCTATGCAGAAGGGTGGCTGAAGTTTCCACACCGTCTTCAAAGACAGTACAACACAGAGTGCATTACAGTAGTTTATCCTGGAAGATATCAAGGCCTTTGCCAGAGCGGCCGGTTGGTCTTTGTTTTAAGTCAGATTTGGCTTCCGCAGCCCCCGAGGCTGCAGGATCAGTGCTAGGTCCAGCAGTACCCTCAGGCTATTTTGCTGATCCTTCAAGGTCCATCCAGAACAAGAGAACCACCAGTTCTCCTTCCCTTTTTTCCCCTCACGACTCACTTTTCCACCTTAGTAAGCTTCACTTTATTTCACCATTACTGACTCCATCTGGAGCTTCCACCTCATCTAGTTCTGAGCAAAAGAAGAAACAGAACTGGCTGCATCCAAATATTGATGGCCCACAACCTTGGAGCAACTCCTCCCAGCAATATGCTATCTGAGAGGAAGAACAAGACGGCACCTTCTTCCCCATCCTATGTATAAAAGTTGACTGGACTGGCAGATGAATTTTATTTCCACACTGGTGATGTGATGGCATCAGCTGTCTTAACCGTACAGCAGTAGCCTACCTTAGGGGACACAGGGCAGGTTGTTTGGCACACAGCTCTCTCTTCCAGCACTTTGTTGCTGCCATCTTTGTTGCACTCATTTCCTCAAAATGCCAAACAGCAGGGCCAGCCCTGGATTTCACAGACACTGCAAAGCATGGGGGGGGGGGTCATGAACCCCCAACAGAAAAACCTCAGAGGGTAGAGCTAGAGCAGCATAAGGGGACAGGGGTACAAAACAACCCTAACAGCACAAAGATTGCAGCAGAAGCATCCATGGCTGCTCACAGGAAAGGTGACTTCACATATGCAAAAGATTTAAAATTCCACATCTGCTGTGGGCTGCATGCCACATGCTGTAGCCTGGCTTCTGGAAGATTCCTCAAGGATAGCACAGAGGGCTGAATGCATGCCATGAGGTTAAAGTGAGTGCAGAGGCCTCCAGAAAAGCCATTAGCAAAGAAATCCCATTCATGCCTTTCTTAACTTGGTACCTTCTAGGTATTTGTACTACAATCCCCATCATCCTTGACAATCAGCTATGCTTGCTGAGACAGATAGAAGTTGTAGTATAAAACCTCTGGAGGGCAGTAGGTGGGGAAAGCCCACCCTATAAGCTCCAGCAAGTACCCAGTTACAAATTCTACCAGTTTGTCATGGGTTTAGCAGAAAGGCCAGACTCCAAAAATCCAGTGGGAAGGACTCTTTGCTCTCTGCTCTAGATAGCCTAAGCAGATAGTATTTAGATAGTTTTAACGTTAAAGCAAAAGTAAAACATGATGATAATCTCACAAAAAGGAAAAAATGAGTTCATTTTATTGAATGAAAAACCCCTACACAAAACACAAATATAATGAAACTTCTCACTAAATTATTTGAACAACAAAAAGCAAGTTTTGGGCTTATACAGAATATCTCATTGATCAGAAAAAAATGTACACTGAAAACAGAGGATGCATTAAAATGGGTGTACTAAACACTTGCACCTCTGTAGAAGCACTCACAGTGTTATGTGCATGTGTACAAATATCACATCCCCAAGGAGAGATCTCAGAAAGTCCCCGACAGCAGTTTTACCAACACTTTAAAAAAACAGAGTGGAAGCAACAACAACTATGATTATATCTTTATAATAAACTAAAACAGCTGAACAATAGGTTGATAATATTGATTTAAAAGAAAATCAACATGAACAATTGTTGAACTGGATAAAATTGTAGGATGTTTTTTGTTTTTTAAGCCTGAAACTTGGGGTGGGGAGGGGGTGAGGCAGAAAATTCAATCAGCATTTGCTGTGCTGAGAAGTATGTCTGCCAAAAGTTTTGCAACATTTGTAGGGAGTGCAGGATCACTCTATAGAAGAAAAAAGGACCATAGTGAATCCCCTTCTTAATAAGATACACCTGTAAGCAGCCAAAAATCATTACATGTTTCATTCCATCCCTCTTATATACACGCACATGCAAAGAGAGAGTGAGAGAGAGAAAGGATGGAAAAAGAACACAGATAAGGCACCAAAGGTCTGGCAGATGGGTACAGAGCAGCACTTACCAGATCTGGTGGGGGGAGGGGCTGGCAGGATGATGGCACCTGAAAAAAAGAAGAAATGGAAAACCATCAGTCCAGTTGCACAATCTGCTCTGAGGCCTCCCAGTTTGTCAGCATCCCCAACTCAGACCTTCACAATGCTTTCCCAAATAGCGCCTTCCTCTCTCCATAGTACGAGTTGTGGGGAGGGGAAAGTGACTCTGCCTCACTCCTTGGATTGCCTCTCTGCAAGGCAGGACTGGCCTCTTTTCCCCATCGAGGTATTTGCTTTGGCCTGGGTCGGGCCCTGGTAATGATGGCGCGCACACAGACTGCCATTCATTGTGGCCAGGAGGCGGCACGGCCGGCGCAGGGGTGCGGGGAGCGCTATATTTAGAGAAACTTAAACAGGCTCACCCAAGAAGGAAGCACAGTGAGGCTATTCAGCCCTTTCTCTCTCACCTCATCTGGCTCAACTGCTGCTGCATCCCTGGGTGACCTATAAGAGTACCGTGGGGGAGATCCCAACCATGGTTCTGGAGTAGCAGATGACAGGGAATCCACTCCCTCCCTCGAGAATCTGAGGTCTGCGGAGGTATCAGCCTGGTTTTGGGGCTGTCAGTCCCTCACCCACACCCATGGGTTATTGTTAGCAAAGAACCAAGTTGGAATTTATTAAATCTGACTCATTTCCATCCAACTGCAATTCATTTGCTGGCCATCCCCGTCAAGGCTGCATAACACATGCACATACACACACACAATTCAAGAAATATGTAGGTATGTATGAACATATAAACATCCATTCAGAATGGTTCAGGGTGAACTGAAACAGAACACACAAACATGTGCAAAAATCCTGGTTACTTGTGGTCCTTTCATTAGAGAAAAACAGTTTCAGGATTTGTGGCAGAAGAGCAGGAGAGCATCACTGCATCAAGTAGGGGTGTCTCATCCAGATGCCCTCGACTTACAATTCCCATCACACTGCATAAAGATCACAGGCATTGTAGGCAAAAATATCTGGTGAGTCATACGTTGCCCACCTCAGTTAAATGCTTCACCAACCCACCACTTTTCCACTGATTATGCTCCCCTCCCTGCCCCAGGTCAAATGCTTCCAATTTGCCCATAGAATGCCAGGCACATGGTGTAGGGAGCACACAAAAACCAAACTGTGGATTAGAAATAGGCCGACACATTTTCTAATGTTCTAAGCAGAATATACATTAACTCAGTGGATCTGTCTACTGTGTGATTCATCTGCTGCCTAATAAGAATGCCAAACACTGAGTTGTTGTCGTTCAGTTGCAAAGTTGTGCCTGACTTTTCGTGACCCCATGGACAACATTCCTCCAGTTTCTCCTGTCCTCCACCATCCCCCAGAGCACAGCCAGCCCCACACCCACTGAGAGAGGTGTGTAAAAGACCAGTTCCTCTGAAAAAGGAAGATTCTGTTTCTACACCCATGTTATGCAAAATGTACATCAAATAGTAGACAGGGGAGGTTTTATTTAACAACCTGCAGACAGATAGAGGAACTTGTGTGCAGGCCACCGAGACTACTACAGTTAAAGGTGCCAAAAGGTGGAACCAGGAGGTCACCTACAGGGGCTGAGGCCCCAAATTTCTCACTTGGAGCCCCAAATCTCTGGGAGGTAATCTGCTCTACCATTGTGATGTTCACAAGGGCTCTGATTATCACTATTCCATTTGCTACCCCCCTAATAGCTGACTTTTGGCCCACATGTCCTTCTCTTCCTGCTACCCCCCCCCCCCAAATCTTCCTACCTGAGGTTTTTTCCTGAAATCAAATTCATGGCCTGTTCATACATCCTCTTTTACAAACAAGAAAGTCCTTGCAAGACAAGGTCCTTTAAAGGCACACACAGGGAGAATTTAGTGCAAACATAAATTAGTATGTGCACATTTCTGCAGTATCTTGGCCTGTAAGCCTAACCCCTGGGTCTTTTTGGTGTCCAGCACCATCCCTAAAAGGCACAACTCCATGCAAGTTTGGATATGAAAAACCCCACAATTTTGTGAGGGTATGCTGGGAGTTGTGGGAATTTTTTTTCTGTTTAAACTTGCACAGGATTGCACTCTGCTTCTTTTTAGAGATACTAATGTACCTAAAGGCAATTTATATGGGTTTTGTGGATCCTGTTTATTCCATTGAATTTTTACAACCTCTTCTGCCAAATTTGTCTGCCAGGAAGATTTAAACAGCCTTCCAAAAAACTGAGCTGTATCCAATGTTAGACCTACTTAGAGCAGACCCAATGAAATAAATAGAAGTTAGGCTCAGATTGAAGACTACCCAATATTTCCTTACACTACAGACAGAAGCATGAATTCCATAGGTGGAGAATATCGTATGGAAACTGCCACAGCATTTGAACACACAAGTTTCTAGCCACCTTTGTGTATGAGGATATCATTGTGCAATACACTGGCTGTGTGAAAGAGGCAAAGCCTCTGTGTCCTCAAGGTAATGGGCTACCATCTCATCTCTCATCACCTCCTTGAATTTCAACTTTCTTCCAACCTCTCTTTTTTTCTGCATTGCCCAAAGGCTCTGTATGTCTCATGCCTGAAAGAGGCAAATCAAAGGAAATGATGTGGTTTTGCAGGGGTGTCAGAAAGTGGAATATAGCTGAGAGGAGGGGCAGCCAGCTCCCTGTTGCTCATTTTTGCTGGGCAGGGCTGGTGCCAAGGGTAAAAATAACCGGACACCCGGTGAGGAGCTACACCCCAGCAGGGCCCACCGGCTTACTGCTCCCTATCCCCTCTTCAGCCTGTGTGTTCACCTGCCCAAACAATGCTGGTACTGAGGAAGAGAGGCAGAAATGTCATCGCCTGCCTGCTCGTTGGTGGCAGTGATGAGAAAGTGGCAGAGGCTGGGGTGGGGGCTGAGGGAGAGGGTCCACCGAGGGTGCCGTGCCTGAGGGCCTCAAAAGCTCAGGAGCCGACACCGAGGCTGGGTAATGAAGAAAAGAGCACTGGCAGGAAGAAGGCCGGAGTGCAAATTGGCAGGTCACAGGCCCTTGCCAAAACCAACTATCAACACATTTCAAATTACATGGTGGATGAGCAAGGATACAATTAAGGAAGTAGACACTGTCAGAAGAGAGGCCTGCTGGTCTGTGGCGCAGGGTGTGTTTTTCCTACCCCATTCTCTAATTAAAAACAACAACCGAGTGGTGGAGTGAGTGCTTTCTCTTCAGAAGCCCTGGTGGGTCTGCCGAAGCTGCAGTTGGTACCCACAAGGCACCTAATGAGGATTGTAAAATTATTGGGCTCTTTTATCTTGCCAGCTGAATGACTGCCTTGGCTAGCAGAAGGAAGGTCCCGCCCCATCTCCCTGTCCACCCAGAACAGAGCTCTTCTTTCCACAAGAGGGCCACGTTCATTTCCTGTGGAGCTCCCGGTGGGCCGAAGGAGATGGGGCCCACATACCAGCATTCTTTATTGTAAAGTTGTCAGTGCCACTAACTGGCCTTTAAGAGAGGCATTTCAGTGCTTCAGAATGGAGAAAAACTGCAAAGCCTAGAAGCCACCAAACTAGCAACAATGAGAGGAAAGAGGTGCAGCCTCTAGGAGGATGTCAGTCTGGTCAATGTATCAATAAGAGGGAGAGGACACTGACAAGGAGTGTTGGGAGTGAGTGGACACAGCATCAGCAAGATCATGAGCAGCAGTCAGGTTTCTTACAATTTTTCTTGGGTTGTTCTATGGCCCATTCTTACCAAACCACTCACAAGCCACCCTACAGTGTTTGGATGACACAATAAGCCACACTGAGAGCAAACAACACTACAACAAGCTATGGGTTCTCAGCATGGCTTACTCTTGGTTAACATAAACCATGCTAGTGCCATTGCACCAGGTTTAGCTATTCTGAACAAAAATGCCACACAACCCACCAGGACTTATAATGTTGTGAGCACCAAGTCAACTACCTGATGAGCTAATTTTCATGGCTGATGATGTGTACCCATTCAGCATTCCAAGGGGAGGGCTGTATTCAGAATGAAACTTGAGCTGAATGTTGCAGTTCTGCCTTTTGCAAATACTGATCCCAGAAAGTAGGTAAATATTTGTTATGCAATAGTATTATGTATTCTCTTCATTTGCATGAAATATCCATCATTTTGCATCAAAAGCACCCATATTCTTGTGCAACTTTAACCTTTTCCTGCCAAACTATCTTCTTACTTATAAGAGGAACATACGCGTACATGAAAAATAGCTGTTTCTGCAGTTTGAATGACAACAAAAATAACATAATGAGCTGCACATGTAAGTGAAGCACATGGCCATCATCTTCACAACAACCGTGTGAGATCAGTGAGGATGTTCAAAGATAGGCTGGACATGCACATGGTGGGCATGTCGTGAGCAGAGCCGGCTGGAGCTGGGGGTTAGACTAGATGGCCCAGGAGATCCCTTCTGACTCGCTCTGTTTCTATGTTTCTATTCCAGTTTTCAAAAGATGAACAGAAGGAAGCCAGTAAATGTCATAACAGTTGCAAAGTGTCAGACCCTACAACTGTACTGATTGTCTCAGAGCTGTGTCCATGTGGTTATGGTGCATTTGCAAACTGACAATAACCCACATAGGACTTTCAATTTGCTATTATTTCACGTAGCTCAACAACAACCTTGTGATGAAGGCCAGCATTCCATCCCTATTGCCTCTTCCTTCTATGCTACCTTGCACTGCTTCCTTCTACAGGTAGATTTTAACACATGTATCTCTTATTTCAGGCATTCTAAAAGCAATAAGAAATATTATTGCATATAGTGCTCAATATTAGAGACTTAGGAATGGTTAATGGTCACAACCTGTTTTTCTTTCTACTTTTTAAAATTATGCTTTATGCTATTATTGATGGGAAGGGGGTCAGGAAGGAAAAGCAAAAAAATGTATTACTTGAATTAGCTCAAGGAAAGCCATAACAGTTAAAATAGCCAAGAACCTTGTGGCACCTTAAACATGAAAAGATTTATTGCTGCATAAATTTTCACCATCTAGACCACTTCATCAGATGGAAGTGTTATCTCAGTTGGCAGGTTTACATATACATGGGCGTAGGGAGGGGGGAAGTGTATGTGCTGGATGCAAATGGATGTGAACTGCAAGAAATATGTCTTGTGACAAATAGTGAAAACTTAAATGAAACCAAAATAGCAGGAACAACAATTTACAACAGCATGAGAATATTCATTGTGCTTATTTTGCATATATACACAAATGCATACTGAATTTCAGGATCATTTGAACCCACTGGGCAGTATCCAAAGTGACACTATCATTAATGTAAACTCTGCTGCACAAGCACATTTAGCACGATACTGATAACATATGCTGGCACAGCAAGTTTTCCAGGAGGCCTGTCATGCCAGCTAATGCTATTTGCATGTTGCTAGACATCCCTAATAATAGTAATTTACATCCGAGCTAATGTCATATTGGATACAACCCACTGCTTAATGTTCCCCCTCCCTGACACAACACTGAATACCTGCCAACTGAGGCTAACACTTCATGCAACTGTTGAAGTGGAGACCAGATTGTGAAAGCTTATGTCTGGGCCGCAGGGGAAGGAGACCTCCTAGGTCAGTGGGGCTCCTCACCCACTGCAGCTTTTCTTCCCAATCATACATGAGCTATCCCTGGTGCTCCATGGCAAAGAACCTGTCTTGGACTTCAGCACCATGGATAGATCCTCTAACACCAAAAAAGCCAGGCAGCAACAGCTGAGGAACCCTGCTGACATAGGAGACTGCAGCCTCCCCCGCAGAGCAAGTCCTACTATTGGCCTCAGGTTGGAAGTGGGGAGGAAAGTGTTAGGGGAGATGCTTGTGCCCCACAGCCTATCCATGCTTCATAAACCAGCCAGCTGCCCTCAGTGGAGGATGCTATTCCAGCAACGGTTTTGAAGAAACGGCCCAGTCAGCTTTTGTACATGAAATGGGAGAGGGCGCCATCTTGTTTTTTCACTCAGTGCTTTTGGCTGGCCCTAGCACATGCCACACTTAGTCTTTAAGGCGACACAAGACTCCCAGGGCTTTTCTACAGGAATCTTTTAACCCACCTCTTCACTGAGGCTTCTACTTCTGGATCCCTTTTGGGATGAAGAACAGTGCCATCCCGTGTGTGCTTGTCAGGTGTTTTCCTTTCTCTGCCTTTCTCTCTGTTCAAGCCCCAGGTGGTGTTGTGCTACAGCAGAATAGCACAAATAGACGAGAGTTTCATGCTGCCTTTCAAAGAAATACTAGACTTGTCTAGTTATGGGACCAAAAACACTGTACCAGAAGAGAAGGATGTTGTACAGTACACCCACTAGCTGCCACAAGGGAGGAATCGTGAGTGCACCATAAAAGTTTTCTGCAGAAAGGCTCTTAGGGTGTAATTTTGCACAGAAAAAGTCCTACAACTCCCAGCATGCCACAGCCAAGACTGTTTTCTGCCTAAACTCACATAGGATTACACTGTTTAGTTATTTTTGCAGGTGCAGACTAACAGGCAGAGTGTTCCATGGCAGTTAACCCACTTTGGCATGGAGCTCGGCACCACTGGTATCTCCTATAATGCTCAGACTAAAGGCTGCAATGGATAAGGACCCTTGCTGATACAGTTACCTGCCTCCCTTGGTAACAGGGCAACCTGTCTGGAAATTGTTAGCATATTTCTTACTGTTGTCATGTAGTCCAGCCTTATATGTTAGAGGTGCAGAACCTCTTTCAGCACAGAATACAACCCTGAGACCTTCAAAACGCAAATGCAGCCTTCAGGGCTGCAAGAGCTTTGTCCCTGCTGTATAAGTAGTTCAGTTTTGTTTCCAGCCACGATCGATTAAGACAGAAAGGAAGGAGTGGGTGGGCTAGTACAAACATTTTGCAGGCCGAGGACTTCCAAGGACCTATTTCCAAGGCTGTGTGTGCACAGGTGCAGCCCTAGGACTGCAGTTTCAAAGGAATGGCGCACTGTTTCCCAAAAGATTAAGGCACTGGAGTTAGGATGGTGGATTGCATAGCTGAAAAGAACTTAGGATAACTCATCAATGATCTCAGTATGCAGAATGTGTGGCCCTTCAAATGTACAATTCCCATCAGCCCCAGCCTACACAGTCAATGGTGCGGGCTGCTGGGAATTGTAGTTCAACAACTGGAGGGCCACATGTTCCCCACCCCAATTCTATCTATTTATAGATATCCCTTCTTTGATATCCCACAAAGGGGCAAGAATCCACAGTTCTATGATTCTCATCACAACATAAGCATCTGCCTTTTACTAAGTCAGCCAGCTGGTTCACCCAGTCCAATATAGACTACTCTGACTGGTAGCTGTTCAGGTTATTGGCAGGACTCTTTTCTAGCCCTCCCTGGAGAAGCTGGAGACTGAACCGGGGCCTTTGGCAAGCAAAACAGGTGCTCTGCCACACAGTTCCAACGCACAGCACCCTCCTTTCTCGTCCCTGATACATCCCACATCATCTCATCTCCACCTCACATTGCACTGGCACTCACAGACATGAGCCTCATCCCCAACGTCTTCCTGTGCTCCAGCTGTGGGAAATATCTGGGATGCAGAATGCATATATCACTCATGATGCTCTGGAGGAAGCTTGTAACTGCTGCCGCCACCGCCTCCTCCTCCTTCCAACCCCCCCCCCCGCCCCATCACGCTAGCAAGCTTTGGCCTGGGAAAACATCTGAACCAGCCCATGGGACATGAGGGGAGGTCGCCAGGATGTGGGAAACTCTAGGAGAAAATGAAACATCTACATAGCTTAATAGGCCAACTATGCAGCTAGTGGGCCTCACAGCCTGATTGGCTGGGCTGCTTTTTAAAACAAAGGAAGACATTGCTGTTTTAAGGCATGTTACATCTGCAAAGCACTGGGGCAGGCGATTCTACTGAGTGTGAAGGGATCTTTCTAATCCCCTCCTCTGAGTGCTCCACAGATGGAAACAGAGAAGCACTAAGCAAGAAAGAAAAAGTGCCTAGATCAACATATGCATCTGTCATCAAACCTGAGCCACCTTGATCTCAATCCTTCCTGTCCCCTCTTGTGAGGGATTCACATATGCGGAAGAATGGGCTGGTAGAGGATTGTACCATCCCAGATTGCAAGTTGGCACATGCATCAATTAATATAATTGCAAAACCTCACTCTGTTTTGTCTTGCACTTCTCTTTAAAGTCCTGAACTAGGGGTGCACAACCTTTTTGGCCCTGAGAGCTGCATCCAGTATCTACAGGATAGTTACATATATCCTGAGGTACAGTGGTACCTCAGTTCACAAACGTCTCAGTTCATGACCAAATCAGTTCACAAACAAAAATTTCAGAAAAATTTTGCCTCAGGTTGCGAACTCCGCATCGGGTGACGACCACAATCATGGCCATGTTCCCGCACGAACACGTTCGCAATTGCGGCCATCTTTCCCGCTCACGGTCGCAGACAGACCTGTGGTCACTTGCTGTGAAGCTTATTGAATAATGGCTCCAAAGAAAGTGCAGAGCAAGCATGGTGGTAAAAAGAACGTGCAGAGCGGTAATGAAGGTGACAAGCACGTGCAGATTTTTTGCCAAAATTGACCCTGCAGCTAAGAGACAAAAAAGAGAGAAAACCCCTGAAAGGGAACTCCCCAATGTCCATGTGGAGGGGGACTCTCCTTCCAAATAATAACCTCCCCTCTACACCTAGGTTAGCGTTCTCTACTGTACTGTACTTTGTTATTCTTTGTTACTTTGTTTCAAATTTTTGTGGTTTAAATGGGGAAATTTGACTTGGTTCCTGACCTATTCGGGTCGCGACCAGAGTCGTGGAATGGATTAAGTTCATGAACCAAGGTACCACTGTACCTACATATGTTGTCACCAGCAAGACATGCAGTTTCTCCACCATCCCTATCTAATTAGGAAACCATTGCCTATTTGTAAGTAAGTGGCTCTGAATTGCTCTGCTGCATTTTCAAATAGCATCCCAAAAGCCACGCCTCTGCTCAGAAGGAAGCAGGACTGAATTAATCAGCATTTTCCTTCCCAGGCCTTGGCCCTTCTCCCTGCCAGAGAAAAGCACCTACCCCAATAAGCTACTGATCAGAGAAAGCATATTTTCCCTAACAATAGAGGCATTAGGTAAGGGCATTTTGGCCCTGTCCTGGATGGGGTTACACTCCCTCTAAAGGATGGGGCCCGCAGCTTGGGAGTGCTCCTTGACACAGAGCTGTCCCTGGAAATCCAAGTGACAGCGGTGGCGAGGAGCGCTTTCCTCCAGCTTTGGCTGTTTCATCAGCTGCGACCTTACCTGGACAAGCACTACCTAGCAACAGTGATTCATGCCCTCGTAACTTCCCAGTTGGGTTATTGTAACACACTCTATGTGGGGCTGCCCTTGAAAACAGTCCAGATACTGCAATTGGTACAAAATAGGGCTGCCAAGTTGCTGACAGGGACCGGTGGTTATTCTCAAATAACACTGCTTCTCTACCAGCTTCCCATTGAAGTCCGGGCCCAATTTAAGTTGCTGGTGTTAACCTATAAAGCCCAAAATGGCTTGGGACCAGGATACCTGATGGAATGTCTCCTTCCCTATGAGCCCTTGTGCCCTTTAAGATCTGCAGGAGAGGCTCTGCTCCAGGAACCCTCCCTGAAAGAGGTAAAGATGGTCTCTACCCGGAGCAGGGCCTTTTCTGAGGTGGCACTCAGACTATGGAATGCGCTCCCCAGAGAGGTTCGCCTAGCTCCGACTTCATATTTTTTTCGGCACCAGGTGAAAACCTTTTTATTTGCCCACCACTTTAAGAACTAGGAATTTTAATCTGGTTTTTAACTATCCACAGTCGCATTTTGGTTTTGTTTTTGGTTTTGATCTTGATTTTGTTTTTGACTTTTTTTTCATTGGTGGTATGTTACTGTTGGTTTTATGTACATTCTTAATTATTGTTAATTGTTGTTTTGATTATGGATTGCTTATTTTGATTTCTGTAAGCCATCCTGAGACATTTAGCGTATAGGACAGGGTATAAATATATTACATAAATAAAGATAATCTGGACTGCTGAAAAAAGGTGCACGGGGTGATACTGGATTTGTGGGCTGCCACAGAGGCAGCCAAGGGCAGCTTGGAGAGCCAGTGTGGTGTAGTGGTTAAGAGTGAGGGACTGGAGATCTGGGATCTCTGGGTTCTAGTCCCGGCTCGGCCATGGAGCTCATGGGGTGGCTTGGGACTGATTGCAAGTCCCAACCTACCTCACAGGGTTGTTATTGTGAGGATGAGATGCAGAGGAAGAGGGAAAGCCACCATACTTCCTTGAGTTCCTTGAAAGGAACAAAGGTGGGGTATAAATATAAATATAATAAACAAATAAAATATGGCCCATGGGTTGTGCACCCTTGACATAAATCATTTGGTTTATTAAAAAGGCTGCCTGCACTCATGCAAACCTACTTGGGTATTCAGACTGAGTCACTAGGCGATGTGATTTGAGAAGGGGAGAACCCACTTCATGTGCAAGTACAGGCTCCTGGAAGAAGGACCATTTCCCACATCAGTTCAAAAGGATCTGTATGGGGCACAATACCACAGCAGTTTGGCATTCTGGTCGTCCTTGATGCATTCCCTGCGTGGCTGCCAAGCAAAGGCAAAAGAAAGAGAGAGTGGTTTAAAGGGAATGCAAAGGGGAGCCTGCAGTACAATTCTGGACAAGTCAAGCAACAGCTATGCCAAATGATGCATGCAAACCTTGAGTAGTTTGGGGCTGTTGTCATGGTGGTATATTAAGGGCTAATAAACCCACAGTTTGCAGACATGGTTCAGAGTGTTTCCATTTTTCTGTGAACAACCCACAACTGTTGCAAGCCACAACTGGTTTGTATTACATAATCTCCAAGCAGTGGAATCAGAGGTTGGTAGTACGACATGTGAACTTGGACAACTGCATAGTTTAGTCCCTACATAAGCCAGCTCTCAAGGATCACCTGTCACACTGCCAACCTCCAATTGTGCTGACTGGAGATTGTTTACAGAAACCAGAAGTGGGTTGTTTTCAGTACTTATCTCCTCGAATCATAGGGTAAATTTTGTTTCATTTATTCCATTTCAATTATTCCATTTTCATACTACCCAGTAGCTGAAACTCTTTAGATGGTTTACAAAGTTGAAAAACCATTAAAATATGTTCTACTGTGAACTGTCCAGGAAACCTTCAGGTTATGGGTTAGCATACAAACATTGGCTTGTTGGCAGTAAAGTGATGAAACAACTTTTTACATAAGGCATATAAACAGTCAGCACACAGAGACACATATCAATGCTAAATAATCCACAACAAGGAAAAAACTTCAACCTGATTAAAACCTCATACTATGTTGCCAAATGCCTAAGAGGAAGGTACGATACTGGTCTCAACAGAGAAGGCCAGCTACCTTGCTGCCACCTCCCAAACCTCCTCTAGTCCATGACTGCCATCATGATATACAAACTGGGTCTCTCTCTCTCTCTCTCTCTCTCAGACAGACACTCACACACACACACACACACACACACACACACACAGAGCGAGAGAGTCCCTAATTTGGGGAGACCTATTTTTTTAATTCCTTAATTTAAAACATTATAATAACTCAGTTGTTTTATTGAAATCCTGCCTCTTCTGATGTAGTAAACAAAAAACAAAACAAAAAAAAAAACCCAAAGAAACACCATTCAAAGAAATGCTGGCCATTTTTTAAAAAAACCAGGAACAAACTCAAAACCAACTTGTACTTTTCATTACAGTAAAGAGGAGGTTAACCACAAAGAAGCCATCAGCAACCAAGTCATTTTTTTAAAGCATGCCAAAAAAATATTACTCTATACAGGAATACAGGATGCTGCCTTAGGAAAGCTGCTGTCAGGAAAACTGAACCTAGACCCTTGGTCCCTCCAGCCCTGACTGTCAGCAACTGCCCAGTGTCTCAAGTGGCAGCTTTTTCTATCCCTACCTGGAGATATCAGAGGTTGAACCTGGACCTTGTGCATGCTAAGCATGGATTCTGCTGCTCTTCCTTGCTGTACCCCAAAAGTGAATAAAAGAAGGCATACACAATGCGTCTCCCGGGAGCATATCACACAATCACAAAGTTGCGCAGTCATCACTCACCTAACTTCTGCACTTGGAGAAGGGCCTTCAACAACAGTCTTAGCAAACATGCAAGTTCACATGAAAGCGTGTAGCCCTCCAGATGCCCTGGACATGTGCCGTTATAGGTCCAACCGAACACACGGAGTACAGTGCAGCAGTAAGCTGCTCTGAACTTTAGAAATACAAACATGAGAACTGTTTTATTGAATGAAGGCAAAGTCCATGTAGTCAAGTGCTGTCTCCAACAGGGGTCAGATATCTTTGGGAAGCTCACACGCAACTAAGGCAAAAGAGATGGCTGCCTTTGTTTATCTATTCCCAGCATCTGGATCCAAGCAAAGATGCAGTGGTTGGATCAGGACTGGGGAGAACCCAGGTTCAAATCCCTGCTGAGCTACTGAGTTCACCGAGGAACCTGGAGCTAAACACTTTTGTAGCCTATGGTAGCTCACAAAGCTGTCAGGGGGATGACAGAGTTGGGGAACTGGGGAAAACACGCTGGCTGCCTTGATCTCCTCAGAGGAAAGGCAGGATACAAATTTTAACTCATCATCAGGAGGGGCTATCAGGATTTGGCTATTGTGGCAAATAGAGAGCATAAATGTAGGATATAACTGAATATGCATGCCAATGATACGTAAAAGCAGTTTGTTCAGGGAGCTGGGATTTTTCACCCACTCCTTCCTAGCTTCCACTGACTGACCAGCCTTCCTCCCAGGGCCTACCACCCCCATGTGGAAAGGGACAAATGTATATCTCTGCCAGACCATAGGAAGTTGTTTTACTGAGTCGCACCTTTGGAGACAATGATTAGGGGCAATGGTTCTCCAACATTTCAGGCAGCAATCCTTCCTAGTCCTGCCTGGAGCTGCCAGAGCTTGAACTGGGGGCTCTGTGCATGCAAAGCAGGTGCTCTGCCACTGAGCTACTGTCTCCTCCTGAAGATCAGGGTATAGTCCCTGCATAGTATAGTCCTCCCTTGAAGAACACTCTTCCTGCCCACCTGCTTGGAGATGACAATCCTACACCAGGTAGGTTGCAGTTCTTCTATTTGCTCACATGAAGCACAGGCAGTTTTTTCCCTCTGTCCCAGCGGGGGCAGCATTAAGGGAACCAGCAGCACTGGCTAGCTGTCCCATGGATGGAGACTAAACCTGCTCACTACTGGGCCCTCCTTCCAGCATCGCCACTGCGTCTCCTCCCACTGCGTCCTCCCGGAAATGCTCTCTCCTTTCCAGAGAGCAGAGCTGTGTTTGCAGAAATGGCCCACGATCCCGCAATTAAAAAGAAAGAAAAAATGTCCCCAGAACAAGAACAGCAGCAGCCTGGAGTTAAGTGGCTGGTCCTCCAGCTGCAGCCTTTGGCCTGGCTCCAAGGCCATAATTACACAACTTAGAAGAGTGGCCCCATGTGGGCTTAAGGGGCCAGAGGTCTGGATCTCGGCAGAGTCTATGGCCCAGCTCCTGGGACTGTCCCTGAATCAAGCTCCGTGGGGGAACAACACAGTTCAACCAAATCTGCTAGATAATAGTCAACTGTAGGAATTATTCCAAAATTCAGGGGGCAGGGGTTGCTTGTTAGTTGTATTCCCAGGATGTTAGAAATGTAACCCCAAGGCAGGGAGATGTAGCCTTGGTTTCCTTCCTGTTTCTCGTTTATAGTATAGGGAATGACAAGCTGGATCCCAACTGATTCCCTTCCTGGGAAGCAATTCAACAGCAATATGTGCCTTTAAAACTCTCTGGTTGGAATGCAAGGCATGAGCCGCCTGCTTTGAGGGGACAAAAGGTACCATAGTAGAAGGCAGGTGAATGGCAAGTAAGGAATTACAGTTTCTTGGCCTACCTATTAGCCTGGCTGAAAACTCAGGGAGGGGCAAGGGAGCTGATGAGTGATCTGAGAGTAAACCTCTGATATTGCAGCACTGCCTCTCCCAATACGGTGCCCTCCAAATGTTTTGGACTTCAACACCCATAAGCCCCAGCCAGCATAACTGGTGGTCAGGAATGCTGGGAGCTGAAGTTCAAAACTTGCTCAGAATCCAAGATAGGAGGACAGTAGCAGCCCCAAGAAAAAGAGCGACAAGGAAAAGTAACTACAGGGGATATCGGGACACATATGATGCAGGAGCCTTGATAGAGCTAAGAGAAATAAAAGTCCATATGCTGTCCACCAAAAGCTTTATGCCCACCCCTGAACTGGAAAAAAATCAATTCATTGTACTAAGGGCAAAAAGCTGAGGAAACTCCTGATCAAGTTTCCGCTGTGCCCCAAGTGACCCTTTCCACCTCACATCCATCTGCAGAATGAAGATAATAATACTGGTCTACCTCTCAGGGCTGTTTAGAAAATTCATGTGAAGCATTTTGCACTGTAGAACATGCTATATATTCTCCCTATAATTACTGTTAAATCAGAACCTTAGATTCAAGTCTCTAAAACACACCGTCTTTGTACCTCAGACTGAATCATCAGCAGAAACAGAAGACTTTGGCTTTCAACACAGCACTGAACCTTCTGCATTTCTCTGCGTCTCACCATCCATAGCTACGGGCCTGCTTGCAGACAAAAAGGTTCCCACTGTGCTCAGAAGCAGCTGCACAGCCCCCTGCAGCTTCCCTTCGGATCGTGCCATCTGACCCTTACCTCTTGGCTTGAGCTTGTTCCCATGAGCTGCAGCTGCCCCACTCCTACCAACCTCTAAGTGGTGAACATGGTCCCTCATGCTCCTGTGTGACTGGCGCTTTGTGCCATGCCACACTTCCCTCGCGGAGCATTCCGAGGCTTTAGCCAGAGCCTTTCCACTGCAGCTTTCCTGCTCTGGCAGCCCCAGCATGCCTGGCTGCAAATTATCTGCAGGAAAGTCCCAACAGGAAAGCACAGAGCTACATGACCCTTCATCTATCTCCCAGCATGGCAGTTTCCCAGCTCCGTCTCTTCTTCTGTCTCAGGGACAGTCCAAGCCTTAAAAAAAAAGAATGCAGCTGAGTAATAGGGAAAATGACGGGAAACCAGTCTAAAGGGCTCTGGCCAATGGGCCCCAGTGAGATATGGACTCTTGACGGATGCCCAAGCATGCCTACCCTTGACACTGGCTCTATGTATAGATTTTGAAAGTTGCTGTACTACCCATGGAAACCGGTTGTTACCAAACAATGATGAAGGACTGTTCAGCTACTAACCTTAGGCTGACCTCTGCTTAGTTCTTTTAAATTGTAATCTGAATTCAGGGAAATTCTTGCAACCTATTTGTCACCCAAACATTAAAAACCTGGCTTATGCCACCCAAACCCCCAGGGGGTTACATTCACTCTTTCTTGTGTACCCCAACTTTTACCTCTCTTTCCTTCCTATGTGCGTCATTGAAATTGAGACTGTATGCTCCTCTGGATAATGATCTTGCTCTTGCTCCACATTTATGGAGCTGTGTAAATAATAAATAAAATGATAATGCTTCCCCCTTTCGAGTGTTAAGGCTTGAACTGTGTCCCCCAAAGTAATTAAGCTGTTTTCAGGGCTCCAAGAGAGCCAAAACTTTTCATGCACCCTGCTTCCAGTATTTTTTAACACTGAGCGGTCAAAAATGCAGGATGCAGTGTTTGTCTCATAATAGCGGCACGTACACTTCAGCACAGAACTAACAGACCCACACAAGGAACAGAATGTCAGGCTGTGGGAGTTTTCTTGCTCCCACACGTACTTGAATAAGCCTTTGCAGTGGGGGAGATTCCCAACAGGCACGAGGAACATGTGTCTATGCTGAATATATACTGAATTTCAAATTGCATGGAGTGACCTGGTTTGCACTAAGACGGCAAGGGAAATAAAGTACAGCAGCTTATTTCACCTGTCCCACGTACCTGTTGGGTTTGAGTGATTCCCCTCAACAGTGTGGCTTGTGATCCTGGGGATAGTGGCTTGTTGCCACGGTTAGCAAGCCAAGCCAGAATAAACATGCCAGTTTTAGAGTGCTGGGGTGGCTGGTTAGTCAGGGCAGTAAGACACTCTAGCAGGTGAGATGCTGCAACTCCTGCAGGCAGGTGCAGCAGAAAAAATAAGGCTTATTTTCCCTGCTTTGATTCTACAAAACTAGGCCACCATGTCTCCAAAGAGCCCAGAACCCAACTCTCTGATTGACCTTACCTTGGCTTCACATTTCTTATGGGTTGCCACCTTGCACACTGCAACAGAAAAGAAAGAGACATTCCAGAGCTAGACTCTGCAGCCTTAAAGGAAGACACTCTCCTGCATTTTTCACTAAGTAGAGCGCTGTGAACAGGGCAACGGTGAGTTTGGTTGACGGTTTAAAGCCCAGAGCAGCTCTACAGCCACTCTGTGATTAAAGATGCTGGGGAGTGGGAGGCAGCTGTTTAGATGGAAACAGCAAAAGCTATAAGTTACAACCTGCTGGTGGTTTTTGTATTTTTGGCCCCACCCCTTTGAGCTCGGCTTCTGCTTCTTCTGCCTTTGGCCTGCCCACCACTCTCAGGAAGTTTCTCTGAAACAGAATTTAGCCCTTGAAAGGTGGTTGGGATAGCAGGAGAGTTTTTACCTTTACAGACGAGTCCCTGGACTTCAATGGATTCCTTACAAACGACACATGCCTTTTTCTTCTTCTTAAATACCTTCTCTTTGAAGCTGTGAGGCTCAGATACCTTTCCAGGCTGAAATGACAAGCAAAGGCACAAGAATTCGATATGGCGCATACAGCTGGACAGTGTACAGTTTGCACATTTATTTAATCCACAATTCATTTGTTAACATGTCCACGACAGCTAATTTGCTAAAAGGCCACCAAGGTGTTGATCTGAAGCCAGTGAAGGCTGCTTCTCACTGGATGAGCTGCACAGCTGTGGTAGGTAGCAAACTGCAGCAATGTTATTAGGCACAATGGCAGCAGCACACAACTTGTCCATCCAGCAGGCTTCAGCAGAGGGGATATGTGACCCTAACTCATATGTTATATATTGTTCAGCCCAATCCTATGCAGGGTTGGTGCATCACAGATGTAGGTAAGCCTGGCTCTGCACAGAATCTGAACATGTGTTAAATACACTAAGCACCCTTACCGTGCTATCTGTACAACCACAGCAGATGTCACACCTTTTTCTTGTTTTAAATATGATGAGTTGCTCTGTTCATTAGCACTGAGTCCCATACTTCTTTAGCATGAAGATCCCATACTTTGTATTTGGCAAATTGGTAATGGATGTTCCAGTTACACACACACACACACACGTCTGGTACAGCAGTTGGAGTGTTGGACTGGAACAAGGGAAATCTAGATTCTAGTCCTCACCTGGCCATGAAGCTTTGAGCTAGTCAATGGCCTAACCTAGAAAAATAACTCCATGGTCAGGCTCTGTTTAGAATAGTGTGTATCTCCCCATCTCAGAAAGCACTGGAAAATGAAAAGGTCCAGAAAACTAAGGACAGAATGTTATACATGTTTAGACAGAAAGATATCTTTCAACTCCCAGAATTCTCCAGCCAGCCATACTGCTTGGGGAATGCTGGGAGTTAAGTTAAAAAAAAACACACACACAAGTCTCATCATTATAGAATTGCACCTCAGGGTTGCAATCCTAGGCACACATATCTGGGTAGTAGATCCTTTTCAACTCAGTAGGAGATATGCCTAAATTAACATGGATTGTACTCCATAAAGAACATTGGAATGGAGCATATGCCTTATGAGACTGAAACATCTTACTTTATAAAAGACAGAGGACTAAAAGAAGGCACAGAAAGAGAAAAAAATATTTCTTTACTGCCTCTACATGATTTGCGTTTTATAAATGTTTATCTCTCTCATAGCTCTATATAACAATGTCATCTGTTCAAGGTGACTTACAATAAAGTCCAGGAAAGGCAAAAGGACGTATGTCCTCACAGAACATAGAATTAATTTGTGGGATTCACCAGCACAACATGTGAAAATAGAGATTAGCTCAGATGGCCTTTTTAAAAGAAAGTAACTGGAAAAGAAAAGGGTGATTAGATAAGTTCACAGAGCAGCTTTCCCCAACCTGCTGTCTACCAGATGTGCAGAAACACAATTCACAGACCCCGCAACCAGAGTTTCCAGTGGGTGTGTTGGCTATGAATTATGGAAGTTGTACTCCACACATCTGGAGGGTGTGAGGTTCAAGAAGGCCATCATAGAGGAAAGGTTTACTAACATCTGTTAACAGTGACGATTAAATAAGGCCTGCATGTTTAATCAACAGCAAATGATCTTGATGTCCTGCTTATGCTCCTTCTAAAAGGTCCTTACTGGTTTTGCTCTTGGAAGGAACAGATTAGATGAATGTCACTCAAAGATCCTATGATTTCACTGTAAATGTTACAGCCATCAATTAAATATGCACGCTAGTAAAACATAGGTAGTAAAAGGCTTATTTTGCTCTTCAACAGTTTCACACATGTGTCTTAGCATGGCAAGACCTCAGAAGAAGCATTAACTTGTGTGCAAGAAAGAGAGAAAGAAGAGAGAATATCTCTTTTAAGATGATTTAAGTTGTGTTATTTATTAGATTCCATCAATACCTTAAAAAAAGACTCAAAGCAACTTATAAAATTTAAAACAGCTAAAAATTATCCAATAAAATACAACCATCCTGTAAAACAACTAAAACAATAATAACAACCATAAACATTCTGATTCATCTGTCATATACCAAAACATTATTTTAAAAATTGTTTTTAAAAACTAATTATCTTTTTAAAAACAGACAGCTTATTGCCTAATTAATCAGAACACCTATCTAGCCAAAAGATCAAGTGTTCTAACCAATGAACTATTAAGGGTCCAAGCCTATATGTCGTTAGCTGGGAAAAACCCCCTATGACTCCCAGCATTCGCTTTCACCATAGATGCCTGGGGAACGCTAGGAGATGTAGGACTTTGCTCCAGCAGAAAATGAATAGGATTGCACCCTATGTTTTGCAGCTATGACACCGGGTGGCTTTTGATCTGATCCAGCAACACAATTCTAATACAAATAAAATCATATTCAGATGTATGTAATGGAAAAAAACGCAAGCACAAAATTGCTCCACTTATTTATTTATTAAATTTAGATCCTGCCCCATTAGCCAAAAAGGCCCCCAGGAGGACCTTGGAAGAACAAAAACTAAGGGGAGCATTCATGTGATATATTAGAAACTGCACAGGACATTCCTCCGTAAAGTGCAGGCCTAGCATGCAACCCTCTATAGAGAGCAAGAATGTGCATGCTAAGGGTTTATTAGATAAATTCCCTGGAATGGTGGGCCTCGGGTCAATGTTCAGTGTTCTGTTGGAAGGAGGCATGCATCATCCAAATGAACGTAATTATCTCAAGTTAAATGGAGAGAAGAAAAAAACGTACCACTGCTATTTTCATCCTCAATTAAGACTAAGGGGTGGGGTGGGAGGAAATACATACTTTCAACTTTATCTTAGGCAAAGTTTGTCTATGGATAGATGGAGTTAATCCAGAATTTATTACTTAGAAGAACTAGCAAACATTCAGAGCTGTAAGGTATGTGGTGTCTGGAATCGAGCCTTTGCCAAGGTAGCCCTGTAGCTGTGGAATACCTTTCCCAGAGGCTGACCATTGAACATGTTATTGAAGTCTAACATTTTACTGAAGATATTGAACACAGTGCTGTTGCTGAAAACACTAGTCTTGTGTGGATATTCTGCTGAAAATGGCAGTCATGCATGAAAGTACCTTTCAGCTCCGTAGTGTCTCAGTGAATTTAGCGTGTAGAGTGAAGTAGGAACTGCTTAGTCTAACAATGTCAGGACTTTGGGTATGCTAAACCACATATTCCCACCAGTGGCCCTGGGTTCCTCGTATCATGTAACTTTGCCCTTGGGAAGCAAGTTAAGCATTCGTACCATTTTAGCAGACCTCTGGTGGTTTTGGTTTTAATTGTTTTGAGGGAAAATGCTGCTCCCTTTGCTATCATTCTGGTAAACTCTGAACTTTGTCAGAATTATTTGAGATGCTTTCTTATTGAATTAATTCATTGCGAAAGGATTTGAGTTGTCTCTGGCAGCAAAGTGATGCAGGCATGTTGAAAATAAAACAAATACACTGAGGAGAAAACAAATTCTCCCCGGTCTATTGTGCAATGACCCTGTATGTTTTGTTTTTAAAATTTAGCTCACCTCTAAACTGCTTTCTGCGATACATGGAAAGCATCTCTTTGTGGCATGCAATGTGATTTGAATTACATGGTTTGCTTTTTAAATTGGAGATTGCATGTGGATGGGCAGTCCTGCCTCATAGAAGGGAGCTTTTGGGTATTTTGCAACTCTTATCCTGATGAATTATTATTTTATCATTACATTGCACTTATATCTTGCCTTTTTTCCTATTGTGAGAAAACAAAGATGGCTTACAAAGCTCCACTTTATCACAACAACAATGCTGTTTGATAGGCTAGGCTGAAAGCGAATGACTGGCCCAAAGTCACCCTGTGAGCTTCATAGCTGAGCAGGGACTGGAGCCTGGATCTCCCATGTCCCCACGCCTGACACTCAAGCTGCCACACAATGATTATGTTGTTATCTCAGCACACTCAGGGCACAATCTTCAATGACTGCAAGTTTCCAAATTCAAACTCGGAGACTTCTGGTCATTCTATGCAGAGTTGTGGAGGTATTCTTCACTTCCTTGTCCTCCCTGTCAGATAATGAGAGGATCTCCACATGCTTCCAGGCACTAGGAAGTGTGAGAGAACATGTTGCATCAACAGCTGCTTCACTTGTCCCTCCTTCTTGTTATCGTATAACTTTCTCCTGGTCCCTCCCTTTCCTCCTCCTCTTCACTTCTGCAGTAAGCAACATGTGCTCTCTCACTGAGAAAAGCTTAAGCTATCCTTCTTTGATGAAGTGTATAAAGTCATGAAGTTGATCTGAATGTCTTGTAAGCTCTTTCTGGCCTGTATATTTGTCTTCATGCTTTCTTTATATAAGACAACTCTGCTGCCAATCACAGTGCACTTCCCAACACAGGCCCTCCTACGTTTTTCACTTGAAGGATTTTTTCCCCCTATCAAGTTGCAGCCTTTCAGAGAAGGAAGCTGGAGAGGTCTCAGGGTAACTCATATCCTGGTCTCTCCAGTCTCCTCCCCTTTCCAAGGTCACTTTCCTGACTGCAATGGCCAACCAAGATTGATGTCTATTGGTCTTTCTGCATCAGGTTGAAGGGAGACTTCTTCCGTTGCTGCACGCCAAGCCTGGAGTGCTGTCTCCAACCTCAGATCACAGAATCTGAAACAACCAATGGCCCCTCGGATGATGTCCAGGGACCACTTGACCAAGATCTCATTATACCGCTCTGGGTTAGTTATTATGGAATGACAGGGCTACCAACCCTGGTTCTTTTGCCACACGTTTGAATCTCCTTTCTACCCAGTGAAAGCAAGCCTTTGGAATTGCTGCTTTCTCATTCTTCAGTCAACACAACTGACTTTTAAGAAAAAAGAGTATTAATCAATGCTGAGGTGAAGTGTATCTAATGTGCACTGTGCAGTTTGAATGTACCCTAGAAATTGTATGTGGTCTGAAATTTTATAAGATTAACCTATGTAACATAAAGGGCTGTGTACAGTTTGCATTGTAAAAAAATAAAACCAATAGTATGTGCCAAGGAAACCTGAATTCTGTAGCATAATTTATGCAAATTATCCCAATGTAGTCTTTCTCATTGCTGTTTTTAATTATTCTTCTAGTCCATTCTGCTCATTTTCTATGTCAATTCATTTTAAATTTTAGGTCAAATTACCAATATTCTCTATTTTAATGATGACACAAATAATACTTGCACATATGTAAGTATTTCCTTGGACCTAATACATATACATAAATCTATAAAGAACTAGCTGTAGAATCTTCTGCATGTTTACTCAAAAGTAAACCTCAATGTATTCCCATGTAGCTGTTTATTTACATGCTTAATAATTAAAGGGTTTGTGCAACATGTGTCAGTAATTTAAAAACTGCCAACTTTCATGGAAGCAATAATAATTTTCCATCTGTTCATGATGATCAGAGGCATAGTGCAAAAGTTTCATCACTGATAAGTGGAATAGTATACCACTGAGATTTTAGAGAACCAAACATTGTCCACAAGCTTTCAAGCATACCTTTGCAAACCAAGAGGGCTAGTAACCTGAATGAGAAGAGGAAGTGAAATGTCATCAATTTTTCTGAAAGAAAAGAATATCAGATAGCTATCATATTGTGGAGTTTATTTGTACTTGTTCAGAACCTGTTATCTGACATCTAATATTCCTTGAAAGTCAAACTCAATTTGAATGTCTTAAAAGCTGCCAGAGAATGATCAGCACAGATGAATATGCTGTCCTGCTTAAGAAAACCGAAAATAACAATTAGCTAGAGATGGAATTTCTGCACAATTTGGAAGTGTATGTATTAGCAATGCAGATGCTCTTAAAAAAATAAAAAAAAAAGCCTATACCACCCACACATATGGAACGGTTCCTTTTTGCAAGCCTCATCACAGCAGCCCTGATCACCCAGCTGACAGATTTTACAAACGACCTTTCCTAGCCCTCTCCCCTTCGAGCCCCTTTCCTGGATGCTGAGGGCACGAAGCTTGGATTACCCAGAAGTGGAACAGCTGTCCTGCCAGAAAAAGAGCTGCATTCCAGCTATGCAAAGTGTGGGGGGTGGCAGGGGGGTAAGAGTATGGAATGTCGCTACAAATTACCAACCAAGACTCCCACACTTCACCATTCTGTTCGAAGGCAGGAGGGTGTGTGTGTGGGTGGCAGGGGGGTATAGCAGAAGCCCAAGCATTTTCAAAGAGGGGCTTGCGTGTGCAACAACCTCACAAACTCAGCATCAATGCCTGGGGACTCTGTGCCAATAAACCAAGATCCTATCTCTTCAAGAGAATTCCCCTGGCTTTTAAGCTGCCTTGAAGCATACAACAAAAACATAGCGGGTTTTGCAATACTGAAAGCCTATTTTGAGCCTCACTGTTGCGTGCCCTTCCGAAAGTCCGCTGATGAAAACAGAAGCATGCTGCTCAGTCCTCATACCAGGATCACTTTGTGAACCACACTCCGCTCCATTAGCACATGTTGCCGGCTTGCTTTCATTTACCCCTTGCAATGATGGTTTGGTGTTGTTTGAAAATAGTGGCTGGGGGATTTTTTTGCTTGTTTTGTTAAAGATAGGCTGTAATCAATAAAAACAAAACAAGGGGCTGGAGGAAATATTTTGAAGCCTTGTAGAGCTCTTCTACTTGGGGCTGGCGGGCGGGGAGGACGAACAGAGGAGACATGGTAGAGGTTTTCATATGAAGAACCAATGTATCCAGGTTGCAAAAGTTGGAACTGGTACAGGGAGCAAGGCAAGTCTGGTAGCCCCAGGAGGAAGGGGGAGTCCAATATGCCCAAGCTCTGGTTGCTGGGGCTTGAAAGAACAGGTACAGGTAAGCTGTCCAAAAGGCAAGCTGGCCTAAGGAAGCAGGAGGCTTCCTGGGCAATGTAGGCCTTCCCATGCAAGGAGAGGAAGGAGAGACTGAGGGAGGCTTCCTGGGACATGTAGTTCTTTTCTTGCAAGGGAAGGAAGGAGAGAATGAAGGATGCTCTGTCTGAAAGTGTGTGTACACAAGCCCTACTGAATGGACCATTCATGCTGGGCCCAGCCTGGCAGCCCTCACTATAAATAGCCATGAATCCCGTGCTTTGTTGCAGCAGTTTTTACTGCACAAACAAGTTATCTGTTTAAAAGGGCAAGAAGCTGGAGCCTCTGACCCAGGCAAAGGGATTGGGTGGGGGAAGCAGCCCAGCAAGAGGCAGCTTTTGAAGCTCAAGATGGGGAAAGGCTTGTTTTCAAGACACACCTCTTGATATCTGTTTTTTCTAGGAGCCAAAACAGACAGTATGTACTTCAACTGTGTCTAGTGGCTGTATCTTTTTGCTAATTAACTTTACTCTAGAGTAGATGCAGGGTCCACAACTTGGATCTGAAACACACACTACCACCACCATGCAAGGGTACCAATTACAGATTGGGGTGCTGCTCCTACTCTAGAGTAAATGTAAAAAGAGAGGAGCTGCTGGACACAGGTTTAAACTTGTGTCTGTTTTGGTCTTAAGAGGAATGCATGGAGCACTTACAGTTGAACAGAAAAATGCCTGACCTGTATTGATACCACCAAGATGATCTGAGGGTCATAAGATCCTCTAATCAGTAGGCATGGCTGTCTGATACTCTTCTACTCTCTGTCAGTCCAGTCAATGAGCAACTAAACTCTTATGTGAAATTTCCCCAGTCCCTCTTACATACATTCACACACACACACACACACACACACACAGGTTCACTAGAGTCACCATTTACAAATCACCAAAAGACAAGAAATGCATCACCCCTGAAAAAGACGACACATATCTACATGAAATTTCCATGGGCTACTTTCTTGTTTTGATGTAAATTTAGATATAATAACAATTACTATGATTCCCAGTGCTTTTTTTGTAAAAAAAAAAAAAAAGGTGCCGGAACTCAGCAGTAAGACGCACACCATACACACCAATCCCATCTCACTCTCAGATAGCAGATAGCAGACACAAAAGCAGCCTGCAGGCACTATGTTAATGATGTTTGCTGCTGATCTGCTATGCTGTTCAAAATCACTTCCTAAAATCCATTGGGAAAAAAAGGTGCCGGAACACCGTTCCGGTGCGTTCTATGACAAAAAGAGCCCTGATGATTCCTGTATTTAAATAGCAATGCAGAGCATTTCACCATAGTGTGGCAGACAAGTGAACAAGTGACTTGTTGCTCCTTGCTCAGTCTGCTACCCAGAAGCTAAGTGTTGATGGGCAACTTCAAGCTCTCCCTTCTGCTGGGTTGCCTTCTTCTTCTTTTAATTGCTAAACTAAGCTTGACTGGCACAGCTCTTCAAACACAGCCAAACCTTCCAACAGACCACAGACCACAGGCAACACTTCGAACAGAGGACTGCCCTTTGTTTAATAAATAAGACACATGGCCACACTGGATTCACCCCTGCAAGGCTGTTTTAGTAGTTTCTAGAGATTTCCAGACATGAGCCCCCAGATCAAAAGTAAGCCCAGATGGAAGAAAATGGTGATGGAGACTTGCAGGAGAGAGTCAACAGGCACGGAAAGGATTAAACAGCATTACCTTCGACAACCACATGCTTCGCCTTGTCTTACAAATGCTCCTCTTCTCCCATCCCCTTGCTGCCATATTGATGTTGCCTTACCAAACATGGGTTTAAAAACCATTCATTTGCCCAGGTAACCTACAGTTCTGCTCAAAGGTCCAAAACAGACATTACTTTAAACTTTGTCCAAAATTTATCTCTTTTATTTTTTTCTAGAGTAGGCACAGGGGTTCTGATCTAGATTTTAAGCCCTGCCACCGCCCCCCCCCCCCCCCGCTCAGATTCTGGTCCAGATTTGGATCCCCATGCCTCCTGTAGAGTAAAAATAAATAATAAAGTCACTGCTGGACACAGATTTAAATTCCTCTCTTCTGGCCCGTATTTGTGGAAAGCTCAAGATAGAAACAAAGGGGTCTTTTGCCTCTTCCCCTACATGAGCACCTCCTTCCTACGCAGTTCAGCGGCTTACCTGCCAAAGGGCTCCTTCACTCTGTGTTGATGGGTAGAAAGAGCACCTCTGCCAGTATTCTTACCTTATACGCCTCGATTTCTCAATCGAGGGGCACACAAGAGCCAGCTCTGACCAAGCCTTTGCTGCTTTTCAAGTAGGCAGCACAGTGGGGGCTTGGTCAGCATTTGCCAGTATGTTGAAGAACACTCTGCCAGTGTGTTGGCTCACATGGAAGAATGTAGTTGAGAGGGAACGATATGAGAAGATCTTTGAGATCAAGGGCTATGATTTGTTGGGGGTGGTGGGGAGGACAGATCTGGAACCTGTAGGGGCTGGGTTGGATTCCCAGGGCCCCCAATTCCTCTGTCTATTCTAAGACGAGTTTCCCGACACCCCTTCAGAGGTTTTCCAGAGATGGTAATGCAGCAAAATTCTGGCCAGCATGCATACTTCCCCATTCCCATTTTACCTTTCTAAAAATCCTGCAAGCAAGAATAGGCTGAAAGATTGTGACTGACTTAACATCTCTCAGTGGGGATTCAAACCTGATTCTCCTTGGTCCTTGTCCAGTACTCTAACCACTGTGTCACGCTCACTCCTCCTTGTCTCCTTCACAGTCTGTTTTTTTAATTTGCAACCTAGCCCAATCAAGGCATAATATGGGTATCCAGACCACATTGCAGCCAGCTACATAATTGTCACCTTCACTAAAAGATGCCAAGCCATATATGCTCTAAAGGACATCACATGAACACGACTCTAAAAATCACTCCACCTTCCTTTAAAAAAAACCCTTCTGTACCATACACACACAAGCACACACACGCAACCAGCACACTCATCTGGAATGGTTACCAGCTCCTGGATTTGGCACACAGAGTCACTATCATGGTTTAAAATGTACACTTTCAGCCGAAGCATGGGATGCCCTGGAGTATTCCAGCCTTTAACCACCCTGGGCAATCATTAGGGTGGCTGAAGGACAATAGCAGGGACGGTGGATGCGTGGCCCATCGGATGCTGCCAGACTACAGCTCCCACCATCTCTCACTATTGTCTATAGATGGTTACTGTGCTCCAACAACATCTGGAAGGGGTCAAATTCCCTGCTGGGGATATAAAGGAGTCTTGAGCATGCCTGCCTAAGAATGACATGGGAAACTGCATGGCCACAGCATGAAATCTTTCACAAAGGACTTCAGAGGCCCCTCTACAAGAAGGCCAATGTAAAGAAAGGGCTTATGGCACTGGACAAACCTTCACTGCTCTAATATCACATGCACACACACAGGAACATGTATACTGAATCAGACCCTTGATCCATCTAGCCAAGTACTGAGTGGTTGCGGCTTCTGGCTCCCTCTCCCCCTTCTCTATGTGTGCACTCACACATACTCCAAGACATGGGTCCCAAACTAGGCATCTCGGCAATGGCAAATGCAGATTCATAGCATCTCTTACCAGCATCCCGAAATCTGCACCAGCTTGGGAAAGAAATCATCTGCTGCAATGGTGGGCTGGACCAGTGGGCAAGGAGGTTAACCAGAGCAAGAAACTGGCTGGCCGGGCTCTTTTCATATGCAGAACCCACGAGGAGCTGACACCAAATCCCCTCCCGCTTTGTTCTGAGCCCAGAACATGTTTACTCACTGACTCGGTCACACTGCCGTGCAATGAGTGCCCACTATTGTGTACCAGCCGAGATGCTTTCCAACAACCGCCTCGTCATGTGAAGGGCTGTATTTACACTTCAATCCACAGCAACCTAAATAGTCTGAATAACTGATGGAAATTATGAAGACAGCCGGCATACATTTGTTTATGTTGAAGTCTTTCCACATAAGGGTCTAAGAACCTGGAATGGAGTGGTGGGTGTTAATGATACAGAGGCTAACATTATTTATTGTTTATTTAAAGTGTATTTGCCCCTTCCTTTTCCCCACAGCAGATTACAGAGAAATGAAGAATGACCGTCCTTGACCTAGGACTCAATATCTGAAAGACAAGACACGCAAGGAAAAAAGGGAAGGGGAAGGAAAAGAAGAAATGCAAGCTCATGCACCCATTTTATAGATATGGTAGTAATCTCACCCAGCTGCAGCTGACGCAGTCCAGGTAGCCGGACGGAACGGTTGCAGCCCTGTGCCAAACTGAGAGAATGAAAGGTTGTTTGTTTCTTTGCACAAACAACAGGAAAATAATAGTCCTTCTCACCTTCCCTCCTGCATCCTGATAGAAGGGCTGCTGCAGGATGACAACTGAGAGGAGGGAATCTTATGGATTGAGTAAGGCCTTGGAGAATGATACATAGAGTGGTCATTAAGGGAGAGTGTTTGCTGCTTGACCAAGCCTTTGAGTGCCCCACCAAACGAGGTAAGGCAGGAGACTACTAAGGAAAGGACATTTTCGTGGTGTGATCATAGTTACTGACTGCCAGCTCAGAGAGGCTCAGGTGCCACCTGTGTTATGGTATAGTCAGTACCAGTTGAAATGGCTTTTACCCTGTTTTTTACTATGGGTTTAATTCAGTTTTTAAAAGAAGGTGTTTTTATTATTTTTTACTCAGTTATTACACTTTATGGTCCCATGAACTGCCCAGAAAGCTTCAGTCTATTGGGCTGTATATAAGTGTAATGGATTCATAAAATAAATGGATTCTTTTTTTTCAAATCTCCATTTTTCCAGCAGTGCTGGAAAACACCTTCCCTGCCTCAGATCCTGGGAAACTGTTGCCAGTGAGAGGGTATCCTGCGAGTCTAGACAGTCTAATGACTTTATTCCAGATAATGGGACATCATATAGTCATATAAAAGGCAGAAATGAAGGAGCAGACAATCAGGGGAGAATGCAAAGGATGACCACCCCTGCAGTCAGCCTTTCTTTATCCATCTTAAGATTCGGTCCTGATCCCTCTGTGCTCAGTGTTGTAGCAGAGCCAGGCTTCACAGGGCCAAAGGACCCAGGAAGGAGGAAGGCACCTCCCGCTCATGGCATCCCAAAGGGGCATGCCCCCTTTGGTGTGACTCCCCTTTTGGGGTGCTCTCTTCTCCCTCACTGCCCCCCATGAGTTTTATGAGCAGGGGAGCTGATGTCATCTGCCAGTCCCTCCTGGAATTTCCTCTTCCCTCTGAGTATATCTGCAATTTTCACAGCAGCTGGATGGAAATGGATAGCTCAGTCAGCTATCCTTCCTTATTGCAAAGCACAGTCATTGGGAAGGGGGGTGGCTTCGTTTGGGAGGGGCTACCAAGACCCATTAGCGCAACAAAGGACCTGCTCCTGATGGGGATGAAAGCTGTTAAAACAAGCCTGCTGATTCTGATTTGAAACATTTCTTCCTAGTGTAGGGAAACGAATCTCCTGGAAAATCTGTAGCGGGTGGTCTGATGTTCCAGTGCATGTTGTATCCTTCTCTCTCCCTTTCTCATGAAATCTCCAGGCTCTCGAGCCAAAGTCCAACATGCTAAGCGCTGTGTTGCCCTTTGCCAGGTCCATGATTGTCCGCTGATCCCAGTAAGGTGGGTATTATACCGGCAAGCACCACCCTTTTGGTGGGTGGGATTGTGTGTATGGCTCTCTCACTCACACACAGAAGTAGACAAATGGGTCTTGACTGCCAGAGACCCAGTTGCCCCCAAATACCTTATACTACAAAAAGGAATAACATATTGTTCCTTGGAATAATTATGTCCCTACCCCAGCTGAGGGCTGTAGCTGAGCTAAGAGGAAACAGGGAAGTCTGAAGGGAGTGGCAGATGACATTAGCACACCTGCTAACAAAAAGATGCTGGCACTGAGTTTTTGAGAGCCCTGATTCCACTACACCACTGCCCCTTTCTCAAAGCAGTCCTTGGGAAAATAAGTCTCTGGCCAGAACCTACCAATAATATGCACTATTTATGCTAAACTATGGGCAAGCGCAGCAGATATCTTTGACCTCCTGAATTGCAGTAGAGCTGCGCAAGGGATGGGAGGTTCCCATGCAGCTGAACAGAGTGTTCTATAACTCAGGAAATCAAAAGGGAATTGGTCAATGCTTAAGAATAGCAGGCTGGGCTCCAGAGGTCAGGAACTAGACTTAAAAATAGGACCTGTCAAAATATCAGTGCTTAAAAAACCTCCTCCCCCAGCATGGCTGACAGCGCAAGAATAAAACAAAACTCTGATAATTTGATTGTACCTAGCAGAACAATTTGCAGACCCCTACCCCACCCCAGTGGACAGCTGATCCTGGCAAAAAGGAAAGCTCGTCTGTTCAGTTTCCTTTTCCTGCTTGAGGCTCAGTATCATTTCCTGGTTCTCACCCACACATCTCTTTCCCCTGGTTTGTTTCCCAGCACGACTTGGAATGAGTTGATGAGCCTGCAGGAACATCTTAAGACACATGGATGTGTTCTCTTTTTTTAAGGGGGACTTGTAAACCCTGTACAACAAAATTGCCAGTTAAGTAAAACCCCATGTGATGTACATACTGCCTCAGTCAAAGGGCTGGAGTGTCACTTTAATTAAATTCCTGGGAGCTTCAACAGCATTGTTTGGTAACAACCACCACAGGACAACCGGCAAAGCAATCAGCAAAAATATTTTGCAACATCAAAAGCACACAAGCCAAGTGGTCATAAGTAGAGCTGCTGATCTTTGGCGACAGCCCCATTTATGTTTATTCAGAAATAAGTGCCACCGATTTAGGAGTAAATTACACTGAACTCAGGTTGCATCCTGAGTCTAGACATGTTTCTTGGAACTATCTCAAAGCTCAATGGGAATGCACTCTCTAGCCTAGGAAAGATACATAGGAGGGCAACCTCCATCCATCACTCACAGATTAAAATCCTCCCACATACCCCTGATTACTTGCTAAGACAGACAACAAGCAAAAATCCCATGACCAGGGGCTCTTGAAAGGTCTGCCACACAGATCTGTTGAAAGAGAAACTTGATGGAGGATTTCCCTTCTGGTCTGTATCTAAAGCCAGCAGATAAAATATAAATTGACATTTCAGCCCAGGAGAAATAACTACGAGTACTCAGAGGGCTTCTTCTTTGCTCACATTGCATCTGCAAATTCATGTCCAACAGAGCTGTTTAGAGTGGTAAGGAACTTGTCTCAAGTTCCAGTGCCCCCTAACCTATCTTTAGTGCCATCAGTTGCTCGCTGTGAGACTTTTAATAATCATTCTGCAGATAAAATTTCTCAGATAAGAGCTGAGCTTGAGGCAATCATGGAGGTAGGGATCAACAGAGGTGTCCAGAAACTCCACGAAGGAGGTTATCCTGGATCCATCCATCTTGGCTGGTAGACCAGGGGTTAAGACACTGAAGGAGCTATTATGTCTTATCAACAATGCCTCCTTCAGAGAGGGTAGGATTCCTGCCTGCCTGAAGGAGGCTATTGCATGGCCCCTCCTAGAGAAACCAAATTTGAATGCTCTGGCCCTTTGTCACTTTAAAGCAGTCTCAGATATGCCACCTCTTTGTAAGGTGATCCTCAAGATTGTGTCTCTTCAGCTCCAGGCAGTATGACGTAATACTGATTTTCTGCACTCATTTCAGACTGGCTTCAGAACAGGATATGACATTGACATTGGTTTGGTCACTCTAGTGGATGAACTACAAGTCAGAAGTGACAGGAGGAATGTATCCTCGTTGGTTCTGTTGGATCTCTTGGTGATCTTCATTACTATTGACTATAGTATCCTCCTGGATTGTCGGAGGGAGTTGGACATTGGAGACACTGCCTCGTAGTGGTTTTGTTCCTACCTCTCAGGTTGGTTCCAGATGATGAAGCTTGGAGACTGTTGCTCCTCTAGGAAGGAGTGGACCCATGGAGTCCCGCAAGGCTCCATTTTGTCTCCAAGGCTGTTTAACTTCTACATGAAGCCACTGGGAGAGACCATCTGGAGAAGTGGTGCTGGGTGTTACCAATATACTGATGACACCCAGATCTACTTCTCCATAGCACCCTCCTTGCCTTCTTCTAGAGACTGCTTCTCTCCTCTGAATGATTGCCTGGATCTGCTAATGGGCTGGATGGGAGGAAATAAATTCAAGCTGAATCCAGACCTGACAGAGGCCCCTGCTCTCAAGGCTTAGAATCCAGGATTAGAGGTGTGTCAGCCAGTCCTAGACGGGGTTGCACTAGGTGTTCACAGTACGGGTATGCTCCTTGACTCAGCCCTTCAGAAGTCAGCACAGACAGAAGCTGTGGTCAGAAGTGTCTGCTATCAGCTTCGGCTGTGTCCCTTCCAGAAGAAGGGTGACCTGAAAACAGTAGCACATGCACTGGTAACCTCTAGGCTTAATTTCTACATAGGGCTATCCTTGTGCCTACTTCAAAAATTTCAGCTAGTACAAAATATGGCAGCCAGACTGATAGCTGGGTCATCATGGAGAGACCAATGTATCACCAATAATGAAGTCGCTGCACTGGCTGCCAGCATGTCTCCAGACACAGTACAAGAGGTTGAGAATGACTTTTAAAGCTCCTCACATGTGGGGTCCAAAAAACCTTCAGGAGTGCCTTTGCCCAGATATTCTGTCCCACCTGCTAAGGTCCTCTGGCGATCACCTTTTGAGGTTTATCTCTATAAGATTAATGTCTACCACCCAGTGGACTTTCTCAGTCATTGCCCCTAAACTATGGAATGGCCTGCAGGGATAGACACATTGGACATCCCAGACTGAAACCTTTAAGAGGGAATTAAAGACATCTCTCTTCCAATGGACCTTCTCAGATTAGTTCCTGGATCAGTTTTATTTAATATGCTTGTTATTAGTTGAAATTTTTAACTATTGGTTTCAGTGTCTTGGAAACTGTCCAAAGTCTAGGGGAATGGGGCAATACATAAAATACCAAAATAAATAAATAATGAATACATAAATAAAAGGGATGCTTCCCACTTATGATTTTTAAGAGTACACCTAAAATTGAGCACTCCAGGCCCTGTATTTGCATGAGCCACTGCTCCTGTGGTGGGAAGTCAGCAGCTGTGGAGGCAAGTGGCAAGAAATACCCATTTCTTGAATGGGGCAGGTCAGCAGAGCACACCAAAGAGAGCTGACCTGTCCTTTTCCAGAAACAGGCGCTTCTGTGTGTTCCTGGGCTTAGTTCCTGTTGCAGTAGAAGTAGGTCCTGCAGCTGCGATGGAATTAGCAGAGGACTGGAGATTGCCCTTTCTTGCATGCAGTTTTGCTATCATCTGTAGTTTTACTCCAGTGTCAGTTTTACTGTTTTGCTGCCCTGTCAAGCAACAAAAAATGGAAGCAGCAGTGGAAAAAACTCAGAAGGGTTATGAATGGAAGACAATGGCATCTGAAAACTTGAAATTCCATGAATGAGGCAGGCTGGGACACCACAAAAGTCTAGAAGATTCTCAGAATTTTTAAAGGACAGACAAGATTCATCTCTGGGTGCAAACCTGGCCATCCTAAAACAATCACAGGGCACATGTCCTAGACCTTCCAGTCACTCCACATACCTACACTTCATCACACTTAATGATACTTAAGTGAATATGTGAATTATTCCACCGAAAACTATTGCATTTGTAGTGGCATATTTTAATACAAGAATTTTAAAGGGGCCTAGGATCACTCCATTCAAATATAGCTACAGCGGATGGATCGGCATTGTTCTCTCTTGCTTCAGAGGGCAGAACTAGAACCGATGGATGGAAAGTGCAGGGAAGGAGATTTTGGTTAGAAATCAGCATCCCTGCAATTTAGACCCATTAGTTTTAATGTCCAAAGGTGGCAGCAAAGTGGATCCTCCTTTGCTGGAAGTATTTAAACAGAGCATGGATCACCAGAGGTCACACTGAACAGGGGGCTGGGTTAGATGATTGCTGAGGTTCTTTCTGATTTTGTAATTTATGATTCAACATTCTACCGGAGGTATTTGATCTGTGACAACGCCTTCAACTCATGCAGGTCATCGTTTGATATTGCAACCATAGTGTGAAGTGAATGGGCTTGCACAGAGCTGAGTTGGTATCAGTTCATAGGACTCTGAAGTAAATGTGCAATGCTTTTCAGCTGTTGCAGTTCCCAGAGTCAAGATATCAAGGAATACAGCATCAATTGACATATACCACATAGTTTAAGTGAATAGTTTTAATATCAGAAAACGTTGAAAAATCACTCTTTTTTCTCTGTGCATCAACAGGGCTCTTAAGTGCTGCATGGTAAACTGAGAGATACATCAATTTTGCACCTATTGTGCTTCAGGCTAGACTTACATGCTACTGGCAAGCTTTTAGCCATTCCATGCTTTGTCACTTTAAATGTTTTTATTTTATGTTATTAAAGAGACATTTCTTAAAATACATGTCAGGAAGTGGCTCAAATAGGCTGACATGGCATCTGGCCAACCAGCTTCCACCCATCTGGGGTCTGAAGATTTGAGTCAGTAAAAAGCAAATGTCAGATTTGGTTCTCAAGCTTCTGAGCACGAAAGCAATATCTATTAAGCAAGCCCCTCCTCAGCACTAGGGCTTAAAAAAACCCCTTGTGGCACCACAAAGCAAAACTAGGAAAGAAAGCTAAAGTCTTTATTTTTTTAGAGTGGGAAGGGGAGAGATCATAACACTTCCTGATGTGGCAGAAGAATAATTCTGTTAGCTACAGAAAAAAATCAAACCAGAATATTCCATTGCAGCAAACAGCAGTGTTGGGAGTAAGGAGTAGCTGGAAGGATGGTGATGGGGGTTAGCAGGCAACTATTATGAGGCTCTGATCTAGATCGAGAGCGCACTGGAGATCTTTGGCTGCTGCTGCTGCTGCAAAATAAAGAGTGCCTGGCTATGAATATGCCTTTGGCAAAGCAAGAGATGTAGTTCGGCCCCAGTATAGTCAATTTCATGAGAAGCTTAAGGTAACCTGGAAATTCAGGCATGGGATAAAGTGGGTCCTAGTTCACAAAAGATTGTGCCGGATGAAAGGTGTCAGCCTTCAAGATGCCACAAGAATCTTTGTTGGCTTTGCTACAAAAAGCTAACACAGCTACTGCCCCTCTGGAAACTGAGAAACTTTGGACAACTTGCCAGAAAATCCACATTTCCCCTGTCTCCCCCCCCCCCCCCATCCCCTGTCCACACACCTCCATCTCAGCCTCTGCTGAGCACCTACCCTGTGGCTACTTGGTACTCGGGTGCTCTCTCTTCTCCCCAGCGCTCTCAGTAGCGTCTCCACTGCATTTCGGGGCTTCATGGTTACACAGGTGATGAGTGCGCATTAATCCCACTTGAGTTTTAGAATCATGGTCAGGCTAGAAGCCACGCCAAAGCTGCTGAGCACATAGTTCTGCACGAGAGTGAGAGACGCCTGTCCACTCCCCAGTGCCAACAGCTGCAGCGAATCCACTCTAGTTGGTTTCCTCAACCAGCTCAGCCCTTGGAGCGCGTGAGGCAGGATGAAGTGGAGCTGGAAACAATGAGGCTAGGCTGTGAGATCGGGAGGCAGGCTGGCCGGCTGGGAGCTGCCATTTCCTGATACACAATAGCTCCTTCCCTTTGCAGTGCCCAGAGGTAATGGAAAAGGATGCACCGGGAAGGAGGGACAGCTGGGCCTGGAGACCAGGCCCTGGCAGAGGAACAGAGGCGCCCAGGTCAGCCCTCAGAGTTTAGGTCCATGCGTCAGCAGTAGGTTTGGGAAACTAGAGATGAGAAACTGTTTGGCAGTCCTGATGCTGCAAATAAATTCCATGGGTGTACACATAACAGCAGAATGAGGTAGTAGAGCAGACCGTACCACTTTGGCCTTCAGGGAGGCGACTGCTTCTCTGGACAGTCACATACACACAGCTCCTTTCCATTGGAAAACTAGCACAGGGGAAGATGAGTGTGCCAGTTTTCTACTTGCAGGGAGGTTTTTTGCTTCGGGTTATAAAAGGAAAGAGCAGATCCCCAGCCTTTTGGCTCTCAAGCCCACCACTCTGCCCTTTACATTACCCTGGCTGTCTGGGTCGAAGGGGTATGAGGACCACCTCAGACTTGGGCAGGAAGTGCAGCTTCTTGATCAGCAGCTGGTTCTGAGGGTGAGGCACCCTGAGGTAAGCCGGCTGCACCATTCCAACAAGCTATCTCTGTTGCTACCGCAACACCTGTATTTCATCTGCACTGGCAAATGACAGACAGACTGACATGCCAGAGAAAGCTGATAGGGCTTCCACTTTCTGATCCCTACTTAAGATGCTTGAAAGCCCTTGGAGCATTCAGGAACTGAGGGCAGCTAAATAGGACCCTGTAGTGACCAAATGCTGCAGGGAGAGGTTCATCTTCAAGATGCATTACAAAGATCTACTGAGATAAGCGACAACCTTATTTCCTTCTGAGGCAGAAGACTGTTGTCCCTTTAAAAAGAAAGAGGCACCACACCTCCTAGTTTGACATTTCCATGTTTCCAAAGTTTTTTGCAGGCCTATTTCTAAAGAAGAACAGTCAGTAGGAGAGTGTTAAAGTGAGTCAGACCAGAGTTGGCTGGAGGAAGCCCGGCCTCTGCTACCGAACTGGGCCAAGTGGATGCAGGCAGTATGGGATGGATTATGTAGCACAGATCAAGGGAGGGAGATCTTGCCTGCACCCAGAGCACCCACAACTGTTCACCTTAACAGCACTGTGCCAGCACAGGGGGCAATGCAACCCCTGGCAGCCTACTGACCCTGTTAAAGTTTGCAACCACGTGCTTCTAACACTAACTATTCCTTGTCTTTCTAGGTTTCCTATAACACACACATATGTGAAGAAGTGGTAAGTTCGGGGTTTTTATTTGGAGCCAACAACGGGAAGCAGCCAGCAAAAAAAACCCAAACAACAAAAGCACAGAATTATGATCTTCCATCCCAAATTCCAGCATGACACAGTCGACAGAAACAGTCCAAATTTAACTGTGGCTGCTGTCCTGTGCCAAGTCTGTGGCAGAGCAAGGAATACATCCATGCTGACCAGCGCATGCTGCCCTGGACCAGCCTTTGCCAGAACACAGCTGGCACTGCGTTCATTCAGTGAATCCCACTGACAAGGGCCCCACAGGCTCAATGATTCAGCAATCTGTCCCTCCGAGATGGAGATGGAGATGATGCTATTTAAAGAACATACTTCCCTTCATGAAAATGTGTGCACAAAGTTTGGTGAAATGTAGGAAGCTACAAAAGGCTTGAGCAGCACTTTGAGGAAGGAAGGAGCAGGTGTTTTAGTATCCTGCATAGCCCTCTGCCTTGCAGGATCAGAATAACTGATGCATTCTAACAAAACATATACCGTATTTTTTGCTCTATAAGACGCACTTTCCCCCCCTCAAAAGTAAGGGGAAATGTGTGTGCGTCTTATAGAGAGAAAGTGTGTGTGCCCGACACCCGGGACACTGCCGGCCGCCTGCACCATGTGGCACCACCTGGCTGGCACGCGCTCGGCGCGCGCTGCTCCACCCCACCCCCCGGCACAGGTGAGAGCTGTGCCGCTCAGGGGGAGCGGTGCGGAGGAGGAGGAGCCACGGGCTTTAACCCGCCGGCCACACAGAGAGACGGACTGCTCACCCCCACCGCCCGGGAAGACCTGCAGCCGCTGCCACCGCAGCACCGCCCGGAAGACCACGGCCGGCGCACTGCCGGCCTGGCTGCACCACACCTGGCTGGCACGTGCTCGGCACGCCCTGCTCCACCCCCTCCTCCGGCGCAGGTGAGAGCTGTTAATCACAGGTTGGTGTGCGTTTTCAAATGGCAACCTGTCTTTTAATGAAGCCCATGGGAAAGTGATGGGGAATGTGCCTGTGATTATCAGGAAGCTTTCCATGGATCCCTCCTCTAAAAACTAGGTGAGTCTTATGGTCAGGTGCGTCTTATAGAGCGAAAAATACAGTACATCCTTGTTTAGCTGTGTAATTCATATAGGTTGCAGAACTGAGGCTACCTTAAACTGGCACAGCCTAAAGCATAATCAGAGGTATCTAACTGGATGTATTCTGCCCATTATGACTAATTGGACTTCTTTGATTTTAAGTACATGTATTAGATTTGCTGCTGCATATTTCTGTGATAGGCATAATGTAATACGCTGATGGCCACTGGTAGGAAACAGGTAAAATTCATTCCTAGTACAGACAGATACTGCAATATCTCTCTTTTACCTGCATAACTCTTCCCCCTAGTTTTTTTTATCTTGGGCACACCGGAACATGACAACTTTTAGAGCCAATTTCTTAAATGTATCAGTAGAGAGATGGAACAAAAACAGTTTGGTACCTTTCTATGACTCAGACAGTAGGATAAACTATCGTAACATTTGAAAACAAAACAAAAGCAAAATTTGATTGGCTTTGGTTTTTTAGCAGATCAGCTGGGGCAAGAAGGAAATAATTTAGCTTCCTTGGGGAATTGAATATTCCCTTCTATCATGCAAGCCAAGATGGGTGGTGCAGCTAGGGGTTTGCAGCACTGTTCTGAAAAACTTTCTTTCATATAACACTGAAGGCCATTATTCAATGAATATGAACTATTTTTTAAAATCAGCTGATTAGTGACTGAAGATGCACATTCTTGAGTAATGCATTCCCCTAGGACTAGATAATCTGAGCAACGTTCAACCCAAGCTGAAGACACATGTAATTCCTGCACTTCTGGCTCCTGTCATGAATGGCATAAGAGGAACCTGGCTAGGCCAGATGTAGGGGTCAGCAAGTTGGGTCTTGCCCTGGGTGTCACACTTAAGGGGGCCAGCAGGGTGCATAGACTGGGTGGATGTGCAGAATCTACAGTGAGCAAAAAGGGTGTAATCCTGTGCATTATCAGACCCTTACATGAATGTCTAAACATTCACAGGGCTGTGTCCTAAATGTCTTTACCTTTTTTTTTTTAGCTCAACATGTCCTTTTGATATCAACTTCCATTAGCTGGCTTTAAAGAATGTCTCTTACTTGACTTCCAGTTCAGTGTCATTTGTTCCAGATCAGAGCTAGGCCACTTGCAACTCTCCCCATTTGTATGGCCTCCCACTACTATTGGGATGATGGGAGTTGTAGACCAAAAGAATAAAGTACTGTAAATCTTTAAAAAGCACACAAGTTGCAAGCTGGCTGGTGAGACCTCAGAGGAACTAGCATAGGCCCAGCCCTTGATCATGGAAGCTGCTGTACACTTTTTCCCAGTACACCCCCACCCGCAGTACTTCTACAATGGCGGACCCAGTTGGCTACCATTGCTGGCTACCCATGATCAACCAGCAGTCAGACTAGATGGTGCAATCTCGCTGGCGTGCAGCTCTCACTTCTTCTGATCTATGCTGAGAAGGGATCATGTGCTTCTTATTTTGAGTGCTGAAAACGAACGAAAGCAGACTTGTAAATAAGGCCATAAAAGTTACAAGTCTGCTTTTCCACTGCTTTTCTTCCTTTTTCCTAGCCTGATGGGGATTGGCAGACAAGAGACAGAGAACCGCATTTCTGTGCTGGGTACAGAGGAAGGGTGGAGTGCTCCATCCCTCCTTTACCAGCATGCTTGCTCACCTACATGAAATTCCTGATCAACCACAGCTACCTGGCTAGTATTTAAATACAAATACAAGGCGGAGGTGTAAGAATGTAATAAATAAATAAAGGCTGGATTTTAAAGTCCTTCTGCCTTCCTGGCAGGTCCAGCATACAGATGCACAGCTAGAAAGTGTGCTGAGAAAGGTAGGATTCCTCTCTCCTGCAACTAATCTTAATGGTTGTGTGACAAGGGAACCACAATGTGGTATAAGCCCACCTCCACTCTGATAAATTTACATATGGAGACCTTACCTGCTTCATGTCATGCTATGCCTTTTAACTTGGAGCATCTAAGGTTCCATATTGCACAAAAGGCAGAAAACAGTGCATCTGTTTCTGAAGCCTTTCAGACCAGGTGAAAGGTTTAACAAAGGCACTACCTTTTTCCTTTCTTTTTTTTAAAAGACCCTTTTATGGCTGAAAGGTACAGGCCCCATGCCTGCCATGGCCATACAAATGCTCCGGCCTGCCCATAGTTGGAAACGAAGGCACCATCCCAGTCTGTGCATCAGTGGCAGGACTCCTTAGGTAACTGCCGTCAACTCTTGCGTGCACAGCATGGATCCAAATCCTGGATCAGGCCTAAGGTCAGGGGCACTCAAGCCTATGTCCTTCCTTCAGCCCATATACTTCATCCCCACAATTGCCCCCTTTTTATGGGCCTGATGGCCACTTGTACCTCTGCCCTGCATTCACTGGGAAGGCAGAAGGACAAATCCATTCTGCTACCACGGCTTTTCCCACTCTGGCTGTAGGAAGCCCATACACAAAACATGCTACTTTAATTATATATTAGTTAATTGAGGCTTGTCAAACAACCCTGTCTATGGGTAGCCACTTGCAGCCAGCAAAAGTCTACTCCAGGGGTCCTCAAACATTTTGAACAGGGGGCCAGCTGAAAGGTGCCAGCGGTGGCTGCGGGCCGCCAAGGCAGTGGTGGCGGGGAGGTGCAGGCCGGTGTGGGGGCGGGGCGTGCTCACGTAAGGCGGAGGGGGGTCATGCAGGGAGAGGTGCCGGCTTGCTCGTGAGGAGATCGTTTCCTAGCGAGTGCAAAACAACCTCCATGCAAGCAAGCTGCCGCCAGGCGCATGCATGGCAAGGTGCCGGCTTGCTTGCGAGGAGCTCATTTTCTCTGATTGAGTCCAAAACGATCACAAGGAGATCGTTTTCTCCAAGCATTTCCAAAACAACATCCTCGTGAGCAAGCCACATGCAGACCCAGTGGGCGCAAAACCTGTGGGCTGGGCCGGTTAAAAGGGCATGGCGGGCCACATCTAGTCCACAGGCCTTATTTTGAGGACCCATGGTCTACTCGGACTAACAAGGCAAGCAAGCTTTGGTGCATTGGAAGAGAGTCAGTTCTCTTATATGTATCCATCAGGCCATGCAAGGGCCACAAATTACTGGGCAGGAAACAGGACTGCCCCCTTCCTCCCTGCAGGGAGGAAGATTTGAACAAGGCCCCCTCCCCTTGGTGAGCCTCCTCTTCTTCCCTGCCATGGCTGCTGAATGCATATCGGCTGGTCTTCCTCCTCCTTGCACTGCTGTTTCGCTTATTCTCCCCCCCACCCCCCGCAAGGCAAGGGAAACAGCAGCTGTCCGTGCAGCAAGGGAGCACGAACAAGGCAAAGCTCCTTGGAAGTGGGCTCGTAGTCAGGGGATGGTCCTCAATTTGTGGGCAACTTAGTTTTGTGGGCTTCTTTGCAGAAGAGATTCCCAAGGGGAATCGGATAGCACAGCTGTGCCAACCCATCTCGCTCTTTCCTTATCTCTGGCCTGGTCTGCATGGAACAAGAAGCCACTGGGGTTAGTTTCCCAGTGGGAACTGCTGCTTCAGCACTGGCCACCCTTTCAGGACTACAAGCCGTGATGGGAGTCTGCTGTGGCTTGCATTCACGTGCAACCCAGGGTTGGCTGCTGGGAATGGTTAAAAAACTCATGCCTGGCTTGAGGGTTGTCGATTGTTTCTTGACCACCCCAACAGCCTTTGGTAGTTTTTTGCATGTGGCAACAAGCTATGACACACACAAATGCACACACCCTCCCCATTGCATCTGCCCTTTTAAAATTTTGGCTTGGTATACAATGACTGGGTTCAGACAACACAATAACCCACCCTCAGAGGTGGAGTATGCATTGAGGGTGGGTTGTTGCTGGACTGTGGCTTATCATCCTGTCTGAACCCAGCTGTGCTACCAAGTCATGTCTTGTTAACCACAAGTAACTCATGAAGAGAACCCATGGTTTGTTGTTATGTTGTGAACTGTGGGTCATTCACCATGGTTTTCTATCTCAGCTGGAGTTCAGACAGCAAGATAACCTGGATTTCAACAACCAGCCACAGTTCAACAACCACCCACAGAGGCTATCATGTTGTCTGAATGCAGCCAACAACAAGTTGGCTTGTCCTTGGAGCCCTCTTGTCTCTCTGTATTAGCTATGTGTTTTGTGCGTCTTTTGTAAAGCTAAGGGTTTTTAATTGGCCGTTCAAGACAAAGCCCCCCCAAAGTACTTTGTGTTATAACAGAGAACAATATTATTACTGGGAAAAATCATCTCCCTTCATCCCCAGCTACTGTGAGAATTGCAGCAAAAATCAGAGGAAACAGGGAAGCCTGAGAGGGATAGCAGATGACATCATAGCCTCAGCTAATCAAAAAATCCTGGAAGCCCTGGCTTAGCACAGCACTGTTCCTCTACAAGGTCAAACTGGTTCTGCGGCCACAATTATCAGCATGAAGCAGCTCTGCCCCCCCCCCCCCCGTGAACAGGCACAGAGCAACAGGAATACAAATGGAGTGCCAATGGCTAATCATTCTAGGGGGTACACCAAAGCTGATGCATTCTTCCTATATGTTATGAAAGAAGTCAACAAAAATTGACTGTCCATGCCAGTCAGTCCTATTGATAGAGACTCTCTCATCTCACATCCCCTTATATTCCAACAGGTTTTTGGAAAGGAACTTAAGACTTTTTTTGGGGGGGGGGGGGCAATAGATCTACCAAGTGCCATTAGCCCTGATCACCAAATGGACCATCCATGATCAAGAGTTTGCCCCTGCACATCAGCTAGTGAGGTCACACCGCAAGGGAGGGCAGTGATAACCTTCCTGCCCTGCTGAGATGCTTCCTGAATGTAGCTGGGTGGCCACTGCTGAAAACAGAGAGTCAGAATACTACAATGGTTAGGGTGTTGGACTGGGGACCTGGGAGATCCAGGTGCTAGTCTCCACTCAGCCATGAAGCTCACTGGGTGACTTCAGGCCAGTCATTCACTCTCAGCCTAGCCTACCTCACAGGGTTGTTGTGAGGACAGGACTGGGAAGAGGATGAGAAGGATTCGATTAGCCACCTTGAGTTCCTTGGATGGCCCTCCCGAACCTGGAGCCATTGAGATGTTTTGGACTACAACTCCCAGCATTCTGGACCATTGGCTGTGTTAGCTGGAGCTGATGGGAGCAGATGTCAAACACATCTGGAAGGGACCTAATTAGGGAAGGCTGGACTAGATGGTCTGATCCAGCAGGGCTGTTCTTACTGACTTCTGCAAATGAAACCTGAAGGGAGCTGCTATCCCATTGCAGAATAAGGCAGGATAGCTAGGGCACTTTTACAAACTAAATTAAAACATCTTAAGAATAAATTAATATGCCATCACAAGTGACTGAAGCCAAAAGAATGCTTTCCCTTAGCCACCAAGTCCCAAAAGAGTCAACATCCCATCGGAATTCCTGTCTGCATAGCTATACCGTATCTCTTACGCTGGACATTTCCAGCCTAAGCCTCTTCAGCCCATCCACCCAGCCCTTTCATTTTTTTAATCCTCTAATGTCTCTCTACACCGCCTAAAAAGAGAGATTAAGACTTCCCTCCCTAACTGGGAACACAACACCTGTCCCTAATATACCACAGGGGGTGAAAAACAAAACAAAGCAAAACAAAACAAAAATGTGAGAGATGTGTTCGGTTTAACCCTACCTTCATGATCCTGAATTTCTTGCAACTCCAAGCCTTGAATTGGGGCTGGCATTTCAGCTTCTAGCTTAGTTGGCCTCCATCCAAACCCCCTTCTCTTCTTCTTGTCAGCAGATGGGAGCTGCAAAAGTCCCTTCAGCAGAGAACTTGTGTGTCTCTTAAGCCAGATTCTTGAGCCTAAACAAGAAACACACCCTCCCTTTCTCTTCCCTTCCTCCCTCCCTTCCTCCCTCTGCTTTCTTCCCTCCCTCCTTGAGATTTTTCCCAGCCCCTTTCCCTTACCCTCCTAAGCCAGGGAATGACCACCAAACTACATTTCCTGCTGAAGGCATAAAATCTCCTGGGAGCCAGTGGTGGGAAGTTGGTTCCTCAGGTTAAGAGCTGCTGCAAAAAGGAGCGAGAGAGTTAAACCTACAATAGATCAGTCAGCCTAGAGCATGGACTGTAGCTTGCTAATGAACTGTTGCTTAATTAACCAAGCAAAAGAGTTTTCAAGGAGGCTGCCTGACCACAGCTGGGAATCATGGGTCTTAGAAATCCTCCCATGTATTTTTGGAGAGGATCCCATTATGATTATTCTTTTCAGAAATAAAGAAGGGGGGAAAACACTTTGTATATGCTTCCAACACGTCTCATTTTCTTTACCTAATTCTTTTCAGGGCTGAGTCCAATGGGAAGAGGACACATCAGGAACTTAGGGATTTAGGTAGCTTAGATAGCCCTCATAGCCTGTGATTAGCCAAGGCAAAACAGATTGTCTAAAACAAGCCCTGAAATACAATTCTGTACAATCTCTGCAGGTTGAAATAGTTTATTCTCTTGGCAGCTTGGCTGGACTTGGGGTGGAAGCACCACACATGTATAGAACGCTTGCCAAATGATGTTGCTTGTGCCCTGAGCTTTCATGGCCATCATGAAGTTATCAGTTTTTGAACCAGACTCTGGGAGCTGGGCTTTGACCAGTGGTTGGATCAGCAGCGATCAGCAGATGACAAGGCCAGCCTTTGTGCCCTAAAAAGACCCTTTGACTTTGCCAAATCTTGAAGATCGAATTATTGCAGGTCAAGCTATCTCCAGACAATTTTTCTGGCCTGTTGGTATCCCTGTGGGCATAAAGTGGAATGAGACGGTGGCAGTGCCAAGGATGATGGACACACCCACATCTGAATGGGGACACAATTTCTGAAGCAAAAGGCAAGTTTCACCTCAACTTGCCAAGACAGGAAAAAGACCACACAACACCTAAATGGAATTCAATTAATGGGAAAGTGGGCTAAGGAGGGTGGACAGAAGTTATCAAGAGGCTTTCCCATTTCAGTCATTTTTGTCTGAGTCCTGAGCAACACAAGCAGGTTTTTAAAGCTCTAATTCTGCAGCCAGCTTGATGCAATAGCCCTTAGAAGCTGCTCTGTTTAATACAAGTTGAAGAGTCTTCTGAATATGTCCCCAAGCAGTTATGCCCCCTCCCCTATACCACAAACGGAATGTAGTAGTCCATCTGCCCATGCATCTTTATAAGTAATCATTTGTGGTACACTGATAGCTTTCGTAGAGAAGAAGAAAGTATCCAACTCCCATCCTTGTCCTTGTCTAGTTACTTGGAGAACACTGTTACCCACCAGAGCCAACCATTGCAAGTAGACACAGGGCAGAAGGGGTTCAGGTGGTGGATTGTCTCCATGGACAAAAGTCCACAAGAACTGGCAGTGTGACCATTGGGTTGCTTGTAACTACCAAGGGACAAAGAGCTGAATGCAGAGCACTTGGCCACTCATGTGCCAGAGAACAGAAAAGATGCCAAGGAGAGCAGCCAGATGTCCAGTCACTAAACTGAGATGCTGCATGGTTTTGGCATGCCTTGTGCCTGTTGCTATCGATCGTTTGCATCTCACTTCTTATATGCAAAAGGATGAGTTGTGCAGTTCAAGCTTCCCCAACGTGGTGACTTCCTGATGCTTTGCACTACAATTCCCATGATTCTTATTAATTGGTTATGCTAGCTGAAAATGTTGAGAGTTGAAGTCCAAAATGCTGGGAGAGCACAAAGTTGGGGAAAGCCAGTATAGCATTTTTCACCATTACCCTTACAAAGTGCAACAGCAGAGCTGTTCTAGAACTGCCAATTAATGGACTGTTAAAGAACTATGATGTCTATGGTACTTCTTGTCTTTTATGGACAGAGAGTAAACTGCCCAGAGAGCTTTGGCTGGTAGGAAGTATAGAGGTAATATTAAAAGTATTATTCGTGGCTAAGTGGCTATTTGAACCAAAGCCCCCCAGTTGCAAATCCAACCTCATGCCATGAAATAAAAGGGCTCTTTTTATCACAAATTATAGCAGCTGTGAATGGTCACCCTGCTTATTTCATATACATTACAGCTTCTGCTGAATTATCACAGACTGTGCTGTTTGTTATTTCATGATATTTGACTCCACTGTTTACTTCTTGTTCTGTTTCTATGCCCACGTGCATATATACCTGCCAAATGAGGATCAGATTTCATGCATCTGGTGCTAGCTGTAATGACTTTCTGCCAGTACAAAAACTCGCTTGTGCAACACAGCTAGCACAATGGGGGGAAAGCAGAAAAGTGTCCCCAAAATGCAGAGGGACAGTGACAAAAAACAGGCAGTTTTTTCTTCAAAATACCTTTCCTCCTTTGTACAGGTTGCAATGCACAAACATTGGTTTAAGCTAGCACAATGATGTTAGGATGTTAGGGCTCGTCGCTCTAGGACACCAGTGGATACTTACTACCCATGTCCATTAAATGTGTATTAATATTAAATGCTTCCAGGCAGATATTATTGTGTTTTTATCTTGTGCTGTGAGCCACCCAGGGGTGCTGTGCCACAATTGGGCACCATATAAATGTTTCAAACAAACAAATATTGTCTAGCACTACCTATCAAAAGGTTTTGCACAGCTGTTTCTTCTTTCCCTCCTTAGTGGGTTTTCTGGGTCCTTCAGAGAGGTCCTTTCTGGGTCGTCACGCCACCACCCTGCCTCGCTCACAGGGCTGTATGGAAGAGCCAGACAGCATCGTCTTCCACACATAACCTTCCCACCACTACTTCTGGCTTTTTTCCCCACCAGAGAAGGTGCTTGCAGATGGAGGCCTGCTAGCGCTAAGGCAACCCAAAAGCCTTCTGCAGCCATTCTATCTTTTCTCATCCACATAAGAAAAAAAAATTCCTTGACAGAAGTCAAAAATGAAAGGAAAACTGCAAATAATCTTTGTTCCCAAAAACAGGTGGCCATCTCCTTTGCAGTGAAATCCTTTAAATGTTTTGTTTGGACTTCACTTTTCTCAGTGTCCAACACATTGTCTGTCCTTTCCTGAGACTCAGGAAAGTGGACATATGACATATAAAAAGTCACCTTGAGTAGCTGTACTTTGCACTTTAATGTAGTTATTCCTTAAACTTCCAGCATTAAGACCACAATCCTATGCACATGCCTCTGAAAGGAAGAGCCACTGACGTCAATGAGACTTTCGGTTGAAGAGCCCCATCTGGGAAAGTGCTGCATCTCTACCTTAAGAAGCAGCTGCCGGAGTAACAAAGTGCTGGGATTAGGAGTAGGTGTCAATTTGTTAACATTTTAAAAGAAATTATTCAGACAGGGCTGAAGTATCCAGAGAACATAACTAGAAAACTGCTTGTCCTGAGCCCTGCATTTTGTAGATGTATGTATAAATACATAAATAAATAAATTTATATCTCATTCCCCCCTCCCCCAAAAAAACAAGAATTAGGGCAGCTTACCTAGAGGTTAGAAACAAAACTTTTATTAAACTTTTACATTAAAATGCATATAAAAACAATTAAAATGCAATTACAGACAAAACAATAAAAGAAATAAGCAGCACCTGACCAATTAAAACCACTCTTTAGCAACCTAGCAGATTATATGCCAAATGCCTGCACACCAGCCAGGCTGAAGAAAAACAACTCTGCTTGGTGGGGAAGGTCAGCGGAAAAGGGGCCAAGTTAGTGTCCCTCAGCAATGCGAGCAGCTCCAGAAAACACTCAGAAAATCATATGTTTTAATAGACCCAGTCAGAATCACAGTACTCTGTTCTTTTGCTCTGGCACATGGAACAGTTCTGCTCTTAATGAGTGGTTGTGCACATATGAATCAGAATAATTCAATGGGGCAATTGAAAGCAACCTCCCTGTGGCATTCTGCACCATGAAAACCATATACAATTGATGCTCTTGTAAAAACAGGAATCGTAACCGTGTTTGAATTCCCCACAACACAATAGGGCAGCTACGGGAAGCCATATCAGAGGGCCCCATACTTGTCTCTGGCCAGAAGTGGGAGAAAGAAATTTCCCCTCCTACTCACAGGCTTATGTAAAGGGAGGCTTTTAAAAAGTCTCCATGGGAGACGACAGATGCTTCTAAAAGCCACATTTTAGTGGCCTTCCCCTAAAATCATCACCTGCATGGAGTCTCCCTAGCTTTTGACCAGATCCTGGATTTGGCTAGCTTGATTTTTAGTTCTTCAGGATTTCCCTTCGGTGAGCTGAAATTTTACTCTGTGTGAGGGCATGTCCTGGCCTGCACTGAATTTATCGCCTCCTCACTAAGTAACTACTCATCATCACTCCCCTAGCATGCAACTGGTTGTGTCCTTCTTGATACATCGACCACTACTCCAAAGTGTCCTTTCTATTCCCAGCCCAATCTGCAGTCCCAGGCAAAGGAAGTGCTGGTAGCACTCAGGAAACCCACACCCTTTCCCTCCCCAGGGGCTCTGTCTCCCTCTTTCCTGCATCCTCAACTCAGTACTTTCCAGCTTAACCAGCAAGCCAAAAAACCGGGTACTGCCAGGAAGGAGCTTGGTTTTGCACTGGAAAAATACTGTCTCTTCATCATGAACTGCTCTCTCAATAAAAATGATACAGAACTTAATTGTATTAAGAATCTTGATCTTAATAAACTGCTAGCATTGACATGACCAAAGCTGCCTCTGGGAGAAGGGAAAGGAACATTTCACAATTTTGTTGCTAAGAAGAATGAAGTGTTGGGTGAACAAGTCGTTTCCACAGTCACTGAGTTTTTCCAAACACTGCCTCAAAGATCTTGTTTCTTGTATTTAGTGGTGCTCTTTTTTTTCAGTTCGTTCAAATTGGAAAGGTTTTCAACTGGGTAAATGCACATTTCTAAAAGAGTGCATTTAAATGCATTCTTTTCTCCATAGGCGAAAGTGTAAAAATGCTCATTTTTAAAAGCATCCCTTTTTCATGCTTTGGGAATTTGTGAAGGCTTTCGAAGGACATGCACTTCTGCATACATTTCGCATTTGGGGTTGTGAATGGGACATGTTCTTCGCCGGCATTCCTAAGAAAGGCCCCTGGACGTGTCTATGTAGGTCTGAGTGTGCCACCTTCTGGCTAGGCAACAAACTGCACTGGAAATAAATGCAATTGGCAAAAGGCAATCTGAGTTGTTCTATATTAGCTATTTTCTCTGGAATCTCTAGATATCTTTCATTCAGTTGAGCTATTATAAAGCAACTGTCCCCAACTTGGTGCCCTCTGGATATTTCAGATTTCAACTTCTAGCAGCCCTAGCCAGCACAGTCATTGGTCAGGAATGCTAGGCGTTGCAGCCTAACCCATCTGGAAGTTGCACAAGCCTGTGTTAGAGAATCCAGCTGGCCATGTTGCCAACTGTGGCATTCTGCTATGTTTGCTTCCTGTCCTTTTAAAGCCTTGATTTGTGGCATTTTTTGGCCACTGTGAACAGGACTGGAAAAATACTGGCAAACTCTGGACTGGCAACTGTTTCCTCTGCATTGCCTTGCTCCCCTGCCTCTCCCTTATCCCAGGTGTAGATCTTCAGAAACTTTGGGCTTCTACTTCCAGGATTCCTAACTATTGGCAGTGCTGCAAGAGCTTCTTGCAGGTCAGTATGTCTTGAAATCTACCTTCTGCCTTACCCCTTCTGCTGGGGCATTTATTTATTTCTATCCCGCCCCACAGCTGAAGCTTTCTAGGCAGTTTGCACAGCTCATAAAAACAGATGATAAAAGTACGATAAAAGTACAATAAAAGTATAATAAAATCCAGGGGGAAAAGTTTAAAACAGAATAAAAACAAGACAATAGCAAGGAAAAACAAAAAAGTATCACCTTAAAGAAAATAATAATCTTATCTTGCTTCTCCCAAAACTTGAATAGAGTGAGAAAAGGATAGATATATGTGTGTGAATGGATGTGTTCTCTCCATTTTCCCACTCTTCATGCACTGTGAGAACGTAAAGCCTTTTTGCGCATCATCACATCGGAGTAAAAACCTTGGAATCCAAGTTCAGCAGCCAACCACAATGGGCACTTAACATTCCTATCAGGGTTAGTATTACCGTTCAGTAATCACTGAGAACTGTTCCAGGCATGATTCTTATCCACAGATCTTAAAGGTTTAAGAACCTATGTCAATCTTTCTTGTTTGCTTGTTTTCACTTAGCTAGAGCCAGTAAATGACCCTGGCATGGGTGGAAGAGAGGAATCTGAACGAGGCAGCACAAAGCAATAGCAGCAGCCAAGATTAGGAACCATGGATTGCTCCTTCTTTTGCTCTATTGCCATCACGGTTCTTAGCTGAAGGCAAAAAAAGTACTGGAATAAACTAACGGGGATGTGAAACCTCACATGAACTGCCACTGGGGGTCCTTACAGACCCAAGCGACTATTCCTCTATAATTCTACCTGGGTACTTTAAATAATACTCCGTATAGCAGTTTCATATTTTTGAACATTATATTTGAGTCACTGAATGAGAGTCAAACACCTCTCGTTTTTTAAAAAGTATGACGATTGGATCAGTAGGCACTTTTTGCAGGTGTAGGAAGGTTATGGTCAGTATAACTGAAAACAAGGATATAAAGTAGCATTTAGGACAGCTTGTGGCCCTTCCAGTGCTGCTGGGCCATGACTCCCACCTTTGGCTATGTGGGAAAGCCACAAACAAGACATGAGTGCAATAACATACTCCTGCCCATATTCCCCAGCATCTGGTGTACCTAGCATGCTGCCTCTGATGCTGCAGATAGCAATCGGGACCAGCAGCCATTCATAGCTGCTGCTGCTGCTTCTTCACAATATATCACAATTTTATACTGCCTGTAGCCAAAGCTTTCTGGGTGGTTCACAACATTTAAGTCCCCCATCCAGATTTCAACCAGGCCCAATACTGCTTAGCTTCCACGATTAGGCAGGATCAGTCACCCCAGGCTGTTTGGAAGCTGTATAATGTATCCAATCCCCTTTAAAGCCATCTGTAAAGCCTCAGAGACATCTGGCTAGCTGGACTTTTTGCCTGACCCAACATGGATCTTCTTATGATCTTTCTAAAAAGACCTTTGCATGTACCATACAAAAGAGATAAAAGGCACCAAGCCCTGCTCACAGATGCATAATTTAAGATTGCGATCCTAAACTTTCTTATTACAAAGGACATGAAACCAAACTCAGTTGTTTCAGTCTGAATTGGTGGTAATAAAGCTCTCACCTTATGATAAATACATGAAATCAACATGTCCAATGAATGTGCAAGGAGGGGGTGAGGCAAATTTCATGTTGGGGAAAATTAAGAAGGCACCTGAAAATGAAACAAGTAATTTTATAAATTTTAAAATTTTAAATTATAAAGAATTTTATAAAGTTCTTTTATAGAACTCTATAGTTTGACCATATTTGCAATACAGCATACAATGTTAGACCTCTCATTTCAAAAGAACTCATTTTGAAAGAAAGAAGACTGAAGAGGAAATGGTCCCCCATCCCCAGAAAAAGGCAAGCGGAATGATCAAGGATTGGACTTGAAGTGGGAAAGTTAAAGAGCTGGCAGATTTTTAGTTAAGGAAAAGAGACAATTGAGTGGAATGCGATTACAGTGCATAACATTATGCACAGTTTGAAGAAAATGGACAGAAATTGGTTTCTTTCAGTTGGCTGTAACAGATGAACTTAGACTCAGTCAAGGAAATCAATTACATTATATTTAGCTCATACAAAAATGGAAAGCGATTCTTCATACAATACTGCCATGCAGTCCAGCCATTCTTTGGGCTGTCACTGGGGGTGGGCTGGACTCTGGCCCCAAGGTCCAGGACTAGCTGCACTACTGACTCCCCCAGCCAGGTTTAGGGTCATATTTTGATTTTGGTAACTCACATGTATATTTACATATATTCCAGTATATAGGTTCATGGGGTGCAGCTGCTAATTGGTTCTGAGGCATTGTTTTAAATCCTGGCTCTTTGGTAAACCAGAAAATCAAGGTAAAAATACAGATCCAGCAAGCTAGACACGTGCCTAACCCTGATGCAGATCAGTTGTGAGCAGGCTTGTGGAATCAACTTGGTTTTTAAACCAAGATCTAAGATACACACTTAGAATTAAAGAATTCTGAGCCTCAGATGACACTGAGCTGACACTCCATCCACTCCTGGTTACCTCAGGCTTTGCTAATCTCAGTTGGATAATCTGAGGCAGGATGGCCAGTGGCCACCCCTCCATATTTGGTCTGGAATCTGCAGGAAGCAGCATCAAGCTCCAGGAGATTGTTGAAACCAATGCTGAAGATTTTCATAGTTTGGTATTGCGTAAAATGTATGGGGGGCGGGTGGAAAATCTCCATGAATAACTGTGGTCAGAGTTCACAACCTTGATTTAGAGAGGAATCTCATTTTGTTGTTGCCAACTTTAAACAACTGGGAATCAGAAAATCTTGCCAAACTACAGCAAATTGGCCTGAACTCTCCGAGGAGGTCCTAATTTAACTTGGTTTAAATGAGCAGAAAGGTGGCTTGCAAGAAGCTTCCCTTCCCATGGTTGTTCATACCCATATTTTTGCTCCACTGTCAAAGGGGCTCTGCAGGGTTTGGAAACTAAGTAGGAAGAAATGCAAACCTGTTGACTAGAGGCTTACGTAAGAAAAGTATATTCACCAGGAACAACAATTCCTCTTTCAAGACATTGACAACTCTCTTCAGCTAGAATCTCTCCCCTCGTTTCTGCAACTAACAGGGCTGCAGCGCTTCACTGGGGCTAATCAGTTGGCAACAAAAGGCTCTAATAAGGTGGAGATCTGTTCAGAAGTAAGCAGCATGATCTGTTCTTTCACACAACCAACTGGCATGCCTACATGTGAGGCAGAAGGAGATTCTCTAAGGCCTACACTGACTTTGAAGACCCCTGGTGCTTCCTTCCTTGTTTTACCTTCCTTTTTGGGGGGATGGGGAAAGCTTGTCACATTTCATATCTAAACTTCATAATGTTTTTATACCCATTTGTCCCCATTTTCTGTCACCTCTTTTAAAACCCTTTCCTTTCAGAGGCAGCATGGATTAAAATTACGCCTGAAAATCTCATTTTAGTCTGCACATCCATCCATCCATCCACCCAGCCACCCACCCACCCAGCCACCCACCCACCCACCTTATGAACTGAATGTAATTTCCAGGTACAAGTGCTCATCATGGCAGTCCTTGTAACCACTGCACCAGTGAAAGTACAAAAATGTAGGCAGCTGTGTTGATCCATATCTGTGTGTGTTGCTGGTAAAATCTATTTCCCGTCAGCCACTATAATGACTGTAGTTAAACTCGGAGGGAACAGGGAAATCTGAGAGGGTTGACAATTGGTACCATCATCCCTGTTAAGCAAAGAGTCCTCATGCCACAGTTCTGTGAACTCCAGTTCCACTACACCACTGCCCTCAAATTTATGCTCTCTAATAGTTCTATCTCCTCTCTAAAGGTTCTCTTTTCTTTTAGGTTTCTCTCCTCTCTAGTTCTTACCCTCTCTAAATAGCTCTGCCTTTCACAGGTACAGTCCGAATATTACCTCCTTGCTGGAGATGCATTGCTGGAAAAAGAAAAACCCAGCAGAGGCATTATTTGCTGTTTTAATGCATGGGCTTGTTTTGGCAGCACATGCCCAGCACATTCACGTGTGAGAGAAGGACGGGGCAGTGTTTATCAGGGGAAGGCTGCACCCACATTTTCCATGAGGCACATAATGATTCTCCTTCTGGGAAAAAGACTCCTGACTTAAAGATCACTGGAGCAAGCTTTATGAACTCAGAATAATCACCAGTGCAATCCACACCACAAGTCAACTACCAGGCATGCCCCACACTTTTCTAATACCTTCAGATGGAAGGCCAAACCACATGCAATGTGGGAGATCCATTTCAGGTGTGATCTGATCTCCCAGAATGTCAAGCCTTCTTTGGAAGGTGCCTGCATTTCTTCCATTGCAAGACCAATGAAGCACCATGTAGGCCGCTCCTTTGTCAGGATTATTAATATTTGTTTGCTTATTACATTTTTATACCAACCAATAGCCGAAGCTCTCTGGATGATTTGCAAAATGTTAATGCTGCAAATGCAATGCAGTAAAACTGAATATAAAAACTTTAAAAGTTTAAAATGGTATGAAAGCTGACAATCATGCAAAGATCTAAAAATGCACAAAGAGCACAATCCTATGGCAACCCAACATAGGATAGGTCAGAGCCCCAGCTGTGACCTCAAAACAATGCTCTGAGGGCAGGGTCAGAATTTTGACCTCGGAGGGCCCTCATTCCACCCTCACATCCAGTACTGTTCATTCCAAGCCAGCCCTGAAGACTGGGAGGGTCCTGTTGGGTGGAACAGAGGGTGCTGTTGCAGGGAGGGGCATTCCTGGGGGCAGGGAAGGGCAGACCAAGGCACCACAGTCCACAGTGCCTCAGCCTCTCCTCCCCTCCAGGAGAGAAAAGGCATTACGAAATCAGGCATCCACATGTCTTGGAGAATGGAAGAAGAGTGGAAGCAATCCTAACCTCCATGCTCTTTCCATCTTCCGCTGGGTACCCATAATCCCTTGAGTTCAGCTACACTGAATGGCATCCTAACACTATTTTTGAGGCCTCGTGGAGAACGGGTGAAGTTCCAGAGGACTGGAGGGTGGCATCAGTGGTCCCAATTTTCAAAAAGGGTAGTAGAAGGGACATGGGGAATTACAGACCTGTTAACCTTACGCCCATTGTAGGAAAAACAGTGGAAAGGCTCATAATAGAGAGAGATCTAGTGATGCTAGATAGGCAAGGGAGGCTGGCAGCCACACAACATGGCTTCCGCAAAAACAGGTCCTGCCAGACAAACCTTGTGGAATTCTATGACAAGGTTTCGAGATGGCTAGATGGAGGGGATGCAGTGGATGTGGTATACCTGGATTTCAGCAAGTGTCCCATGATATCCTGGCTGAGAAACTGAGGAGTTTTGGGATACACCAAAGCACTGTCTGGTGGATTAGGGCATGGTTGACTGACCGAAAGCAGAGGGAAACCATTAGTGGGGAATCATTGGGATGGCAGCCAGTGACAAGCAGGGTCCCCCAGGGCTCTGTCCTGGGGCCGATCCTGTTTAATCTTTTCATTAATGACATGGAAGAAGGGGTGAACAGTCTGCTGATCAAATTCGCAGACGACACTAAAACTGGAGCAGTGTCACAACTGAGGAGCAGGTACTCCAGATCCAAAAGGATCTGGACAGACTATGGAAGTGGGCAGGAGACAACAGGATGGCGTTCAATGTGGATAAGTGCAAGGTCTTGCACTTGGGGCATAGGAATAGCTGTCATAAGTACAGGTTAGGTGACAAATGGCTGGAGAGCAGCACATGTGAAAGGGACCTCGGGGTGCTGGTTGACTGCAGGCTAAACCTGAGTCAGCAGTGTGATGCGGTGGTCAAGAGGGTGAATGCCACCCTTGGTAGCATAGCCAGAAGTGTGGCTTCTAGATCAAGAGAGGTATTACTACCACTCTACATGACTCTGGTGCCCCCGCAACTGGAGTATTGTGCTCAGTTTTGGGCCCCTCATTACAGAAAGGATATAGCCAGGTTAGAGTCAGTGCAGCGTAGGGCCACAAGGTTGGTGGCCGGTTTGCAGGGGATGGGGTATGAGGCGAGACTGAGGGAACTGGGTCTCTTCAGCCTGGAGAAGAAGAGACTCAGAGGGGATCTGTTGGCGACATACAGGTATGTGAGGGGATGTCACACAGAGGTGGGTAGAGACCTGTTCTCCCCTGCAGAGGAAGGCAGGACGCTCTCCAACGGAGCAAAGCTCAGAGAACCGAGGTTCCATTTAGATGCCTGGAAGCACTTCCTGACAGTTAGGATCCTGAGGGTGTGGAATGGGCTTCCACGGGAGGTGGTTGAGGCCCCATCGGTGCGGGTGTTCAAGGATAGGCTGGACGTCCACATGGTGGGCATGCTGTGAGCAGAGCCGGCTGGCACCGGAGGTCAGACTAGATGGCCCGGTAGACCCCTTCTGACTCACTATGTTTCTATGTTTCTATTTTTAAAAACTGAAGACTAGGAACATACAATGTCTTCATTTTACATGGGAAACAGCACAACGTAGACACCAGGAAGGAAGTTCTTCTGCAACAAGGTTGCAGCCACAGAAAAAGCCACCTGCCTCATCTCATCTGCTGGGAACAGCTGGAGGAAGACCTCTAAAGATGAATTTAGGATCCTGGCAGGTATATATGGGATGAGATAATTATTACATTATCATTATATTGCATTTAAATCTTGCCCTTTTTTCTCTTGCAAGGAATCTAAGGCTGTTTACATAGTTTCCTCACAACAACCAGCACCCTGTGAGGTAGGTGAGGCTGAGGGTGAGTGACTGGCCCAAAGTCACCCACTAAACTTCATGGCTGAGTAGAGGCTAGAATCTGGATCACCCAGGTTCTCTGTCCAACACCATAACCATTACATCACACTATCTCTTGCCCTCTCACCCCCTCCCACTGTGTGTGCACGCCCACCCATGCCTCGCCTTGCCTCCCCTCCCCTCCCCTCACCACGTGCCCCTCCCTGCCTCAGCCTGTGCGCCCGCAAGCACCACCCCTGCCCCCTTGCCAGCCTGCGCGCACCACTGGCACCACCTTTCTGGCCCGCACGCAGCACCAGCACCTTTCAACTGGCCCCTTGGTTAAAAAGTTTGTGGACTCCTGCTCCAGAAGGAAAAGATATGTGCTGAGGTGGGCATAATTTTGGCCTAGAACCCTCATCATCCCTCACCATTGGCTGTGCTGGCTAGGGATGATGAGAATTGTAGGCCACAATATCTGGAGGGCCACAAGTGGCTCAAATGTGTGCAATGGTGCTAAATTAATGGGCTGCTCAAATGAGGATTTGTTGCTGCTTGGAGAAGATTGGGAGCAGAGAGGCAGTGGCAGCTTGGAGACTGAACTCTGCCTTGGGCCTGTTTCCATACTGTGAATTCTATTCCCACCCATGCCACAGAGAAACACAGAAATGAAAACAGCCATGGCGAGGGAGCGTACAATTTTGGGGGAAGGGAAAGTAAGCAGGGAAAGAGGTGAACTCTTCTCCAATGCTTTGCAACCAGAAAATGACCTCTCCTGTAGCACCTTTTAATGCACAAAAAGGAGCATTCAGCTGCAGTTACACAGGTCTTCTTGCAGTTTGCCATTTTTTTCCCAAATAAACCCTAGAAAGAAGGACATCTTCCAATGGACCACAGGGCAATCAAAACTTGATAGAGCACAAAGGCACCAGAAGCAGAACTGGGATAGGAGAAGGAAAAGGGGGCAAAATACATTCTAGAAGGGACCATCTGTGTTTTGCAAATTAGATCATTCCAAACATAAGCACTACCTCTGAACGAAGGTAATGGCATGGAAGTGTTCCCTGAATAGATGGGGTTTTCTATTCAGAATTCTCTGTTCAGCTTTTGGAATGAGCCAAAGGTGATACTCCTGCCGCTAAGGAACAATTTGGAGCCATTCTGAAGTGGGACAGAATCAAGCAAAATCGTGGAGAGAGTCTGGAAAGACAACTGGACTGAAACATCTTGGGGTAAGAGTTATTCTTTTCAGGAATCCAGTGCAGAAAGAGGCTATCTGCTTTTACTATGAACTGCATGTTTGTTTGTTTTTAATAGAAACTTAGACATAGAAACATAGAAACAGCGAGTCGGAAGGGGTCTCCCAGGCCATCTAGCCTGACCCCAGGCTCCAGCCAGCTCCGCTCATGACATGCCCACCATGTGCATGTCCAGCCTATCCTTGAACACCCTCACCAATGGGGCCTCAGGACCTCTCTTTTGAGCACCATTCACTCTCCTGAACCCCTTTGCCTTCCAGCACCCTCTCCAAGGAAACTTTCCCCAGTCTGGCCTTCAATTGGCAAAAGTTGGCCCTCAACTTAATGACACCACAAATATCCAGTGCTCTGTCATCCAAAGGACACTGAACCCTGCAGCATCCTCCCTGGAGCTTCTCACTCTTTGGAGAAGCAGGTGAGTAAATAACACTGGTGTGAGCACAGCAATATTGTTTTCTGGGAGAGAAACGGCAAACGGATCGTGCAAGCCTGAGTACAATGGAGGACTGCTTCAAGCAGAAATCAGAGCATTCCAGTGCAGGTCCTTAGAGCAAGGCTCAAAGAGCTGAGAAGGCTGGAAGCCTCCCAAATGTAGCCTCTGGCATCTTCACGCAAGGAGGTGATGAGAGCTTTGCTTAATCTGCAGCTATGAGAGGTCAAAGCTGACCCAAAAGCCCAGCTGCATAGCACCCGGTTGGGGGGTGGCGTTTTGGACCGTGGATTTCTGCTCTCAGTAGCTGAGATTTGAGATACTTTGTTTGTCCAGGGGGTTGTCTGCAGTGATGAGCATGAAAAGCTGGAGGAAGTGCCCTAGGAACTGGAAAGCTGCTGTCAGTGAAAACATAGGAGTTGAAGGAAGAGGAAATACAGTCCCACATTGGAGGCAAAGGGTGCCAGACGATAACCAACTGGAAGCCTGGAGCCATAAATGAAGAAACATCCTTCATGCACTCTGTGAAGGACTCAGTTGGTGGGCTCATCCCCTCACATCTGGCAAACCCTGGGACTGGAGCAACTCAGAAACCTATAAGTTAAGGGGACAAAACTGAGAAAGGTGTCTGGTCACTTCAGTATGAGCATCTGAGGTGACAGAGAGGAAGAGGAATTACTGCCAGCCAATCTGGCAGGGTGGAGGTAGCTATGATGGTTCTCCAAAATTTACCCTCTGGTTAGGGATAGGCAGATGAATCAATTTCTATAAGTTAGTCCATGTCAGTTTTGCAGTACCCATTTCACATTCAACTGTGTTTTGTTTTGTCTTTTTAAACCTTCACAAAATTTGGATTTAAAACTCTAATTTCCCCCCAAAATTCTTATCCCTACCTGTGTTTTCTCTCAACATTTACATTTCTAAATGTATTTTATGCGAAATACCTTCTGGGCAAGGTGTTGGAGCGGGTGGTGGCAGGACAACTCCAAGCAGTCTTGGATGAAACTGATTATCTGGACCCATTTCAGTCCGGCTTCAGACCCGGGTAAGGTACTGAATCTGCCTTGGCACCCTGTACGATGACCTGTGCAGGGAGAAAGACAGGGGGAGTGTGTCCCTGTTGGTTCTCCTGGACCTCTCAGCGGCTTTCAATATCATTGACCATGGTATCCTTCTGAATAGGCTAGCGGGATTGGGGGTCAGAGGCACTGCTTGGCAGTGGTTCCGCTCCTATCTCACTGGCCGGTTCCAGAAGGTGGTGCTGGGGGACTATGGCTCTGCGCCATGGCAGTTATGCCATGGAGTTCCGCAGGGGTCCATTTTGTCCCCCTTGCTGTTCAACATCTACATGAAACCGCTGGGAGAGGTCGTCAGGAGGTGTGGGCTGCGGAATCATCAGTATGCTGATGATACACAGCTCTACCTCTCGTTTTCCACCAATCCAGGTGAGGCAGTGGCTGTACTGAACCGGTGCCTGGCCGAGGTAATGGGCTGGATGAGGGCCAATAAACTGAAGCTCAATCCAGACAAGATGGAGGTCCTGTTGGTTGGCAGATTGGGCTTCGGGGAAGGGGACCCGAACCTAGTCCTGAATGGGGTTGCACTCCCTCTTAGGGACAAGGTCTGCAGCTTGGGAGTGCTCCTCGACCCAGAGCTTTCACTGGAAGCTCAGGTGACAGCGGTGGTGAGGAGCGCTTTCTTCCAGCTTCAGCTGATCCATCAGCTGTGCCCCTACCTGGAGTACGACTGCCTGGTGACAGTGACACATGGGTTGGTGACTTCCCACCTTGACTTCTGTAATGCGCTCTATGTGGGGCTACTCTTGAAGACAGTCTGGATACTTCAATTGGTTCAAAATAGAGCGGCCAGGCTGCTGACAGGGACTGGGTGTTATGTTCACATGACTCCAGTTCTCCGTCAGCTTCACTGGCTCCCCATTGAAGTCCGGGCCCAATTCAAGGTGTTGGTGATGACCTATAAAGCCCTAAACAGCTTGGGTCCTGGCTACCTGAACGAGCGCTTACGTCCGTATATGCCCGACCGCCCTTTGAGATCTGCGGGAGAGTCCCTTCTCCGGGAACCCTCCATGT